>NC_081408.1:261779694-262379694 GCF_030272615.1 Cryptomeria japonica
TCATACTGATTGATGTCATTGTTATGATTTGGTTGATGATTGATAAGAATGTCTGGTTTCAAAGAGTGAGTACCCCGTATAAGACCGATCTATCTAATTTCGAGTGTACCTATCCTTGTATAAGACATGTTGATGTTGATGTTGATAGATGGATTGATTATCAAGACTTGATGATTGATAGGAATGTCTAGTTTCAAAGAGTGAGTACCCCGTATAAGACCGATCTGTCTGGTTTCGAGTGTACCTATCCCTGTATAAGACATGTTTGATGTTGATGTTGATTTCGAGTAATGAATTGATTAACAAGACATGTGATAAGTTTGATTGCAGACTTTGAGGGTTTTCCTGTTGTTGATCTGTTTTGATGGATGGTCCATGTGTTCATGCTTTGATTTTTTTTTTGATTTTGTTGATTTTTAGTTTTTGGATATTTTGATTTTTTTGAGTTTTTGGATATTTTGATTTTTTTGAGTTTTTGGATATTTTGATTTTTTTGAGTTTTTGGATTAGAAGAAAGATGTATTTGGTTGCCCCAATGTATATCAAGACAAGGAATGGATGAATGGATGACTGAACCATTGAGGTGGAAATGGATTTTTTTTTTTGTCCATAGCTTTGATCAAGATCAAGGATGGAAAAGGGGATTGGATAGAGATAGGATATGGATAGCACTGGATGATGGAAGCAATGAATAGATAGGATAGATAGATATGAATTAGAGTGAAGCAAGATTGTAGAAAGAATTGGATGATAGAAGAAATGAATAGATAGGATAAGGGATATGGATTAGAGTGAAGCAAGATTGTAGAAATAATTGCATGATAGAAGATATGAATAGATAGGATAAGGGATATGGATTAGAGGACATGGGAGATATGGTAGGAAGAATAGAGTGGATGAACTTTGCCCCCAAGCATATAGGTTTCCATTTGCAAAAAGGTGATATGTAAGATTGTCATAGTATTTAGCACCATCTGAATAAGTGTTCTCGAACTTTTCAAAGATAGAGACCCAACCCACACTTAGAACCTCTAGAAATTTCAACTGAACATTTCTAGCAACTAGGAAGCAGACTCAAAAGGGAATAAGAATCCCAAACTGGATCAAGGTACTTAGTCTTTGATTACCCATGTGTGTGCAAGTGGGTTCATTCTGGCTCATATGATCATTGTAATCTTCAGAATCCAGCATGGCTAGCTACATGAGTTACCTTGACTTCAAAAGCATCCTGGATAGAGCCTCGTTGCCAGCGAGCGTCCATAGCCCCGACAAGGTTATCATTGTAATTTCACAAATATTGCTCCATTGCCAGCTAGGCATCCATAGCCCCGATGGAGTTACTTGCATGTTCCTATAGCCAAGCATTTTGATATTGCATTTCATTGCATTTTGCTTTTCTTGATATTCATTTTCTTGCTCATGCTTTTCATATTTCTTTTTTTTTTTCTTTTTTTTTTCTTGCATTGGCTTGTAAGTGATGAAACTTACATGGGTATGATAATTACAGTGGCGCTGAAGCAAGATTTTAGATTTTTCACTAGCCATGTCTTCAATTTAAGAGATCACAATGATTTAGAGCATTCAATTAAGTATATGAGATATAGTAATCAAAAGATGTTGGTACCAAGATATGATAAGTGGTTCTTTTCTGGATTGAGTGTGTATCCCAACCAAAAGAAAATGTTAAAGAGGAACAACCTTGGATTCTGAAGCATTTCATGAATAGATATATAGGAAAAGGACTGAACATTAGATTCGAGCATGGGCAAGTATGTGACAAAATGACACAAACACCTATCTCACAGATGAAAGATTTTATGCGAAGGATTGAATGAAAGGGATGGAAGGATAGAAAAGAGGTGTTGGATAATAGATAGAATGTTTGAAGATTTGTGCAAGGATAGATAGAAATGTTTTCAGGATGAGTGTTGGTACTTGAGAAGTGATGAAGAGATGGAGGAAAATTGAATTTTGGAACAGAAGGACCCTAAATAGATAGAGAAAATGATAGAAGAATAGTTTTGGAAAGATGTTTAGATAGAGGGTTGAAAGAAGTTCAAAGATGTGTGCCTTTGTTGATCTTGCTTATGGATCATTTGAGGTGATGGATTTGTGGATGGAGGGAAGTAAGGACCCAAGATTGATGAAAGGGATGGAGAGTTTGATTGTGGAATGAAAGGACCTAAGATAGATTTGGAGGAAGAAGAAGAGTTTGATTTTGGAATGAAAGGACCTAAGATAGATTTGGAGGATGAAGAGATTGACTTTGGAATGAAAGGACCTAAGATAGATTTGGAGGATGAAGAGATTCCTTGATCTTGATCTTGACTTGGAGTAGGATCATTTGATTTTGTGCTTTTCTCTTGATTTTGAATTAGAATAGTGGAGGATATGGAAGGAATATCATGATTTTTCTTAAGAGATGGATGTTGAATGGGACTCTACTCTTGAGATGAAAGAGGGTCATCGTGGATGGAATACCAAAATTTTAGGGGATCATCATAAGATTCTTGATAGGTGGGATCTTAATCAAAAATGGGATTAGATTGGAGAGCCATGATATCGTGATCTTGATTTATGCTAGGACTCATTTCCTTTGACTGGGTTTCCTTTTTTTTTGGTTTGATGATGAATGATCAAAGTTGATGCTTTTGATAGGTTGACACAGAGAAATTTACTCCTTTTGATAAGGGCCCTAGGACTAGGTTGTCTCTTCTTTAACTTAGTTTTGTGATGAAGACTTGCTCTTCTCAAAATATGAAGAGTGATCATACACAAATGATCAATGGTTTCCTTCGATGTTTGGATTGAGATACTTCGTTTGAAAACTTAAGTCTACTTTTATCAAATGAAGGTTTAGATGCCCTCTCATGACAAAGTGTGTCAAATGATATGGATAAAGTCTCCCGATATGGAAACTTGATTTGACAACTTAAGGTTTAAACTTGGTATGTTGTTTGATAGAATCCTTTAGATGATGGACCTTTTGATCAAGGTGATGATAATACCTGATTTTGATAGGATAAAGTCTTATCTTTAGCTAGTTTTGGATTTGACAACTTTTGTTCTAAGACTGACTTGTTTGATTTGGAAATGATTTCTCTGGTGTTTTGATTTGATTTCTTGTGATTGCATTTGATATTGGACCTAAAAGGATACTCAAGAAGTTTGAAAACTTTTTCTAGAAAGGCTTGTTTTGCTCTCTGGTTTTCTGAGTTTTGACCATGCGCTAAGCCAGAGACTAGATGCGCTAAAACAAATTCTCAATGCGCTAGAGAAAAGACTCCACACGCTACACTGCCCCCTGATAGGCGCTAACTAGTTTATTTTTCTTTTGCCTTGGTTCAAAAAGGTCATGCGCCAATATGGGCCACCAATGCGCTAACTATTAAACCCTACGTGCTAAAGTTTGGCTTCCACGCGCTAAGCTGATGCTTCAACACGCTAAACTATTTTCAAAACGTACTAATTGAAACTGCTAGAATTGGATTTCTATGAAGCGCTAATGTTAAGACTTAATGCGCTAAAATATGGTCCCCACGCGCTAAGAAGTTGCTCTCACACGCTAAACTGCTTTGATATATTTTGACTTGGTTGTTTTTCTGTGATTTTTGGAATTTTTAACACTTGTGATTTTGATGGATAATTTCTTTTTGGATACTCAAGCTTACTAAGTCGAATAGATAAAATCTTGATTACTTGGTTTGGTATTCCCCTAATCTTGTTGGATGAAAGTTTTTCCTAAAGATAGTTGAAATGTTGATAACCATCTCAAAAGATGCTTTGTTGGATTTGGAAATCTTCTCCACTTTATAATTTTTTCTTGTTTGAACTGACTTTTGAGTTTGATTGTTGGATACTTTGCAAGATATTTTAACATTTGTGACAAGAATACATAGCACACATGAAGATAATGATCATCCTAATGCTAAACATTGAGTGTATATTCTTTTGAGGATGTGTTCAAATCCTCGATGTTATCACTGGTTTGATCTACAACAAAAGACACATCAAATAGACTCTTTATTCAAAGGTCATTGACAATATCATAGCCCACTAGTCTCGATACTCCGTCAGCTCAAACAGCCTTGTCACCCCCTAAAGGGCGCCCATTTTTTTGCCTTTTTTTAGAAATTAACTCAAAATGAATTGCTTCACAATTGAGTAGTTATCTTGGGAGATATATGGTGAGTGATCTTGGGGGCGGATTCTTCCCCACCCTTGCACTATGATATTGCAAATGTTTGGCGACTAACTCGGTTCAAGGTTTCTATTCTAAGGTTCGTAATCAGGCTTCCTGTTCGGCCGTCAGTGATAAACTCCCTCAGGAGGCTTCCCAACCTTTAGAAAAAAGGCTTTACGTATTATAAAGATACTCGGGGAAGGCTAATCGCTGCGCGCAACCGTTGAAAGGAACTTTCGTCACCTTCCACTTTTGATTATAGTGGGTTGGAACACTTGGCATCAAAGTCATTCCCCACTTAGGTCGTTCCCTTCACACTGGCCAAAGAATGGCTTTAAGAGTTTTTCAACCCCTTGGGAAGACAAGCCTGCTAAAGGATGTAAATGCTTGAAGTATAGAAAGCTTAAGAGTGGTTTGGCTTTTTGGTCACCCAGTTATGGGGAGAGCATATACCTTCCACTTTCGAGACAAGGCAATCAAGTTGTTCTTTTTAGCCTTCAAGACAATGATTTGCTAACTTCTATTTGGAGATGTTGCTCCAACAAGCATGATGTTATTTTTAACCTTTCATAGCAAAGTGTGTATTTACAAAACTTTGGTAAAACAAGTCTGGTCAACAAAGTAAAACGTGATGTTTGGTCAACAAAATTAAAGTCGATAGGGGAAAACTTTCCCTCTTTGTCTTGTACAAAATGAAGATGAGGTTCTTTTACTTTGCAAAATGAAGTGAATCCTTTTAAACACCAAAGGATGGTGAAGTTTTTTTAAAAAAATTTTCCAAAGTAAAGATTGTTGGTTCTTTTTACATCTTCCAAAATGAAGTGTTTTTCCTCTAATCTTGCAAGAAAGTAAATATGAAGTTTGTTGTTCTTTTTACCTTGCAATAAAGAAAAGATGAAGTTTTATTTTAAAACACCAAAAAGGAAGGCATGAAGTTCATTTTATGCATCCAAATGAAATGATGAGGTTTATTTTAACTTTTGCAAAAAGGAGAGTGAGTTCTTTTTAACCAACTTTTGTTGAAAGAAAGTAAAAAAAGAAACTTAAAGCCTCTAAACTAACTCCTTCTCCTGCACAAAAAATATTAGAACCTGCACACAGTCAGTGATCAAATGTTAGTGTGAGCTTACACAAGCCTAAATTCTGATCTTGGTTACAAATTTTACAATCCTGATCCTGAAATGCCCTGAAATTTGTCTAAGTCTAAATTTTGGAGGATCATCCAAAAACTAGATTGTGCATTATAACTCCTAGAGGTCCGAAACCCCTCTCAAACATCCTGACAATATATATGGAATATAACTTAAAATATAAGAAAGAGAAAAGAGAAGAGGAAATGTCACTTATACTTAAATGTTATATTCCATATATATTATGCCTCCCACAAGCCTAATTTTTGACTATGTCATAAATTTTTGCTTCTGCCAACTCTATGCGCTAAACTATTTCACAGATGCACTAAGAAATGATATCTATGCGCTATTATGTGCCCCCAATGCACTAAGTTGTTTTCCTGATGCGCTATTCTATTTTTCTCTCGTGCCAAAACCTACAGGAAACTGTTAGGAATATGATGCGCTAAGGAAAAGACTTTACACGCCATAGAATAGACTGCACGTGCTAAACAGTGAGCCGAATGCGCTATCTAACAAACCCGACACACCAAACTATTTTTCAAATGCGCTACTCTGTTTTTCTCCCGCCTTGATACCTACAGGAAAATATTAGTGGAAGTCATGCGCTAAATAAAGGACTTCATGCACTAAAGAAAGGACTTCATGCGCTAGAGTATAGACCCTACGCACTAAACAATAAGCGGGATGTGCTATACTGTTAACCAGATGCGCCAGGGAATGTTTCCTACGCGCTGATTCTTATTTCCCACGGACCTGCAAAAGTGGTTATATTTCAAAACCGATTTGATATATGGGGTAGAGCCCCACGGTGAGCGCCATAAACGTGTGCGGGAAAAGTAGGTCGATAGAACTCAATATGTAAAAAATGGAGCTCTATGGAGCCTTGCTCACACACCCACAGGACTTCTTGGTGCAAGCTATGGAGTAATGAAGTATCACTCAGCTTCCCAAGGTGGGTCCCATGGTTCTCTATCTTACACGGTCCCTCAAACCAATGTTTTTGCTCTCAGATCACTGAGCAAAATGGTTTAGGGATGGCAAATGCAAGAACGAGGGATGCTTTTGTTGGTTTTAATATGAGATGCATCCTAAACTATGCATGATCTTAAAATGCAATAAACTAGATTATAAGATGACAAGGTTAGTATAAATACTATCCTAACATACTATATTAGTCTATGATTGAGCTAAATGATAAATAAAATATTCTAAATATGCATGTTTAGACTATTTCCTATTGAAAAGAGAGGCTAAAATGATGAGCATAAAATGGTATGAAAGCTTGAATGTATTTGAGCATAAGTATGATACTACAAACTTGGATTGATCTCTCTAAATGGAGGAATGAGAGCTCTATTTATAGCAAAAATAGGGCAATGGATGGCCAGGATTGAAAGAGTTAATCAAGGGCTAAGTTTGAAAGTTGGGGATCCATGTTTGCAATTTGCACCAATGAAAAGGTGACAAGTGTCAACATAGGGTTGGGTTGAGAGAAGGGGTTGGAGGCATTAAATGCCTGAGAAGACCTTATGGTTATCTAGAGGGTAAGGGTCAAGCCTAAGTTAAGATTACCCATTGGATTAAGAGTTAATCCAAGGATAAACTCTTGTGCAAATGATTAAGAGATAATCATGGTCAAAGCATTAAAGGCTTGATGAGACCCTTGGGTTGGATGAAGGTTAAGTTAGGCAAAAAGTCTCTAACCATGTAAGAGGGTTGAATTAACCATTAATGGTTTGGGAGACTTTGGGGATATTAAGTGGTTGAAGATTTGAAGCCTTTAATGGTTATCAAAGACTTTAAGGTTTTGAGAAGTGACTTTCCCTTGCTTAGGGATGTGACAAAGTTTAGAAGATGGGTTAGGCTAATTAGAAACGATTAGAAGGGTCTAGAAGAAATTAGGAAGGGGTTTACGAAGCAAGTGGGAGATGTAGGAGAATGCAAGTGGATGGAAGGATAATAGGATTTAATTGAAATAAAGTTAATTTAATTCAATTTGATTGTAATTTGGGGAAATTAAATAAATTAGATTTATTCAATTTAGGACAACTATTTAATTAAATTTGAATTTAATTAAAAGTGGATAGAAGGGATTTAATTGAATAAAATGATTTATTCATTAAATGGGTATAGTGAATTTAATTGAGTAATTTTCTTAATTAAATAGAGGAATGTGGATAATTTAATTAAATTGGATTTAATTAAATAGAGAAATGAACATAAAATATTCATTTAGGAATATGGTCATTTTTATACGTTTACAATAATTTTTCTGGCTTAGAACACCAGAATTGCTTGTTCGCTATTGGCGAATCTTGCAGATCATTTTCATAGCTTGCAGAGATTCAGTTCATTATTCCCAACGTTCCTTGGCATGTGGTTGACCTTCCCTTAGGTTTGTACTTTATTTTATGGATTTCCTGGAAGGATCTTTTTGGTGGAGGTCGACCTTGTTGTTTTACACGTTACATCTTATTCATCGACATTTTTTCATCTTGGACCAACATGGATCATTTTTAATCATATAAATCAATATAATTAAGCATGTAGAAGTCATTTATTAGAACATAAAGGATAAATCCAAAGGTTAGGAGGTCCGAAGTTGGATCGCATTCTTTCTGGAGCCCGAATATTGTATTTGAGCATGTATGTAACCAGGCCAGTGTGTCGAATCTTGTGAGCCCACATGTTGCCGACAGATTGAAATTAATTTTCATGATATAATTAAGCCTATTTTGCATTGCCTCCATCACACTATGTTGCTTCCATTGTGCTAACTCTTGTTGCACGATTCAAATTATTCTCTTTGAGGACCCTCTAGTTGTGACTACACCAAGTGGTATTAGAGCAAGATCTTGTTCCAGAGATTATGGAGTCTTGTAAGATTTTTATTTGAAGGGTGGCGAATTGAGGATCCGACCTACAACTGCAAAGGACTAGCATGAAGATGGTGCAAAGAGGAAATGTTAGAGATGGTAGAGCACGTGGAAATGCAGACCTTGTTGTGATGGAAATGTTGAGAGGAATTGCAGTCGATTGGAAGCTATTGAAATGTCCTAGAGAAGAGGTCGACATGTTGAAGATGTGAGTGATGAAGAAGAAGAAGAAGTAGCTTTAGAGAAAGGAGAAAAACCATCGGTGAATGACCCAAATGAAGAAATGTTTATAAGAGCATTGTCTAGAGAAAATACCAGACCACATTTTACCTCACCAGATTATGATGGCAAGTTGGACTTGAATGAATTGCTAGATTGGATCACAAAGATCGAAAAGTATTTTGATTTTGAAGGTACCGCAAAAGATAAGAAGGTGAGATATGCCTGCACTAAGTTGAAGGGACATGCATCTCTTTGGTGGGAACATTTGCAGGTAGATAGACAAAGAAGAGGTAAAGAGAAGATCAAATCTTGGGAGTGGATGGTTAGTAAGTTGAAATCAAAGTTTATGCCTGATGATTATCAAGTGAATATGTTTCGGAAGTTGCAAAATCTGAAGTAGAAGGAATCTAATGTGAAAGAGTATACCAAAGCATTCTACAAGTTGATTATCAGATCCAGACATACTGATGATGAGATCGAACAAGTTTATAAGTATTTGAATTGGTTGTGGATGTCAATACAAGATGAACTTACTCTAATCAAGTTACAAAGTGTTGAGGAAGCTTATCAATATGCCTTGAAAGCAGAAGAGAAGTTGAAAAAAAGACATGAGTGGAAGCAAATAGGTAGAGGTGGAAGATTTCAAGGAGAAAGAAGTTATTCCAAAGGAAGAGGACCCTGTACAGATCAGAACAAAGACAAGGAAGTTAGCAGAGATTGTAGTTCATACTGGAAGGATGATAGAATTTTTTACTAGAGAAGAGAACCTAATGATTACCAGAATGAGGGTTATGGAAAAGATGACATAAGATAGGATAGAAGAGTGTTTAGAGGAACATGTTTTAAGTGCGGAGGAGAAGGGCATTGTGCTTTTGAATGTAAGAGGGCTTAGAACATTGGAAGGATAATCTTGGTGGAAGATAACCATACTGGATTAGCTTATAAACCAGAAGATGGAGAATTGCTAGTGATGAGGAGAGATTTATGTCATACCGGAGAGGATGAAGAGCCCTTGCAGAGGGGGAATTTGTTCAAGACCAGATGTAAAGTATCTGGTGAGTGTTGTAAGGTTATAATTGATATTAGTAGTTCAAATAATATTGTTTCGGGGGAGATGGTGAATAAGCTAAATTTGGAGAGATTGAAGAACCCTAAGCCTTATCAGATAGCTTGGATTCAGGATGATCATAAGATACTATTAAGTGAACAGTGTTTGGTGAAATTGAAGATTGGATCCTATCATGATGAAGTTTTTGTGTGATATTATGCCTATGGATATATGTCATATCTTGTTGGGTAGACCTTAGTAGTTTGATAGACAAGCAATACATGATGGGAGGAAGAACATATACACTATTGTTGCAAATGGGATGAAGCAAGCCTTGTTACCCTTGGAGGAGCCTCTGAAAACTAAAGTTTGTACAAGTGCTAGAATTTGTTTGGTGTATGGAAGGAAATTCCTGGATGGGATGAGACATGAGAATGTGTGTTTTTCCTTAGTTCCTAAGAAGACTGACAATCTGGAGAATGAAGGAGAACAACCGGAGCAGATAAAAGAATTGCTAATAGAGTATGGAGATATCATTTCAGATAATGTACCTGATAGATTATCCATTGTGAAAAGTATCAGTCATTTCATGGACCTGATTCCCGAAGTTAGTTTGCCTCATAAAGCAACACATCGGATGACACTGACAAAGAATGAGGAATTGAATAAACAAGTGTAGGAATTGTCAAGGAAAGGTTTTATTAGGAAAAGCTTGAGTCCTTATGCAGTGCCAGCAATATTAGTACCTAAGAAGGACGAACAATGGAGGACGTGCATTGATTCTAGAGTAATAAACAAGATCACAGTTAAGTATAGATTTCCCCTGCCCATGATGGATGACATAATGGACTGTTTGAGTGGAGCCAAATACTACACAAAGATAGACTTGGAAAGTGGATACCATCAAAACAAAATAAGAGGAGATGAGTGGAAGACAACATTCAAGACAAATGAAGGACTATATGAATGGTTGGTGATGCCTTTTGGATTGACTAATGCACCGAGTACTTTCATGAGGTTAATGAATGAGGTATCGAAGAAGTTATTGGTAAGTTTTTTATTGTGTATTTGGATGACATTTTGGTTTTCATTAAGAGAAAGGAAGAACATATGTTGTATTTGAGACAAGTTTTGCAGAGGTTGCTAGTTTCTACTGGAAGTTTATCAGAAATTTCAGTTCAGTTTTTAGCCCTATGATAGAAGCAATGAGGGGAGATAGAAAGGATTTCAATTGGATAGCCGGAGCAAATAAGAGTTTTGAATTGTTGAAGCAGAAGGTGACAGAGCAGCCTATGTTGGCTTTACCATATTTTAGCAAAGTATTTCAAGTGGACTATGATGCAAGTGGGAATGCAATTGGAGCAGTGTTAAGTTTGGAAGGTAGACTAGTAGCTTATTTCAGTGAGAAGTTGAATGATGCAAGGAGGAGATATTCAATGTATGATCAGGAATTATATGTCATAGTTCAAGCATTGAAGAAATGTAAACATTATTTGTTGCCTAAGGAGTTTGTGTTATATACTAATCATCAAGCTTTGTAGTATTTGAACAGAAAAAGTAAGTTTAATTAGAGACACATGAGATGGGTAGAGTTCTTGCAGAGTTATACCTTTGTTTTGAAGCATAGAAGTGGAAAGTCAAATAGAGTTATTGATGCATTGAGTAGGAGGAATCTGTTGATAGAGATGAGAGTAGAGGTATTAGGTTTTGAAGAATTGAAGAACTTTTATGAGGGAGACCCGGATTTTGCAGAATCTTGGAAAGCTTGTAAGGAATTGGTTATGGTGGACAGAAGTAAGTGGTTAGATTATTTCATTCAAGATGAGATGTTGTTTAGAGGAGTTCGGTTGTGTATACCTAGGAGTTTTATAAGAGAAACTCTGATAAAGGAGAAGCATAGTGGAGGATAAGCCAGACACTTTGGTGTTGATAAGACAATAGCCTTGGTAATTGAGAATTACTTTTGGCCTCAGATTCATAAGGATATCAAAAAATTTGTGCAGAGTTGTAGAATTTGTCAACTTGCAAAAGGTAGTAGTCAGAATGTTGGATTGTATAAGCCTTTGATAGTTTGGGAGAGACCTTGGGAGGACATAAGCATGGATTTTATACTTGGATTTCCTAAGACACATAGAGGAAATGATTCTATATTTATGGTGGTAGATAGGCTCTCAAAGATGGCACATTTCATACCTTGTAAGAAGACAACAGATGCAGTACATGTTGCTGACCTATTTTTCAAGGAAGTGGTGAGATTACATGGATTACCTAAGAGCGTAGTTTCAAACAGAGACACTAAGTTTGTTGGATACTTTTGGAGAGCACTTTGGAAGAAGATGAAGACAGACTTGAAATTTAGTTCTACTTTTCAACCACTAACTGATGGACAAACATAAGTGGTAAATAGAAGTTTGGGAAATTTGTTGAGATGCTTAGTTGGAGAGAAAATTGGAAGTTGGGACTTGATCCTTGCACAAGAAGAGTTTGCCTATAATAATTTAGTGAACAAGAGTACCATAAGAACACCTTTTGAGATTGTTACCAGAGCACACCCTAGAGGAATATCAGAGTTGAGGGATGTCAGTAATGAAGACAAGAGGAGTGCAGAAGCAGAAGCATTTGCAACACATATGTAGATTGTGCATACTTAGGTTAAACAACATTTGGAGGACATGAACAACAAGTATAAGGAGAAAGTAGATGAAAAAAAGGAGACATAAGGAATTTAAAGTTAGCGATGAAGTGATGGTATATCTAAGAAAAGAGAGATTCCCAGTTGGAACCTATAGTAAGTTGCAGATGAGGAAGTTTGGACCTTGTAAGATCTTGAGGAAATTCAATTTCGGAAATGCATATGAAGTAGAGTTACCAGATAGTTTAGGTATTTTACCTATATTCAACATTGTAGATCTACACCAGTACCATGAGGCAGAATTAAGTGAGGACAATATAGAAGACCTAGAGAAACAGATACCCTAGAGGGAACCAGACCAAATTGAAGACATTTTGGATAATAGAACTGGGTGTAGCACCCAGAGCAACCAGTACAGAGAGTATCTTGTGAAGTGGAAAGGAAAACCAGTTGAAGATTCATCATGGATTTCTCAGGAAGAGGTAGACTATCTTGGTTTTCCTTTGACCTTAGCAAGTGAGGGACACACTTTTTTCAAAAACCCTGGATATTTGATGTAGGAGTATCCTTGGTTCTTGACAATCTTGCATCAACCAAAAACATTTTCTTTCAGTTTGTTTCTTGTTTTGCAGTTCAAAATTTCTTTATGTGTTCCTTTGCATTTGATCACTAGATCTTGCAGAGCTGGATTTTGATTGTGGACATGTTCATCTACCTTATCTTAAGTCCACGTGACGTTTAGATCTTTTTCCGGCAAGTTATCGCTTCTAGAATCTGAGACAATTTTTCTAGCTTAGAACACTGGAACCGCTTGTTTTCTATTAGCAAATTTTGTGGATCATTTCTTTAGCTTGTGGAGCTTTAGTTAATTGTTCCCAACATTCCTTGGCATGTGGTCGACCTTCCCTTAGGTCCACACTTCATTCTATGGATTTTCTGGAAGGATCTCTTTGGCTGAGGCTGACCTGTTGGATATTATTGGTCATTGCTACTGCTAGGATATGTTTTTGTCATTGATGTCAATATACTCATGTGTATTGCTCCAATGATTGCAGATTGGGAAGATCTTATGATCTAGTTTGTAGTTTTGGTTTGCTGATCACTGTTTTGCAGAGCTCAGTATTTCTTTCGATATGTTCTGGTGTGATCAGATCTTGTGCTGAGTTTTTGGGATATTGTTTGGGATGGTCTTGTGTATCTTCATTTCAGATGGATCATGATTTGGTTCTCTACAAGTTATCTTTCTTTGTGATAGTTGCTGATTGGTTGTGTTCTTGAGCTTTTAGACGTTGATCGATGAAGATTTGATAAGTGGTGTTGGTGCAGTTGTTCCTAATGATTCTAACGTGCTTGTTGTTTTTTACTAGTTGTGTCCTATTTTTTTTGTCAATCCACATTGATCATTGTGCGAGTTTTGGGTGGTTTCTATGAACCGATGATGATTTTCGTGTTATGCGGTTTTCCTAGTGGTGTAGCATGTTGCGGTTGATCTTGGCATGATTTTCAGTGGATTTGAGTGTTTGGGAATTAGTTTTCGGTCCATGTTATGCTATGTAAACCATTATATTGGTCCGGTGGTCAATATTTATATCAT
Organism: Cryptomeria japonica; assembly: GCF_030272615.1. NCBI lineage: Eukaryota > Viridiplantae > Streptophyta > Pinopsida > Cupressales > Cupressaceae > Cryptomeria > Cryptomeria japonica. The sequence goes on from NC_081408.1 coordinate 261,793,386, forward strand.
GTGTTGTAATTTATAATTGAGGGTTGAGGGTTTAGCCGACCTTGTTATCAAGGTTGATGATTTGTATATATAGGTGACATGTTCTTGTAATTTAGGTGTCGATGTTATGTCTGCATTATCAGAGAGAGATTTATGTATGAACAAGTGATTCATCCTTTGGTGTTGTGATTGAGGAGAGATTGGTGTTGTAGACCAGACATCTGTGCATAACCGGAACCTTAATCAGGCATTTGGAGATGCTATTCTTTCAGTTCATTTCTTTCAAATTGTAGTCTGAATCTTATTGTAATTCAGTGAGACTTCCCTGAGGGTTGTAGCCTTCTGGGCCATTATCTTTTGAGCAGTGAGCTCTAGGTAGTGTGCCTGAATGCATGTGCATTCCCCATTGTAATATTTTCACATAGTACTGCAGAGTATCATCTTACTATGGGTAGGTTCCCACTATGGTTTTTCCCTTAACTAGGTTTTCCACATCAAAATCTTGGTGTTGTGTGTTGTGCTCTCAATTTGCTTATCTATCTTATTACTACAATTTACCAAATCTATATTTTGTGATTAAGTTTGATATTCCGATGAAGACTGAATCACCCCCCCCTCTGAGTCTTCCTTCTTGGATATTGCTAACAATTGGTATCGGAGTCAGATCCTCCAGTAGAAGCTTAATTGCTTGAGGAGATCCGGGATGGAAGCTCAAGGTGTTATCTTTAAGATGGATATTTTGAGATTTGATGGGAGTAACTATGCTATATGGAAGGACCAGATGGAAGTGCACTTGAAATGTCTTGGTGAAGATTATTGGAAGATTACAAAGAGTGTCTATATTGTTCCTCTGAATGGACCAACTACTCCTGATAAGATCAAGGAAGTTGAACATAATATCAGAGTGAAGGAAGCATTGCTTAGTGCCCTGATTGATTCTGAGATTACAAATGTAATGGGACTTCAGACCGCACATGAGATCTAGGTAAATCTTGAGATTCTATATGAAGGTGATAAATAGGCGAAGGTTGCTAAGTTGCAGAGTTTAAAAGGAAAATATGAGATGTTGACAATGGGAGATGATGAAAACATACACTCTTTCATGGCTAAGGTGAATGATCTTTTCCTAGGTATCAGATGTGTCGGTGGAACCATTGAGGAAGATGAAATTGTTGCTAAGGTGCTGAATTCTTTGCCTCCTACTTATAAACATAAGGTTGCTGCTATTGATGAGATCCAAAGTGTGATTATAGTGACAAGAGATATGCTGGTTGGAAAGCTTGCTGCATTTGAGCTAAGTGAGTTTGGAAAATCACATGGAAAGTTTGAGACTACATTCAAAGCATATGCATCTGTATCTGGTAAGCATAAATATGATCCCGATGAGTGTAGAATATCTAGATATGAAAGAGAGAGAAGAGAGATGGAAGAGAAAGAGAGAGAGCTAGATGAACTTGAAGCACTGATTGCCCGAAGATTGCCTAAAGGAGCCAGTAAGTATGATGGAAAGTTGCCTTTGAAATGTTTCTCTTGTAATAAGATAAGACATTTTGCTTCTAGATGCTCGAAGAGAATGGCTAAGTATGATAGGCATGATAAGTTTGATAAGAATGATAGGAATGATAGATATGAAAAGCATGAGAAGTATGATAAAAATTACAAGCCTAACCGGAAGTATAGGAATCAAAAGAACTATTATTATGTTGCTGATGAAGGTATTACAGATGAAGAATCAAAAGGAGATGAAGTTGTATTCCTTGCCATTAAGGAATATGAACCTATACCTATTGATTCCACTAGCTATGCTATTGAGGACAAAGCCTTAGCTGCTAAGGTAGAAGAGAAAGATGAATGGGTAATTGACAGTGGTTGTTCACATCATATGACCGGTGATAAAATAAAATTTGTGAGTATGGAAAGATATGATGGTGGAATAGTTAGATTTGGAGATGACAAAACCTGTGTGATCCATGAGAGAGGTTCTATTTCTTTTGATGGTAAGCATAACGCTGATGATGTCTTGTATGTTCAAGGTTTGAAGAATAATCTTTTGAGTGCTAAACAGATGTTTGATAAAGGTTATGATCTACAATTCAAGGATAGAAAATGCAAGATCTTAAATGCCTCTGGTATAGAAATTGCATCTGGAACTAAGACTGAAGGTAACATTTTTCATTTGAATGTTGGTGAGAAAAGTTATTTGATTGCTCAAATTGATGAGAGTTGGTTGTGGCATAGGAGAATGTGTCATATAAATTTTGATTCAATGATTAAGATCAGTTCTACACAGGTTGTTAGAGATTTGTCTAAGATTGTTCAACTTGCTAATCCAGTATGTAAGGAATGTCAGTTGGGTAAGCAAACACAGATTTCTATCAAGAGAAAATAGTATACATCAGATGGACTACTTTGTAGGATTTGAAAAATACAAATCCACAGAACCCAAAAGAAACCTGCATGCAAGAAACCTGTCACAGAGAAAGAGAGAGAACGAATACAAGGGTTTTGGCTCTGACAAAGAGAAAAGATGTATTATCAGAGAAAAATGAATCAAGAATATGAATAATACAAGAGATCAATCCTTATAAAGGAGATCAACACCAAAAGGAAAACCTAACCCTAAGGAGTGAGCATTTAATAATTAAATATTAATTATTAAATGACTAATATGTATGCATAAAGAGAAATCTTAAGAGGAGAGCAAAGTTAATTAATTACTTTACTCTAACACCCCCCCTTAAGATGAGCTACAATGCAGCTACAAACAATGCAGAAGAAAGCAAAGGAACTACAATGCAAAAGAAGGTCCCGGCAACAAGGCCTGATGAGGAACCCAAATACAAGAAAATCTCTATAAAGTGGAGTAAAGGAGAAAACCCAGTGGGAAAAAACTCCTCTCCAAAAAGAGATAAACAATCATGCTGAAAAGAAAACATGAATGAAGGAAGGAAGGCCTCACTGAGACCCCCCAAGGACAACTTCCTTCACCCCAAGCATTGAGCGCAACTGAAGATAGCGCGGAGATGCCAAAGGTTTAGTGAAGATGTCTGCAACCTGCTCCTCTGTAGGAATATACTCCAAGATGAGAGAACCATCCTGAATCAACTGTCTGATGAAGTGCATGTGGATTTCAATATGCTTTGTCCGCTGATGCTCCACTGGGTTGCAAGAAATGTGAATGGCACTCTGGTTGTCACACCAAAGAATAGTGGGACAATCTGGAGGAAACCCAAACTCTGTCATCGATTGCCGAAGCCATAAAACCTCCTGACTGGCTAACACTGCTGCACGGTACTCAGCCTCTGTAGATGATAATGCAATAGCAGATTGCTTCTTGCAAGACCATGTGATAGGACCAGAACCAAGGCAAAAAATGAAGCCAGAAGTAGACTTCCGATCATTGACATCACCAGCCCAATCGGAGTCAGTGAAGCCAATGATGTGAGGGGATCCTGAAGAGTAGTGAATGCCATAATGTGTGGTGCCCCGAATATATCTCAAAATACGTTTGGCTGCTTGCCAATGGCTCTCATGAGGATCATGGGAGAACCGAGAGACAAGGCCAACCGCAAAGGAAAGATCAGGACGAGAATGTGTCAGGTACAACAGACTGCCAACCAACTGCCTGTATAAAGTGGGGTCTACTGAAGGAGTAGAGCAAGTGGAAGACAAAACAACACCTGACTGAAATGGAGTGGGGGCAGACTTGCAATCAAGCATGCCAAATCGCTGAAGCATATCAAGAGCATACTTCTCCTGAAAAATGGAAATCCCATCCGAAGACTGAATAACCTGTAGACCCAGAAAGAAATGCAAGAGACCAAGATCGGTCATCTCAAATTGCTCCATCAAAGCTCTCTGAACACTCTGAATCATGGAGGATGAGCTACCTGTAATGATGAGATCATCTACATATAGCACTAGAATCAAAAGATCACCCTCCTGACGCTGAATATAGACTGTGTGATCGGAATGACAGCGTGTGAAGTGTGAGGAAAGCAAGAAGGAGTCCATCTTCTCATACCAAGCCCTGGGGGCTTGTTTGAGACCATACAATGAACGTCGAAGTCTGCAAACCAAAGAAGTGTCCTGCACAAAACCCTGAGGCTGCTCCATATAGATCTCCTCATGTAGGTCTCCATGCAAGAAGGCACTCTTCACATCCATCTGAAACACTGTCCATCCCTGTGAAGCTGCAAGTGAAAGTACCAGGCGTATAGAATTCATCTTGGTGACAGGAGCAAAGGTCTCAGAGTAGTCAATACCCTCTACCTGAGAAAACCCCTTCGCAACAAGACGGGCCTTATACTTATCAATAGAACCATCTGCAGCATACTTGGTACGATACACCCACTTGCACCGAACCAACTTTCTTCCCTTAGGAAGAGGACAAAGATCCCAAGTATGATTCTTCATCAAAGAAGAATACTCCTCATCCATGGCCCTATCCCACTGTGGGTGTCCTGTCGCCTCTGAAAACTTTTGAGGATCATCTGAAAGGGTATGACTCAAAAGACTAGAACCAGATGTCTGAGCACGAGTGCGACGAGTATCTGAAGGATCACCTGCCAAAGAACCAACTGCATCAACAGTATCACGGGCCCACTTCGGCAAAGACGGAGCAACTGGTGGTGGTGGAGATGGTGGATCATGATCTACATCATCCTCAAGAGATAAGTAATCCTCAAGAGATGAAGAGGAAGGAGTAGGCAATGAGGGAGAAGCTGGTGATGGAGAATCCATCTGAGGATAGCACTCATCAAACTGGACATCCCGCCGAAACAAGACCTCTCTAGAATCAGGATCAAACAACCTGTATGCCTTAACATCCTCACAGTAGCCAACAAATATGAGTGGTCGGCTCTTCCTCTCCATGGCTATCCGTTGAGCATCAGGAATAAATGCCCAAGCCTCACTACCAAAAACTCGGAATGTAGAAACATCAGGCTTGACATGGGTCCAAGCCTCCTCAGGAGTTATATGTCGTAATGCCTTATGGGGCATCCGGTTCTGAATATAATTGGCACAATTGACTGCCTCAGCCCAAAATGAAGAACTCATAGCTCGAGACTGTATCATACAATTTGCCATCTCCCGTAAGGTTCTGTTCTTTCTCTCAGCAACACCATTCTGTTGAGGGGTATAAGGAACTGTAAACTGATGCTGTAAACCATGCTCAGTGCAAAAATCTCTGAAAGCCTGATTTACATACTCCCCCCCATTATCTGTGCGTATCCTCCTGATAGAAAGTCCAGATTGCTTCTCCACAAATGTCTTAAACTTCCTGAAAGAGTCAAAGACATCAGACTTGTACTTAAGAAAGTACACCCATGTACGTCTGGAGAAGTCATCAATAAAAGTGAGTACATAACGGGCCCCTGAAAAAGAAGGAGTCGGAAAGGACATAAGATCACTGTGTACCAACTCTAGGGCTGCCCTAGCACGAGAGGCTCGACCCTTAGGAAAAGGATCTCGATGATGTTTACCAAGGACACAACCATGACATACACCATCTGTACAAGAAATCTGTGGAAGCCCAATCACAAGTGCCTGTGTACTCATCTGCTGTAGATATCTGTAATTGACATGACCAAAATGCTCATGCCAAAGCCTGCTCACTGAATCTGCATGTGCTATAAGAGAGGAACCAACAGTGTCTGAACTCTCAAAGCCATCAAAACTATATAAGTGAGATGCAGAATCCACACTCCCAGTAGCCACAACCAAGTCAGGATCATGAAGATCTCGAATAACCACATCATGTGGAGAGAACTCAACTGTCTTACCAGAGCCAGAGTGGCAAATCTGATAAACAGATAGAAGGTTTGTCGAAATGTCAGGAACCAAAAGCACATCCTGAAGACAACCACCATCCAATGAAACAGTACCAGAACCCTGAACGGAAAGTTGTGCTGAGTCACCAACTGCAATATGTCGAGTGCCTGTAGGAGCAAGAGCGGTGACCAAATCCTGTGTGTGTGTCATATGGTGAGAGGCACCAGAATCTAGAATCCAAGTGGACGCTGAGGACAATGCTCGTGCAGAAAGAGCATGACCTTTCCCTGTGGGCTGTGAAGGAGGCTGTGGTGCACTGATATTATGCTGCTGCATGGCTTCCTCCAAAGCCTCTAAACGTTTCCAACACCTAGAAACGGGATGTCCTTCCTTGCCACAAAAACTGCAAGGATCATCTGATTTCTTCTTAGTCTTGGAGGAAGACTCACCAGACTTTGAAGATTTGCCCTGTTTAGAATTGAATTGTGGTTTTGAATCAGACTTAGGTGGTGGCTTGGAGGGATTCTCACTAGCCTCTGAATCTTTCTTAGGCTTCGGTTTCTGCTTCTGTTTTCCTTTGGAGGACTGGGCTACCAATGCTTGGTTCTGTGTACCTGAAAGTGAATCCAACTGCTTAAGCTTAGCTTGCTCACGAGTCAGACGATCACAAAAGACCTCAAAAGAAGGCATGACATGTCGAGCACCCAAGGCATCCATGGTGGAATAGAAGGTCGAAGAGAAGATCTGAAATGGACCCCGAAGCTTGGAGAGAATCAGGAAAATGCACTCTGTATCAGTCTTAGTCTTACCACAACCCTGCAAGATAGATCTTTGCTGTTTGAACTTCATCAGAAAGTCCTCAATAGAAGGAAATGAATCAGGTACCAAGGAAGTTAACTCTGCCTCAAGCTGCAAAGCTCTGAACTCGTTGACAGTACCAAAAAGTCCCTCAAACTTGGTCCAAATGGCTCGAGGAGTGATACAACCCTCAAGATAAAATTGGAGACTGTCGGAAATGTGTAAAGCCATCAATCCCATAGCCTGATCCATATTGTTCCTGTGCTGCATAATCTCAAAAGGACGTGTCAACTGAGGCTGAACCTCGTCCAAACAGGACCATAACCCTTTTGACTGGAGAAGAGTCATCATGCGACCCTTCCAAGTGTGGTAATTATGCGGTGTGAGAGATTCAATAGGTCTGTCTGCCATCCTGTAAACTGTGCCTCAACTGCTCTGAATTTTTAATTATTATTAAGTGGTCTTTCAGAACTAGACAGAAGATGCAGAAGGGGGTTTGATTTTTTTTTTTATTGGTGTTTGTAAATTCTATTTTTCTGATGTAAATAACAGAAAGCAAGAGAAAAACACCCCCCACAATACAAAAAACTAATCCCCAATACAAACTGAAAGCCAGAAAATGATAGAAAGCAATAACGGGTTGAGACAAAATTTGGAGCACCTGAAGATTTTTCTGATGAAATAGACTATAGATCTGAAAAGAGCACAGAACCACCTTTCCGACGCCTATTCGCTTTCGAAAAACAGAGTCCGTATGCAAAAGATATGGCTCCTAGAGTGCAAAAAACTTGTTCTGACTTCGACTGGCAAAAAACACTACAAAACGGAAAAATCAGAAAAAAAGATGTCCATCTTTTAGATCGGGCTCGGAACCAGCTTTCCAATGCCTATTTTCATTCGAAAATCCGAGCTAAAATGCCCGAGTTATACCCGATTTAGTAAAACTGCTCCAAAAAAGCCCAAATAGGCCCTTTAAGCCCTCAAGGGCTTTAAAAAAATAAGCCCCTGGTCCTCTGGGCGACCAGGGGCGGGCGGAGGGGGCGGCGCTATGGTGGCGCGCGGGCGGAGAGCGGCGCGCGGGCTGGGCGCGAGCTGTGCGTGGGCGGTGGGCGGCGCGGCGGTGGAAGCCTGGCTGCGGTCGGTGGTTTCCGCCGGCGGCGGTGGCCGAGCGATGGCCGCCGGGCTGCGCACCGACGGAGCGGGCTGTTTACACTGGCTGCGCTTTTTTTTAAACAAAAAAATTGCGTTTTTTATTTTATTTTTTGATTTTTTTTTAAAATCCGCCTCGGTTTTCGTGCCCTAGGGTCGTACGGCCTTGGGGCCAAAAAAAATTTGCCCCCTGGTGCAACTGTGTCCAAATCGGACGAATTTTATATGGAAATAGGGGTTTTTGGGCGCTACGAGCTCAACGGTGAGGTCCGTTTGGGCTCAAAATGCACCGAAAAAAAATACCCCTATTCCAAAATAAAAAACAGAATACAAACACAGATCTGATGCAACCAAAACCTGGATCTCAAAATCTTTCAAAAGTCTGAACAAGCTGCAGCAGATCTGGCTCTGATACCATGTAGGATTTGAAAAATACAAATCCACAGAACCCAAAAGAAACTTGCATGCAAGAAACCTGTCACAGAGAAAGAGAGAGAACGAATACAAGGGTTTTGGCTCTGACAAAGAGAAAAGATGTATTATCAGAGAAAAATGAATCAAGAATATGAATAATACAAGAGATCAATCCTTATAAAGGAGATCAACACCAAAAGGAAAACCTAACCCTAAGGAGTGAGCATTTAATAATTAAATATTAATTATTAAATGATTAATATGTATGCATAAAGAGAAATCTTAAGAGGAGAGCAAAGTTAATTAATTACTTTACTCTAACATACTTGATCTTGTGCATACTGACCTATGTGGACCTACAAATGTTAGAAGTGTGCAGGGTTATAGATATTTTATGCTACTAATTGATGATTATTCTAGGATGATGTGGGTTATCTTTTTGAATGAGAAATCACAAGCGTTGGACAAGTTCAAGATATTCAAAGAAAAGGTTGAGATTGAGTCTGGATTGAAGGTGAACTGTCTAAGATCTGATAGAGGTGGAGAATTCTATTCCAGTGAGTTCAATTCATTATGTGAGAAGCATATGATTAGAAGACAATTATCTGCTCCTAGAACCCCTTAGCATTTTGGAGTTGTTGAAAGGAAGAACAAAATTGTCTTGGATGCTACAAGGACTATGCTGATTGAAGGGAATGTTTTGAAGATCTATTGGAAAGAAGCCATTAGCATTGTTGTTTACACATTCAATAGAGTTCATATTAAAGGTGATACTGGTAAGACTCCCTGTGAGCTATGGTTTGGTCATGTTCCTACCGTGAGATATTTCAGAGTATTTGGTAGCAAATGTTATATCAAGAGAGATGAGGATATAGGAAAGTTTGATGCTCGAAGTGATGAAGAAATTTTCTTGGGATATTCAACAAAGAGAAAAGCCTACTGGTGCTACAACAAGAGACTGAGAAAGATAGTGGAGAGTGCAAATGTGAAGGTGGATGAGAACTTTGGAAAAGAGATCAGAGCATGTGGTTATGATGATAGACAACATATTGTTTTATCTCCTATTCAGACTGAAGAGCCTAAGCAGAATGATCCGGTAGAGATAGTTAATCCAGATGTTGTTGCTGCTAGTGAAGAAGTGTAGGAACCCGATAATCAGAACAATTAGAACACTCTGAGGTATGTAAGACTAAATCATTCTAAAAATCAAATTATTGGTGATAAGAATAAAGGTGTAATGACTAGAAGAAGGTTAGTTGTTGAAGAAGTTTTCTTGATTTATAAGGTTGAACCTAAATATGTTGTTGAATCTTGCAAAGATGAAAATTGGATGAGAGCTATGGAAGAAGAACTAGATCAGATTGAAAAGAATAATACTTGGGAACTTTTTCCTGGACCTAAGGATAAGAATGTTATTGGTACTAAATGGGTATTTAGGAACAAATTGAATGAAGTCAGTGAAGTTATCAAAAATAAAGCTAGACTGGTTTGCAAAGGATATTCTCAGAAAGAAGGAATTGATTATGAGGAGACTTTTGCTTTGGTGGCCAGACTTGAAGGTGTTAGACTATTGCTTGCTTATGCTACTTATCAAGATTTCAAGGTATATCAGATGGATGTCAAATCTGCCTTTTTGAATGGTGATCTTGAGGAAGAAGTCTACATTGAGCAACCTGATGGATTTTCATTGTCAGATGATGGAGACATGGTACGTAAGTTGAAGAAAGCTCTTTATGGACCGAAGCAAGCCCCTAGAGCCTGGTATGCTAGACTAGATAAATATTTGTTGAAATTGGGATTTAGTAAAGGTGTTGCTAACACTAATCTATACTTTAAGATAGAAAATGATATCATCTTGATTGTTGAAGTCTTTGTTGATGATATTATATTTGGAGGTGATGATGACTTGAGCATGAAGTTTGTCGGTGATATGCAAAAAGAATTTGAGATGTTTATGATAGGTGAGATGGAATTCTTCTTAGGTTTGTAGATTTCACAGACCGGAAAAGGTATATTCATATCTCAAACTAAGTATGTGAAGGAATTGCTAAAGAAGTTTGGGTTTGATGAAACCAAACCTGTTGGAACTCCTATGGTGACTGGTTGTAAATTGTCTAAGAATGATGAATCTATGAAATCTAATCAAAGTTTGTATAGATATATGGTTGGTGGACTGCTATATCTTACTCAGACTAGGTTGGACATTATGCATGTTGTGTGCATGGCTGCTAGATATCAAGTTGATCCGAAAGAGAGTCATGTCATTGCTGTGAGAGGATATTCAAATACTTGAAAGGAACCGTGAATTATGGTTTATGGTATCCGAGGAATGATGATTTTATGCTATGTGCCTACACTGATGCATATTGGGTTGGTGATGTTGATGACTAGAAGAGAACTACCGGTGGAGCATTATTTTTGGGTAAGAAGTTAGTTTCACGGGCTAGTAAGAAACAAGATTCATTGTCCTTATCTACTGTTGAAGCTGAGTATATTGTTGTTGCTAGTAATTGCACTCATGCAGTCTGGATGAAACAAATGTTTAAGGATATCAAAGTTATTTATGGTGAGCCTACTGTTATATACTATGATAATTCCAGTGCTATTAACATGTCAAAGAATCTGGTACAACATTAAGAGACTAAACATGTGGACCAATCAAATATCATTACTTGAGAGAGCAAGTTAGTGAAGAGAAGGTGAAGCTTGAGTATGTATCTACAAAGGAATAAATAGCTGATATTTTCACTAAGCCTTTGCCTGAAGATACATTTGTCTATTTGAGAGACAAGTTAGGGGTATCCACCCCTCTTGATGAGATCTAGATGCATTGAGTTGTTTCAATCCGGTGGACTTTACAGTCTTATCTTTTTTTCCGGATTGGTGAGTTGGTGTTGCTCCTCTGCTAGAGTAGTCTGTGTTTTGGGGAGAGAGATTAATGTTTCATATTCTAAGGGGGAGAGTAAGTTTGGTTTTTTGTTTTGAGATCTTTGGCATTGTTATCAAAGGGGGAGAGAGATCATGTGAAAAACTGCTTTATATGTCCTAATCTTAGGGGGAGTTTGTTGGAGATATCTTCTTTCTTTGCATTGATTGTTTTTCACATTCATATGTTGCCATCAATGCCAAAGGGGGAGATTGTTGGATATTATTGGTCATTGCTGCTGCTAGGATATGTTGTTGTCACTGATGTCAACATAGTCCTATGTATTGCTCCAGTGATTGCAGATTGGGAAGATCTTATGATCCAGTTTGTAGTTTTGGTTTGCTGATCACTGTTTTGCAGAGCTCAGTATTTCCTCCGGTATATTCCAATGTGACTAGATATTGTGTTGAGTTTTTTGGGATATTGTTTGGGATGGTCTTGTGTATCTTCATTTCAGATGGATCGTGATTTGGTGCTCCGCAAGTTATCTTTCTTCGTGACAGTTGCTAATTGGTTGTGTTCTTGAGCTTTCAGACGTTGATCGATGAAGATTTGATAAGTTGTGTTGGTGCAGTTGTTCCAGATTATTATAATGTGCTTGCTGGTGTTTCCTAGTTGTGTCCTATTTTTTTTGTCAATCCGCATTGATCGTTGTGCGAGTTTTTGGTGGTTTCTATGAACCGGTGATGATTTTCATGTTATGCGGTTTTCTTGTGGTGTAGCGTGTTGCGGTTGATCTTGGCATGATTTTCGGTGGAGTTGAGCATTTGGGAATTTCTTGTAGGTCCATGTTATGCTATATAAACCATTATATTTGTTCGGTGGTCGATCTTTGTATCGTGTGTTGTAATTTTGTAATTGAGGCCTGAGGGTTTAGCCGACCTTGTTATCAAGGTTGATGATTTGTATATATAGGTGACATGTTCATGTAATTTAGGTGTCGATGTTATGTCTGCATTATCAGAGAGAGGTTTATGTGTGAAAAAGTGATTCATCAATCGGTGTTATGATTGAGGAGAGATTGGTGTTGCAGAGCAGACATCTGTGCTTAACCGGAATTGTAATCATAGTCTGAATCTTATTGTAAGTCAGTGAGACTTCCTTGAGGGTCATAGCCTTCTGGGCCATTATCTTTTGAGTAGTGAGCTCTAGGAAGTGTGCCTGAATGCATGTGCATTCCCCATTGTAATATTTTCACATACTACTGCAGAGTATCATCTTACTGAGGGTAGTTTCCCATTGTGGTTTTACCCTTAACTGGGTTTTCCACGTCAAAATTTTGGTGTTGTGTGTTGTGCTCCTAATTTTTTTATTTTTCTTATTACTGCAATTTAGAAGATCTATTTTTTGTGATTAAGTTTGATATTTCGATGAAGACCGATTCACCCTCCCGTCTCAGTCTCCCTTCTGGTTGCTGCTAACATGACCTTGTTGTTTCACACGTTACATCTTGTTCATTGGTATTGTTTCATCTTGGGCCGACGCAGATCATTCTTAATTATATGAATTAATGTAATTAAGCATGTAGAAGTCAGTTATTAGAACATAGAGGATAAATCTGAAGGTTAGGAGGTCCGGAGTTGGCTCGCATTCTTTTTGGAGCCTGAATATTTTATTTGACCATGTATGTAACCAGGCCAGTGTGCCGAATCTTGTGAGCTCACATGTTGCCGACATATTGTAATTAATTGTCATGATATATTTAAGCCTATTCTGCATTGCCTCCATCACATTGTCTTTCTTCTGTTGTGCTAATTCTTGTTGCACGATCCAGACAGTTCTCTTTGAGGACCCCCCAGCTGTGATTGCACCATCGAAGGAGGATAGCTACCGATTGACTAATCGACCTTGGGTCCAACATATCCAATTACTCTTCATCTTCATGGATGCCTTTTGATTCTTTTTCATCTTCTAATTGAAATATATCATAATAAGCTTCATCTTCATCAACTTTATCCTTTTCCTTTTCAACCTCCAAATCCTTATCAAAAGATGAAATGAGAGCATCGACATTTAGTTTTGAAAACCTCTCCAATTCATCATTTGAGAGCTCTGATTTTTCAACATTCTGGGTTTGTTTTATAGGATTGTCTTGACCAATAGGTTTGTTATTAGTTACTTCCTTTAATCCTTCTTTTGTCTTTGGGATCCACTACTTATTTTTTTTCGGGGGAATTCGACAATTTGTTACCACATGATTTCTTTGTTGACACCTTGTATAGTAGAGTTTTTGCTCTTCAATTTCGATGCTATGAATCCAAGTGTGGTCATCTCCTTTTAAAAGGATCTCCCTTGGAATGGTTTTGACCATGGCCAATTTTAGATGAGCATACAAATAGGAATCCCCCTCCACAATTTGATCGTTGATCTCCAACAAGGTACCCAACGATCTACCTATCTTCTCCAAGCACTCTTTTGACCAATATTCAATCAAAAGGTTATACATTCTTATCTCGACAGGTTTATAGGATTAATATTTTAAGTGTCATTTTTTAATGTATAGAGGAGCGCCATTGAGCGCCCATAGGCCTCCTTGCAATATCCTATCTCTCTCATCTTCGGTCGCAAAGATTACAACAAATAAGCCTTTTGGGAGGAATTTTACAATATGTTCTATCTTCTAGTTTTCTTGGATCCAGTCTCTGATTATTGCTCTTTCCGATCTCGAGCCAATAAACCTACAATAAATCACGAGATCTTCGAGGAAATATTTGTCGACTTGAGTCTCCTTTGTGATATTGATTGTCTAGAGTTTCTTGCCTCTACCCTCATTTGTGTCTATTCCAACATTAGGGCAAAAATCACATTGCTTTCGATAAGGGTTTCCCTTGTTCGCACCCTTCCTTGCGATTTCACTCTGCACCTTAGATGTGCGAGCCATTTTTTTAATGTTTATGCCTAATATTTAAATTCTTAATAATTTAATACTATATAATATCATAATATAATAACAATTTAGTATTAATTTTTTATTTTTTTGATCGATAATTGCTTTTGACTAGAGCTTTGAACCAATGGGGGTCACATTGGGGGACCCCCTCCCCATGGTTACAATCTTTCTTGAGGTATTAACACCTCTTTGATTTATTTCTCTACCCACATCCTCGTCAACTTCTACCTACCTCCATCCTTTGTTGGCTTTTCTCCACCCACCACCATTCTCCAACACCTCCGCTCCTATCCTCCGCTACTCCACCCACCTCCCTTAACTGCTCCACCTACCACCTACCTCCTTTCTTTTGTCCTTCGTTTTCCTTACTCCATTTCGTCACTCCCCCTGCACTTGCCTTCACGTCCTAACATCCTGCATCACCTGCTAGCTCTTTCTCCCCTTATCACTCCATTTGCCGCCTTGCTTCCTCCGAACACCTGCCCTTCTCCATCGCCAAGTCACTGCCTCCTACCTCCTTTCACCTCTCGTCCTCCACTCTACTATGGACACAACCTACTAGTACTACACATTTGTACATCACACCTGCTTCCTCCACTAAAACCACCTGACTGGACACGATCGCTGCACTTTTGAGGCCTCAACACCTCGATCACCTAAGTTCATAGCCTGTGCGCCAAAGCTAGAGAAATCAACCATCTAGGCCGAAGAATCAAACACAAAACCACCCTATTCACAGGACCTCGTGACAACCGTCACATTACGGGGTCAACCCCCAATTTAATATTAATTACTAATTACAATATAATAATATAATAAAATTTTAATTGAAATAATAAATAAAATATGATATCTTTTTCCATAGTTTATTTATATGTCTCAAAAGATAGGTATGTTAGTTTTAAATATATGACATGATACTATTGTACAACTCTCCACATAATAATAAATAATTTATTTAATAAAATATTTAGTATATTTAAAAGTTGTTGAGATTTTTCTTTTTAAAACTCTAGTAAATTAAAATTTGAGCTTAAGGCAAAATTATATTCGCAATATAAATTTAATACAAAAATGTCTTTTTCCATTATTTAAAGCACTCCTAACTAGAAATATTCTACCGAATGATGCGCCATATATATCTACCGGCCCATGTTGAGAATGACAGGTTATCTTCACAGCTGACGATCTCAAGCGTGAATATCACATTTCAGCAAGCATCTTAACAAATTCCTCGAACGTCCCATGCCCAAATCAGACGAGAAGTCAAAATGACGAAAAACAAAACAAAATCTTCTAGTGAGAAAAATGGTATTCTGGATTAACGGGTGATTTGATCTTCCATTCCATCACTTTTCACGTTATTCATATTCCCTCAAGGCCAAAGTGATTGTGGTGATGTCCCTTCCATGTCTGCCTCATGCGCTGAAAGCTTTCTTTTGCATTCTGTTAGCAACGTAGCCTATCAATAAATACCTCCCACCATTACATTTTTAATGGAATGCAAGGCCTTACCGGATTTGTTTGAGAAAAGTCTCAAGCTCAATCCCAACATTATATCCTTGTTTTAGAATGACAGGAGGGGATTCGAATAACAAGGCATTCAGGTTGTGTTGTACAGTGCAAAACTATGAATGGGGGAGGCATGGAGGCGCTGGTGAGGTTGGGAGGCTTTATTCTCTCATGTCCAAATCTCCCCCAGAAGAAGACAAGCCCTATGCAGAGCTCTGGATGGGCACCCATGATTCTGGGCATAGCCTTGTAGTTGTCGAAGAAGAACATACTGAAAAATTGGCCTTGAGAAACTGGTTGCAGGAGCACCCTGAAGCACTTGGAGATAAGGTACTGGAACGGTGGGGAATTGATCTGCCCTTTTTGTTCAAGGTACATTTAAAAAAAAAAATCTTTTGAAAAAAAAGGTTCCTCATATTTCTGTATAAAAAATTAGTATAACGTTTTGCTTTAAAATATAAAAAGGTGATTTATTAATTATAAAATACCAAGATTACAACCATTGCTTCTAAAGCGTTGACAAAGAATTTGAGTAGTAGAAAGAAGACGGGTCACAAGCGATTTGTCATACATAGTTTTCTGAGATTGACCAGTCCAAAGAGTGGACGGATCAACACACCCAAATTGCAGTTCAGAAGAGAACAGAGACGAAAAATCTGTTCGCCTGATATTATTAGCCCATAAATAATGCCTCTAAAATTCCACAAGGGGGATCATTATTTGTTTGCTTGATTTTCTTTGAGCCTTGAGAATCGAATCCAAAGTCGATCGCTTGCCTGCTACAGTGTTCTCGGAAGCCTCTTTAGATCTTACTTCAGAATTCTTCTTCCTTCCTTTAGCTTTTCGACCGATGACAGGAGAAGCGAGGACATTCTTTCTGTTGATTTGCTCTTGGCTTTTTAGAGCAGTCCCTTTGGAAATGCTCATACTCATGACAGAAGTTGCATTTGAAGAACATTCACTCATAATCAATCTTTCACTCAGGACGTCCACTGGAGTAGTTCTTTTCGTTGGTGCTCAGCTCATGTCTTTTATGTGCAAATAGCATTTCCTCTTGCCTTAAAGGTAAACATCATTCCAGAAATGTAGGGGAGGGAAGGGGACTTCCCTTTAGACCAGCACCCTTTAGAGCATTTCTTTTGTTAGGGCAGAAAATTATCTTTCTATAATATGAGATGCTTTTATTGCTGTGTGAGAAATTATGTTTTTTCATTTTTGTCAACTGTTGGTGATTTCAAAATTCTCAAAAAAGAAGTCACTGAAGATGTTTTGTTACAACAGTCACTGGTTGTTTTATTTGTACCTTTAACATAACAATGCTATTTGTAAAACTCATCCTTAGTTATTTATCTATTATGAGAATTATGCGGACCTATTATAAGAGACTTATAGTTTTGTCATTTGTGCGATTCATCTAGGTTCTTTCAGTGGGGAAAGCTCTGTCCATACAAGCACATCCAGACAAGGATCTGGCTCAAGTTTTGCATCAGGCTCAGCCAAAGGTTTATAAGGACTCTAATCATAAGCCTGAGATGGCTCTGGCTCTCACGGAGTTTGAGGCTTTGTGTGGATTTGTCAGTGCACAGGTAATTCTTGTTTCCTTGTATTGATTTTCAAGCATTTTTTGATAAATTCAGTCATTTGTATTGTGCAATCATCGCAAATTGCATTCTTTGCTATACGTAGAAAGGCAAAAAAAACACATCATGAAAGACAAATAGTCTTAAAATTAAAAGGTCATTTTGGACAGAGCACTTAAATTACTTAAAATGTGGACTTTTTCTCACTCAGTCAGAGGTGGACTTATCAATTTTTTTAATACTCTGCTATAATTTGCAAGTGTTTTTCAAATGTTATACAGTAAGCTGGATGATGTTATCCTAGAGACTACACAAATGAAGGGCCGAATATACTAGAAGGCTTTGCATGGACAAGCTGAATCCTGGCTTCCATCTGGTCTCTTTGCTCACTGAACTTCAATAATCTGATCTAATACACAGCCATATAGTTTGCCAAACATTTAAGTAGTTTGCTGAGCTCTCCTTTGCAACAACCATTACTGACTTGTATTTTGTCACCTTTCAGTTGTATTCTTTAAGATAGTTTGCCACCACATATATCCTTGTCAAAGATGTACTTGTCAGTGTTGGGGTATTTTTGTTTGTATTGTGTTTATTGCATCATCTGTTTTGCTTCATTGTTCCTATTCTGCAGAATCTGATAGAAGATATCTTCCTCTACGATTTTTAAAAATTTCAAACCCTAAACTGAATTTATGCTTCACTGTCTTTTATAGACCATTGCTTCCACTTTGACTGGTTCTTCTAATTGTCTTATAAACTCTCCTTGTTATCTGGTACTCGCTTGTTTCTCAATGAGCGTGGAGAGTATCTAACAACGACTTAAACTACAAAAAGACATATCTACCTGGTATTTCTTGCTCTTTGCTAAATTAGATACTTCTTTATGGGAAAACAGTATTTCTTTTGTCTTTTTCCACAAGTTACTTGAGACATTTTTAGAGATTCTTTTTTCTACATTTTAAAAATGTCTCTTTGTGCTCTTTGGGGACGAGTCTCTCTGTCAGCATTGCCTGTTTGTTAAAACTTCCATAAATGCGGGCCAGCTTCATCGTTATTCTCCTCCTATATGACTAGTTTCCATTGGTTATTCAACTCTTTCTTTGTCTGCTTCCATCTCCTTAATTATCATTTTCAATGTTTCCCTCCTTTTATTGTTGAAAATCCTCTATTCATTGGTGTATTGACATGATCTTGTTTATACAATTTATAATCTTGTGTATTAATAGATGATCTTGTTTCCCATGTTTCTGATGCCCTATTCCTCTTGCTGAGTTCATTGCTTCCTAAATTTCTGATTCTGACTCTCTTCTTCTATCTCTTCACTTGTTTTACTTGCCCACTAATGAGCTTTTTTGTCCCATGAACATCTTTGTAACTTTTTATGTAGCTTCTTCATTTTCTCGTCTTCTTCTGATATTTCTTTCTCTCATGTACCTATCTAGATGTGCTTAGAACTCATATATTTAAAAAATTAAATGTCAACCTTCAAATGACCGTCTTCACTCTCTTTTTTTCTCTATTATTAGAATCCAATCCTCCCTTGGCTATCTTATCCATACTCCAGTTTTTTACATTATTGGCCATTTTATCAACGAGTGTTCTTTAGAGATTGTGGTTGCCATCCAAACAACTTTGTGGAAAACATTAGGAAGTGAACAAGAGGTTAACGGCTATGAAACATTTTTTCCCTCTGCATTTAAAACAAGGATACTCCTAATCATAGGCAGGGAAAAATTATGTCATCACATCTCACAAGTAATATTTGATTTCAGCACATATGTTGTATACTTTCTGCAGGAGCTTAAGATTGTCCTACAAACTGTGCCTGAGATTGAGAATATTCTTGGAGAATCAAGAACAATAGAACTCATGAATATAGAACCGAGGGACCAAAGTGATGATCATGTGAAAATGTCATTGAAGTCTGCTTTTACTCAACTCATGACAATTGATAAAGAGGCAGTGATGGAGGCAGTGATGAAGTTAAAAGTGCGGCTGAATCAGGAGAATCAGGCAGGTCACAGAATATACTTTTCCTTGTTTCAAGCTAGTGTTTGAGATTCCCAAGTATTGGGAACATTATATTCTCATTCAAAATTATATTCTCCTTTTGAAACTTTTGTTATTTTCACAACAGGTGAGGAATTTGACAGTAAAAGAGCAGCTTGTTCTAAGGCTGGAAAAGCAATACCCAAATGATATTGGGGTTATATCTGCATTCTTCTTTAACTATGTCAAGCTTGCTCCTGGGGAAGCTCTTTATTTAGATGCAAATGAACCTCATGCATACTTGTATGGGGAATGTGTTGAATGCATGGCTACATCTGATAATGTTGTGCGGGCTGGCCTGACCCCAAAGTACCGTGATGTTGAAACACTTTGTTCAATGTTAACATACAAACAGGTGAGATATCTTATCAAGCAACTCTTCTTTATTATTTTATGAATAGTTATTAATTCTTTGCCAGTCGAGGGCATTTCAAGTTAGTCTTTGTGATATGTTTCAGGGCTTGCCAGAGATTTTGCAAGGGGTGCCTTTGAATCCCTTTACAACACGATATGCACCACCTTTCTATGAGTTTGAAGTGGATCGTTGCATCCTCCCCCTTAGTGCGACTGTAACGTTTCCAGCAGTCTCAGGACCATCCATTTTTTTAATTCTATATGGGCAGGGGGTAGTGACACAAAAACTCATAAATGATGAGTCAAAAATTAATGTTCAGGAAGGAGATGTGTTCTTTATTCCGGCAGATATTCACCTTGATATTTCCTCAATCATTGAAGAAAATATAGAAGCAAATAAAGAACACAGGCCTCTTCACTTATACAGGGCTGGAGTCAACAGCAGAGTGTTTGAGTAGCAGATGAACATGGAAACAACTATATTGTGTGTTATATATGCATTTGAAGCTTCACCTATATTGTGTTGGTTTAGTTCCTTGAAGCCTCTTGTAGTAAGATGTTGTGGACAATCAACTGTTCAAATGTTTATGAATCCAGATCTTGAATTTGCATTTATCTTGTCCATGGGTGAATCATTTTATTATGTTTAGGTTTTTTTGCCATCATCATTATATAGAATTAATGTTTCTTTTTGGCACCATTTGTTCTGAATTTAATTTTATTGCTTATTTTTTATGTTGTACAAAATCTAAGCTCTGGGTCATGTTGAAATTGTGAAAACATTAAAAATTCACGCAAAACCATTCATTTTACAAATTGATGGCATAATAATTTATATAAACAGATTTTTAATGGCTTAATGAGATGTTTTATTCAATTTATCAGTCCCTGCCTATCTATAGGCAGAGACTAATTGAAAATCAATATTAGTTTGCATTGTTATTTGTACTGCAAAATATAGACCAATGTTTTGCATTCATGAAATTAGTGTTATTGCATTGGAACTTGTCCTGCTAAATTTAAATTTTAGGCTAATGTTTCATCAGATCATATCTATATTTCTGTCTTGAAGAATGTGCAAGAGAAATTTAAGACATAATCTAATGTTTGGTTTTAAATAGATTTATCTTGGATATTTTAAAATCTACTGGCTGATCATTTTGCATTGGACGATTACTAATTTTGGATACTGACTATTGCTAATTTTTCATTAGTTTTTAGGAGCAGAGAAAAAGGGCAAATGGCATGGCGGCACACAGCAGATAGGAGTAATGTGTTAGATATAGATTTCACTTGGAGCAGTGTAGATGGCTTTGCTACAGATGGGTTTCGATCTCTAGCTGGCACTCGTAAAACAGCTCAAGTGCCTTAGCTATGGTTCCACGTTATGGATACATAACTTCATCTTGAATCCATGTGCTGGAGGCATGGTGCGATCTTTGATTTTAGGGATATGTAATGTTTTTCCTGCAAACTCTGCCCATTTCTTTTTCTCACACGTTCTTTTTCAAGACTGTTAGGGTTATGTAATATTTTTCTGTTAAATGCTGCCCTTTTTTTCTCATCAGCATAGTTGAGTGCATCACACAATTTGTGCAGAATCTTGAGGTAAGCTACTTGACCCCTCTGAAATCTAGCAGGTGTTGATTTTTTTTAAATGTCTCACAACCCTGCCCAACATTGTACTGAGATCTGGGAATGATTAGTCACTTTCCTTATTTATAAAAAGAAATGTAATTGTTCTTATCTGCTAAATGAAGGCATTGGACACCATGGTTATGCCAGATATGGGTAAGAATCTATGGAGTAAATAGCTTGGGAGTTTTACATCACTAGTCTTTCCTCAGTCAACTAGGTAAACTGCCTGTCTCTATTATATACATGGCTATTATAGCCTCCTGATTGACTGTACGGACTTTGGCACCAGCCACACCATTTCTGTCAATATGTGAACTCTGTATCAGGGTATGGACATCCATCAAAGCATAATACATAGGAGAGTGCACATGTCTTGTGCATGCATCCTCATTTTGCATACATGCCTACTAGGATAGTTGCAACTGTAACATCTGAAAAACTCCCCTTCATTTATCCTTTGATAGATGTCCATATCCTGTTTGAAACCCCCCATTTTGGCAAAGGCAAGCAAAATGCAAAGAGATGTTTTGTGCATATCATACAATCTTGGCATAGCATGAGACCACGTCAAACAGTACATGCACAGGAGAAACAGGGATCTACATAAAATGCTTCAAGAGAGGACATTGTTAACCATGGCAAGATTCACAAAGCACAATTAATAGCAATTTGTTCACATGAAAACATTATCTTATTTTGCACAATTAACAGGCTGTTATTCGTAATGAAGATCAGAGATATGAATTTCTATTCATCAAGGATATAACCCAAGTCACTCAACAGAGATATGGCATCCTTAAAATATATTTAGGCAGTCCTCTGCTATATCCTAGAGAATCAATATATTCATTCCTCTATCTTTCTATTCAGGATCACTACAGCCATGATTTGTCACAGCCAGGATCTCAAGAAACAGAGCTTTGAGATGCCCCGTTTCTTTTCTTTTTCTCTACTTTTGTGTATTCCACTTTTAAAATTGTGCATGTAATGTGCCTCTCTTCTTTGATGATTGTCGATGGACAATACTTTCCAATTCTGCATTTCAAATTCCTTGTGGCTTATGCTTGTGCATGCATAAAAAAAATTATGGTATAAAGAAAACAAGTTCTTTGGAAACCGGTTTCTTGACTTAGACTATGCTCAATTGCTGATTAATCTTTTTGTTACATAAATAAAGCTATCAAAGGAACCCTGTCTCGAGCATCATTCTAAATGCTACAGTTTCCAATGCTGCAAGAGCTCTTTTCAATCATGCATGATAAATTCAATTTCGAACGCTCAATTTTTCAGAGTTCTTAACATCACTAATACACCAAATATAATTCTTTTTTCAGCATGGTGATATTTCCAATTCTGTCCAAATCTTAAAGAAAAATGCATAAAGAAAACGCTCTCTATGACTGGCACATAGCATGGGACTTTGTCAAGACTACAATAACAGACTTTACGGAATCACAGTGTAACCGTGAACAAGAATTAGCATGTAATTGCAAGATGACACTACAACACAGCTCACATGTTTTCAATTTCATAACCAGCACCAGTGCGAATTCCAGAGAAAAAAGCAACAGAATTTTAGTTTTTATAGGAACGCTCATAGACTTGAGTCACTTGACTATAATTGGAAAATACAAAATGCTAGAAGCTAGAACAAATTGTTCAATGAAAACAAAACTGCATCAATAGGCCTAGGTTCATATTTTGAATCAATAACTGTTTGTTATTTTAACTTCATATAATTGGAAAATACAAAATACTAGAAGCTAGAACAAATTGTTCAATGAAAACAAAATTGCATCAATAGGTCTAGGTTCATATTTTGAATCAATACCTGTTTGTTATTTTAACTTCATACAGCATACAGAAGAAACAATACCTCATATATTTCTTAATTAATCCACATGTAAGTAGGTGTGCACATACAATGCATATCATGTATACATTGCTTTATGCAATACTTCACAGAATAAACTGGACCATATTTCTACCACACAGAGATTCACTTTTCTGCCAGGTGCTCTTTCCTTTATTAACGTATATTTTCACATTTGTTACTTCTCAACAGACATCAGTTTGTAGGCTTTACAAACATCATTATGTGTTTCATGCAGCTGGCAAAAAGTGTTGCAGATCGGCAGCGTCGGTCATCACTTCCAGTCTGAGGAAGACAAATATGTAAGTAGCCTAATCAGTCGGCCTAATCGGTTAAGAGGGAGTGTTGATGCTATGATCGGATTCCTTCAGGCCGACATAGACAACTTAAAGGTTGTGATAATATAATTATTGATAATATAGTAATATGATTATTATATTTTTATTGGGATAATATTGTGATGATATAATTATATTATATTGTGATAATATAATCATATTATATTTATTGTGAATATAATCATTTGAATTAATTAATTGGGCCAAGAGTGGTGATCCTTGGTGAAGGGGCACCACCAATATATATATAAAGGAAGATCACATCTTCGTCTGGGTGGTAATAATAATAATAATAAAAAAAACTGTAATACACATAAAACAACATGGTATCAGAGCAGGTTCTTTACTAGGTCTGTGAAGTCTTAGATACAACAATGACGTGGAGGATTATTCATAAACGGAAATCGATAGGAGGAAGACATGAAGCTACTATTTTAATATAAATTATTGAATAAGCATAGGCAACGACATTGAAGAATAGAGCGCCTATTATTATCAGTGGCAGAGATTAATAAATCAAGACCGAATGCTAGCTAAGGCGTGGTATTAACAAATGCATCTATCAATGTTGTGTTTACCTCTCTTAAAGAGCCATTCATATATTGCAGAACAGTTACCGTCAATACATGTCGATGTTGTTCTATGTGATAATCGATTTACTAGAAATGTTATTAAACCATATCACGGAGTCTCTAGTTACATTCACGAGAATGATTTTTAAGTTACGGCTATAGAAGAAGAATATCCGAACAGAGAGCCCAACAATCTGATAAACGTTTAGCACTTCTGACTGAAATGATGGCAAATGGGGATTAGTGTTGGGGAGGACAATAATAATAATAATAATGGTGAAGGGTCAATCAACAGCAATAGGATACCCAATCGCCGTGACATCAATACAATAGGAACAAACCATGACACTGCTGCAACTGTGAAGAGTTTACTGTATCCGTGAAGCCATATTTGCCATTTTCGCCAATGAGAGATTTGTCCTAGGTGGTGTCTGGAAGAATTGCACAGGTTCCTCAACGAATGTGGATGAAATTCAATTAAGCTGCCTGTTCGATATGAAATAAGCTTTCTGTGTAGAAGGGTTGTGTTAGTATCGACCCCCATTTTGAGAGGTCGACTTGCCCAACGCGCATGATATTGAAGACTCTCAGAATGATGTGAACCGGAGGCAAATTGCACCTTATTAGGGATGAATTCTTGTGCGATGATTGTTCACGTGATCTGTCGTGTGCTCCGTGGTGGTTTCTGAGAATTTTCAGCGAAACAGAGAGTTTCGAGAATTTACAGTGAAGTCCAAGTCGGGTGGGACGTCGATTACTTCCAAAGGTTGTTGTGTATGATATCAGAATATCCAAGTTGGATTAACTGGTTGATGAGAGTATTGTGGAACTAGCAGCCGGAATTCACACACAGTGGCGATGGTGGGCGATGGCCAATACTTTGTCCTACGGCGTCTTGGACGGATCAAGAAGCATAAGAGATTGCATGCGACTGAGTTGATGACTGAAAACGTTTCTTCGAAGAGGAGGAAATAACATTCAGAGGGAGTCTGACGAACCTACAGAAGCAACCTTGGACGAGAAGGTCATGAGGTTGATGCTAGTACTTGAAGCTTTAGAGGGAGCAGCTAGAGGACCTGCTTTATTTGATTTCCAAAGATCTTGGTCATATTGATTCTGAGGGAGTGGATCATGTCAAGAGGGTTTCTCTAATGATCAACAGTCAAAGGACTATAATTCATGGGATAGAGTCCCATGTATGTAGGCTGGAAGGCCTTTAAGTTGACACCTAGTTCATGATATTTCTGGATAGATGGATACTTGGTGAACTTGGAATACACCAAGAGTGATGCAGACTCCAACCTTGTATTTCATGATAGGTCAAAGCATGTGGAGATCAAGTATCACTATGTTAGAGACATGGTAGAAAGGAATACTATTCAGTTGAGATACATTAGCACTGATGAGAAGACGACAAACATTCTCACCAAGTTTCTCTCCAGAATAAAGTTTGTGTACTTTCGAGGTAAGCTTGGTATGATAGAGAATGAAGCCCTAGTTGAGATTGAGTTTTAGCATCTTTGATTTGTTTATATTTTATACTAATGCATTCCTCTCTTTGAGAAAGATGTTTAAAGTGTAAACTCTTGTTAACAAATTTCTCTTTGAGAGAGACTTAAGGTGTAAGTCCTTATCTCCACCCTTTGATATGGTTCATGGTGGATGTCATGTGTGTGATGCCATGACAACACCACGCTAGAGAGTTCGTGGTGATTTTCTTGTACTTGTGTGATTACCCTCTGGATGAGCCATGGTGAATATCATTGTGAGGTGACGATCTCACAATGATGGTTGATATCATATGAGGTGATATCTATGGATAAGCCATAATGGTGGATATTACATGAGGAGATATCTATGGTGGATATCACATGAGGTGATGTCTATGGATATGCCATAATGGTTGATATCACGTGAGGTGATATCTATGGATAAACCATAATGGTGGATATCACGTGAAGTGATGTCTATGGATATGCCATAATGGTTGATATCACATGAGGTGATATCTTTCCTTTCCACATATGAAAGTATCCATTGTGTGGTTGACATCACGATGAGGTGATATGTCTTGTGCAGCTGGAAGTATCCTCCCTAGCTGAGAGGGAGTGTTGAAGATCGGCAGCGTCGGTCATCACTTCTAGTCTGAGGAAGACAAATATGTAAGTAGCCTAATCGGCTAAGAGGGAGTGTTGATGCTATGATCGGATTCCTTCAGGGCGACATAGACAACTTAAAGGTTGTGATAATATAATTATTGTGATATAATAATTGATAATATAGTAATATAATTATTATATCATAATAATTATATTATTGAGATAATATAAATATAAATATATTATAATATACTAATATTATATAATAATATAATATAATCATTTGAATTAATTAATTGGGCCAAGAGGGTGATCCTTGGTGAAAGGGCGCCACCAATATATATATAAAGGAAGATCACATCTTCCTCTGGGTGGTAGTAATAATACTAAAAAAAAAAATACTGTAATACACATAAAACAACAAAAAGTATCTCATTTAGTTGACAAAGGCTCCATTTAACAGAATCCTACGTTGCAATGTGATCTTAAGTGCATATAATATATAAACAATAGGAGATACTCCACATCTAATTTGAATAACACATTATTTGGCCCCAAACACAAGCCATACCAGAAGGCAAAAGACCCAGACTTGCTCAAAAGAACATTCATTTTGAGCATGCATTTGGAGATTTCTTAAACATAGACTTTAGGCATTTCTGCGCATAGATTGGTACTGTCCTAGAACCTTTTTTCTTAGGCAATGGTTTCATGTAGGGGGCTAACTGAAATTTCTCAGCAAGTGTTCTTGAAAAAAGTTAAAGAGTTTTATATAATTACCTGGTTTCGTGATTTTTTTTGTAAATTCTGTAATCATGATATTCCTTGTGACTGCTCTTCTTTAGATGTTGTGAAACAGTTCACATGTGATTCCCCCAGATTCTGTCAGCAACACACCATCGACTGTTAGCTATTTTGACTCATTTGTTGATAACATATGTCCACTCTGCTTTTTACCAAAAACGATCTCCAATCTATAATGTTAGCTGGTCCTTATTGCTTATATTAATATGAACTCACAATCCGTATATTCTTTTTTGTCATTCTTGTGCAATTAAATGTCTTAGATGGAAAATGTCACCTTAGTTACTACATCATATCTATATTCTTTTTGTCTTGAAGAATGTGCGAGGTAAACTAAGACAAATTCTAATGTTTATTTTTATTTTAAATCTGCTGGCTCATCATTTTGGATTGCACGATTACTAAATTTGGATACTGGCTATTGCTAGTTTTGCATTAGTTTTTAGGAGCAGAGAAAAGGGGCAAATGGCATGGGCGGCATGCAGCAAATATGGATAACATGTTACATATAAATTTCACTTGGAGCAGCGTAGATGGGGTTGCTACAGATGGGCTTCATTCTCTAGCTGGCACTTGTAAAACAGCTCAAGCTATGGTTTGACGATTTGATACATGTCTGCATCCTGAATCCCATGTGCTGGAGGCATGGCGTGATCTCTAATGTTATGGTTATGCAATGTTTTTTCTGCAAATTTTGCCCATTGTTTTTCTCACGCATGTATTTTCACGCATGTATTTTCAAGACTGTTAGGGTTATGTAATATTTTCCTTCAAATTCTGTCGTTTTTTTTTCATCAGCATTTTTGACTGTATTACATAATTTGTGCAGAATCTTGAGGTAAGTTGCTTGACCCCAAATTGCTTTGAAATCTAGCACTGATATCACTTGGGTGTTGATTTTTTTTTTGTCTCACTGCCCTGCCCAACATTGTACCAAGATCTGACAACGATTGGTCACTTTCCTTAATTATAAAAAGAAATATGATTGTTCCTATCTGCTAAATGAAGGCATTGGACACCCTGATTATGCCGGATATGAGAAAGGATCTATGCAGTAAATAACTTGGGAACTATGCATCGCTAGTCTTTCCTCGGTCGACTAGATAAACTGCTTATGCCTCTATTGTATACATGGATGTTATAGCCTCCTAATTGACTGTACAGCCTTTGGCAGCAACCACATCACTTCTGTCAATATGTGAACTCTGTATCAGGGTATGGAAACATTATACATAGGAAAGTGCATGTGTCTTGTGCTTGCATCCTCATTTTGCATACATGCCTACTAGGGTAGTTGCAACTGTAACATCTGAGAAACGTCCCTTCGTTTATCTTTTGATAGATGCTCATATCCTTGTTGAAAGCCCCCATTTTGGCAAAAGAAAGCAAAATACGCTGAAAATTTGTGGAAAAAAGAGTTGTTTTGTGCATATCTTACAATCTTGGCATAGCGTGAGACCACGCCAAACAGTGCATGCACAGGAGAAACAGGGATCTCAATAAAATGCTTCAACAAAGGACATTGTTAACCATGGCATGATTCACAAAGCACAATTAATACCAATTCGTTCACATGAAAAAACATTAGCTTATATTTTGCACCACAAGTTCCAATGCAAATTATTACCAGTTTCATGAATAAAAACATTAGCTTGCCCATCCTTCCAATATCAGCTGAACTAGTATGAGCTCCTCTTTCTTTTGCTCCACAGTTTGCATCAATATTTTGAAGGAAGGAAAAAATTGCAATCTTGAGGCTTGTTTACTGCTAGAGCTTTAGCACAAGCATACTATGGTACGCTTGCTATTTCAGATTTTAGTGTGGCCATCCTATTATGGGCAATAATTGGTTCACAAGATATTTGATTTTACTGGCATCGACATAAACAGAGACCTCATACTTTTCTCTGCCCAGATATTGAAAGATTCATGCCTTCACAGGCATATGCAAATGCCAAATACCACATTTGAATTAATTCCCCAAGCAATATGTTATGCTATAGTTACAAGTGTCCTGTAAAATTTCAGTTCAGTGCATAAGATAGTGAAGGAATCCAAATATCTATAGGACACTTCTAGCTATTCCATAACATATTAGCTTGGACATATATAGTAATAGATACATCTTAAGATTTGGTCAATGGAGGCAAACTCTTTGCTTTCTTCTGAACTGCAACAATCAGCTGACTTGGGTTGCTGGTAAGGATTTTCTTACTTTGTTTATATGTTGTGTAGAAGTCTCAAGACTCTAAACATACATTCTTACCTTGTAGATAGCTCAATAATATTTTAACAATTCAATAGGTTACAAGTTCTGATTCAGGTGCTGCACAACATGAAGCATGTACAGTTTCTACTTATCATGTCTATAGGAACATTACCTTTATAACTCCTTATTGCAGTGGACTGTATAAATTCTCTTACATCCATAGGTCTGGGTTCTCAATGATGTAAGAAGACTAGACATAAATGCTCCTGTAACATCTTATAGCAATTGAAGGATATCTTCAGTCACTCCTTGTCCTTTCATTTGGTGCAGTAAAAGGTAAAGCTTCACAGCCAAATCGTTCAACTAAACTGCTTGTTAACCTAGACCTAGAAGAGAGGCTACATGATTCAAGTGCTTATATTTTTTTAATGTATTTGCATCATTTAGATGGTAATCTGTTTGTCAAAAACCAGGTCAAATCATGTAACAAGGTAGTAATGAAAGAAAAGCAGGGCAAGCAGTTGACTGAACAATAGATTCAGTTTCATGATTTTGTTATGGAGTCTAGGTGGCATAAAACTTATTTGATCTATAGAATGTATTTTATAGCTTCCGTCAACTTTCATGTTCTCATTATAAACTGGACCATATTTCTTCCACTTACAGATTCACTTTTCTGGCGTGTGTCTCTTTCCTTTATTAACCTATATTATTTATTACGTTGCACAAAAGAGAGGATGAAGTTAACAAAACCAGAAATAAGTGATGGAATGTTGTTTACGACAGGTTCAGTGGTTGTGCAAGGCACATATCTCAAACAGGTCAAAATTGTTCAAAATGGGATTCATTTTATTGATTACCAACCCGACAACATGGTGTATTAGTATAGCCACCTAGTAGTTGCTATCGACCTATCTCTTCATCAATTTCTACATGCATGTGGACATCATAAGTGGAGACTAGATAGAGATGATCAGCAGAGAATATTACATGTTATTGAAGAGCAAGTTGAACCAATCAATGTTGTATGAAAAATATGGACAACACCTTATACTTCATTTTGAAGGTACTCACAGAGCTAAGTATTAATTATTTAAAATTTATGCTTCAGCAGCTCTTTCCTCTCAAGTTTTAATCTCAATGATTGTTAAAAAAATTTAGAATCTATTTTTATTTACATTTCATCATGGCAGGAGATTTGATTTTGCAATCATGTAGTTGTTCAACGATTTCAAGTTATTGAACTTCATTTGCAGGTATGATCTCTAAACTATAGTCTTTAATTCAGGTGTCTTACATGAAGTCTTTATCTTCTAGAGTCTTGGAATTTGATATATATGGTATAGGCGTCTTAGGTATATAAAACTTGTCTTATGTATTACATCTTAGGTTAGAACGTGTCAGTTAGATTTAATCTACATGTATCTCTCCAGACTAGAATAAGGTATGAAATCTAGGTGTCTTAGGTCTAGATTACTTGATAAGGTATAAAGTCTTATGTGTCACTTGAGGTCTACTACATGTCAACTAGGTCTAGACAACATTATCGTTAAAATTTTATCTCTTTAGTTTTTATATTGAACAAAGTAGATATACAATAAAGAAAATAATAGGCAGCTTAGGGAGCTCCAAATGAACTGCAAGAAATGAAAGAAAGTGTCACAGATTAGCTACAACACTGTCAACAAAGTTTGTCATCAGTAATTACAAGTACAACAAAGAATAACCAACAGCTGATCCTAAAACCTTTACAACAAACTCTATAAGTCAAGTAATTGAAGCAAACATGAGAATAACATCAGCTGTACAAAATAACATCAGTTTTTCAAAAATTACATTTGGAATTTGGAGAGCTTTTGTAGCTGTCTAGAACATTGAACATCCTTAGCATGCATTTGAATGAACTGGTATTTTATTTCTTCCAAAAGATTGCTGCAGGTGGCCTCCTCCAAATGAGAACACAAGAAAACAAGTTGTAACATAACCTCACAGTAAAACTGCAGCATTTTCATTTCCTGATAAGTAATTTGATTAGAAAAAACAGCTAAACATTCACTTTGATCATAACTTCTATAAAGAAAATAATGTCAAGAAAAAATTCAATACTTTATTAGTATACGAGTTTAAAACAATCTACAATACCAAAATAAATATATTAAAAGAAAATTAAAAATCACTAAAAATATTATTAAAGATAATATATCTAAATCTCAAAATAAAGGTATCTGTTTAAATTAAATAGAATAAATATTATATCAAAAATGCATATGATAAGTGAAAAGATGATACATTTCTATATCTATCTAGTTTTGAAAATAATATCAAATCTATTTCTTTATATCCACATTCTTACAATCATATATATAATTTAAAATAAAATCCAAACGAGTATAATTATTTTTTTTTGCTATTCTTGTAAATTTGACAAGTTAATCATATCATCTACTCTTAATAGGAAAAAAAATTGAACAAATTTGAATTTTCAAAATTGACCTTTTTTAAAAAATTGTACAAAATTAAAAGAATTACAAGAGGAAAAAAAGACTTCCACTACAACAAAGGGACTGCATATGCATAGGAACAGATAGGATAACCAAATATTTGAAAATGATTTCTTACAATTTACAAGAAAGAGGTGAATTGTATGGCTTGTATGGCTTAGTTACTCTTACTAGGTATTTAACAAGAATGAACTTTGGAATTTGTATTATATTTTTCTATATGCTTGAATTTTTAGTGAAAATATTTGTACCTGTATTTGAATATTTTTTTAAAATTAAGGTTGGGATATTATTTTTTATTTATTTCAAATTGTTTATTTTTATTGGCGAATTGAAGATAATATTTTATATATTACATTGTGTATTTATATATTTACAGAAGGGATTTTTCCTTTCATTTATTATTAAAATGATAACATATGAAACAATTAATGCATGGTTATGAAAATATCCAATATCCTTACAAATAAAAATGTCTATAATTTGTAGACATTTAAAACTATTCCTTATACTTTAATCAATTCCTATTATTAATCATATACCACCTCTAACATTCATTAAAAAACAAATTATTTAAAACTAATTAGGTTTATCTCATCGACTAATTAAATAAATTATATTTATTTTATTAAATCACACTAATATTAGTTAATCAAATAAATCATTTTATTTAACTAATTAAGTCAATGTTTGACATTCCCTCTTCATTTTAAAATAAAATATATATCTAAAATCCATATCATCTATTTGTCTAACTTAAATTTCTTAAAAATATCTAATATAAAATCAGCATTTAATCATAGTCATCCAAATCACTAAATCAATCACTACCATTAAATTCCAATTAATAGTCAATTCAAAACATAATTTTGAATATATATCATCAATCTAAAATAAAATATCCGTTTAAAGATTGTCATCAAATCAATTAGACAAATCCTAGCCATCCATTTCCAACTAACTTCTATTTGAATTCAAATTAACTCACAATCTCAACCATCCACTTAATCCAATCAATCCCAACCCTTCATGCACTAACTACCTGCAGTTTGATCAATTTCCTCCCTCTTAAATTAAAAATTAAAAATCTTCTCATTCAATCCCAGCCATGGATTTTAAATTAATCTCAACACTCCTTTTCTCTCACCCCTCATCTACAAATTAAACTCACATCCTCAACCAAATTAGAGAAAGAAGAATCCAAGTAGGTATATTCTACCACATTGAGGGCTTCCAAGAGCAACCCAACTTCAATCACATCATGAGAACATTCACATCGAGGACTTCCAAGAGAAACCCAACATCAATCAGACGCACTCACTCACGTGCACACACACACACCCATTCTCACTCACTTACTCACCCACCCACCCTCGCACTCACCCCCCACCCACTCACTCACACACGCACTCACTCACTTACCTACTTATTTGAAATCAATATCATCACTTACACCTACACACTCACTCACTCACTTACACCTACGCACTCACTCACTCACTTGAAATCGATATCATCACTTATACACACATCCACACACCCACAAACACACCCCTATTCCACTAAAATACTCAATATCATGTGTGCACGCATGCATGCATGCTCTCACGCATGCATGCATGCTCTCACGCACTCATCCATTCACTCACTCATGCATTCACTCACTCACGCATGCACACACACATTCACCCACCCACTCACTCTTGAAATCAATATTGTCACTTATGTAATAATGAAATCAAATAACATCATATTGAACAAACGCACGCGTGCACACACACACACACGCACCCACACCCACCCACACACACACGCGCGCGTGCGTGCACGGGCCCACACACACACACACACACCCTTAGTCCACTAAAATACTCAATATTGTCACTTACGTAATAATGAAATCAAATCACATCATGTTGAATGAAATTACACACTTGAAATCAATATCATCACTTATGTAATAATAAAAGCAAATCACATCATATTGAACACACACGTGTGCACGCACACACGCACACATACACACACCAAATCAATATCATCACTTATGTAATAATGAAATCAAATTGCATTATATTGAACACGCACACAAACAAAATGAAACATCATCGCATCATGTGTTTAATTAAGTACATTTATAACAAGTGTAAAGGGAATGGAAATTACACACAACACACATACACACACTTGTTTCTTTGAAACATCATCACATCATGTATGTTTATTTAAATCACATTAAGTACTGTAGCGTCGTAAATTGTACGCACTTGCTAGGGTGGTACAATTTCACACCTAGTTTAGCACCCGCCTTGGCGCATTTTGCATTTTGCATTACATTTCCCCTTTAGCACTTAATTAATTAAATTAATTAAGTCTAAGGTTCTATTTTATCATCTCCCATATCATAAAGTTGGGCTTTTCATTTTATTCCTCCTATACATCATTTAATCAAAAACCCTAATTAGGTCCTATTTTGAACTTGGGGGCTTGATTTCGGTGGTCAAAACATCTCGAAATCAGCTGTAACTTTGGGATTCTCTCTAAAATCATCATATTTGACAGCCCTGAAAATTTGGTGAAAAGTTGTCGGGACTATGGCGCCCGGAGTGCAACATGGTCCCAGACATTTTTCCCGAAATTTTAGGAGTGCGATCCAATCATAAAATAAAGCTTAACCCCAAGAAATTGGCAGGAGATTCAATCTCTAAGTCGGCCTAAAGTTGAAATTAAGACCTAGGGTTTCATATATAAGAGCTCTCTTTCTTCATTTGAAAGGATCCGAATTTTGGTTTCGAGGACCTTCTATGTAGCGAAAGAGCAGATCTTTGAAGACTTCAATAACATTCAACATCCATCTATCAAGCATTCATCAATTTCATTCATTTAGGGCTTGGGAGACATTGAAGAACAATAGGAGATTACCGACTGAAGATTGGCTTGTACTCCTCCCTTGAGGGTTGGGTATGATTTCATGTTGTTTTCATGTCTTTGCATAAGCTTCAATATATCCTTTATTCATGCTTTAGATCACTTTGCATCTTGATTTAGAGCATTCACATTATCATTTACAAGCAATTAGGGTTTACTTTCTAGGTTGCTCTAGTTTGCTTTCTTGCATTTAAGGACCTTGCACACACACTAGGTCTGCACACACAATATATTTTACAATACAACTTGGCTATTCGTGGAGGTGGAAATCACCGAAGCGGGGGTTTGACTAAGGCAAAACCCTATATAGCCGCCCAAACACCTTTTCAGATATAAGTGCAGGTTTCAGGACTCGGACGACGCCGCAAGTTACAGATCCGGAAGAAGCAGACGGAGACCAAACAACACACCAAATCTCAAAGCAAAAGACCAGGACAGGGGCGTGTGGCGCCCTGGTCCTCCTAACAGACAACATTTTCAACATTTTTGACAGCTTTTCCAGAGTGCAAAACAACAGTTTCCGGAGCAGTTTCAGGGGCAGAATCAGGACAGTGGCGCCCGCGCCCCTGTCCCGAACATTTTCAGTCAGATTTTAACTCCGGGTACGCATTTGCATTCTTGTCTTGTCCTTGTGTTTACAGCTTTCCATTGTTTAAGTTCAATTCTGCAATCTTGTTATCTTGCTCATACTTGCACTTTGGGGTTAGGGATTGAACTTGCATCATTTCATCTTTCAATTGCAACAAAGGAATAGAAATCCTAATAGGTAGCCCGTGGCTCTCTCTTCCACAAAGAAGTAGCCAATTGTGTGATACCTCTAGGCTCTTTCGTATTCCACAAGTGTGTGGTTGAAAGTGAGATTAGGGCATGTTTGCTTAGTGTCACTTTTTCTCCCACACAAGTACATATATAACCAAATCACATTATAAGTCTATCTTTGAAACATAAATGAATAAACACAAATGTCAATGACATCTGAAGCATATAAACATGTCTATTTTTGAAACATAAGTATAATGTCTATGCGATCTAGATCTCAAACATAACTATCATAAACATAAGCAAAAATGGCCATGATGAAATCTTTGAAACATAAATATAAAAAGCAAATGTTTGTGATGAAATCTTTGAAACATAAACATAAACACAAATGTCAATGATACTTAAAATATAAAAGTTCCTCTTTGAAACACAAACTAGGTGGTTTAGTCATCATGTTGGCTCCTAGTTGAGTGATCCTCTTGAGTGTGAATCTTACTCTAATAAATTAGCCCTATATACAAAGTGTAATTAAATTATAATGCACGTACAATGTGAACTTTCTACATACATATGTAAACATGAAAATTAATTTGTCCACTGACAAGTTCAAGTAAAGCACGTATGTATAAACACTCTATCCTTAAACTAGGATTAATATGAACTGCCTCTGTCTATAGATGTGCACATCATGTAAGAGAAATTAATTTTATTAGTATAATTTATAAATGTTTTAGGATTACAAGAATACATTAAAAAAAATTATATACATATATGTGTTGTACTAGCATCCAAAATGTTGGGTGGAATTCCCACAGCCTCCAAGTTAAGTGAAGCACTAGATGTTTGAGTAGCAGTAGAATGATAAGTAGGAGTATGCATCTTAGTAGTGACATAATGATCTATACATGGATGTGTTTTTGTAGTGGTAGAATGATCAATAGGTGGATGTGCTTATGCAATGGAAGAGTGATCAGAAGATGGATCATTTGCTTATGTAGTTACAACATAATGATTAGTAGGTGGATAATCCACCCCACTAGAGGATCTAGTTGTACGATTTGCATCAGTATGCTACGAGTGAGCTACAAGACTCTAAATCTCCACAAATGTGACCCACATATGAATTAGCATTTGCTAAAGGGGTTCCTTCTTGTGATGAAATCACATGGTATGTTCTTATCAAGTCCTCAAACAAAAAGCTTGCTACCCTCTAAATTTGGCCATCACCTGTAATATGGCCCATATCATTGAGAGATGAGATTCCTACCATGACATAGGGATTTGACTGAACAAGTGACTTGTGATGTGAACACTTCATCAAGTATTACCCCACATGATCTACAAATATCTTCTGAGCCTACACTGCAATCTCAACAAGATTGTCAATTGCTTCATGTTGGGAATAAATGACAAATTGTCAATAGTAGGGGTCATGGATGGAGAGACAAGCATCCTCTCCTCAACCAAGGTCCTAAAATTTAGAGGATGTCAATTTACACAACAATAAGCATACCTGCCATAAACCCTACCATGACCCTACACCAAATAAGTGGTAGATCTAAATAATTCATGTTGAGGCCCACATGAACCTCAACATTTAATTGTTGTGCCAAGTATAATGGAATTTGATCATTATCTTGATAGTGGCCATATGCAGTAATAAATTGAGGATAAATCAATGGGGCCATCCTAGGGCATAGACACCTAGTCACCTGATATACTCTCACCCGAGTTTTAGGGGCATACTAGGGAAAACATTCTATTTTTATAGTTTCTTTTGACACTTGTAGCTAGATTGTACTCAAAGGAACATCACCAAAAAGATGTTCCCACATTTGGACAAGAATGATTGTGATAGTATCACTAGAATATGCATGAACGTCTAATCCAAACTAAACTCTCTAAAATCATCTCACAATTTGTTCTATACACCCTAGTGGTTAAAGGGTAATCTAAAATCAATCTTAATCTATGAATCTATGTATTTGTATGTGTCCAAAACCCATCCATATTGGTGCTACACAAAAAATAAATTTAAGTTCTAATTTAAATTTGCATGGACACACATATATTCATGATGTTACCTAGGTCAGGCCAAACATACATGAGTATGAACAACCTACCTTGGTCTAGTAAATTGTGAAAGTACTCAAAATTTAATACTTCATGGACTAATGATGAGGGAAATCCTTTAGATGCTCACCTTTAATAATATTTGAAAAAATTATACTATTCCATTTCCTAACTTCATGCTAATAGTTTTGATGCACATCATGAACACAATCTTTTTGCCACATGGTACATATACATGTCTATGAGATTCTATGGATGACTATTATTTCAATTTTCAAGTGCATGATTACATACATATATATGCTTAAATTATAAGTGTGGTATATCATATTAGATATCTATGACTTAGATCATGCTAAGAAATGCCATTATAATTTATAACGATGAGATGTCATAGAATAATTCTTATGGTCTGAATCATATGTGCATAGCTATGTTAATGGTCTAGATCACCTACTTTCCTTTCTCATTGATATTGCATGTTAGTGTGATGGTGAAAAATTAGGGTTTCCACCACTAAATGTAGTAAAACCACTAATTTTACTTAGGGACCATCACATTGGGGAAATATAGGAATTTGATAGATCTAAACCTAATAGATCTAGATTCTAATAAGATTCCAGGGTCTTTAGATGTGCCTCTTCTTTCCCTTGAATATTATTGATTTTGTTGAAGATGCTGAAATCGGGATAAATGTCTGAATATTGAAGAGATTGGGCATAAACAATGATCTAAAATTGTCGAATGGAGCCACAAACCTGAATCTGAGCAATATGTGAATGTTCAAATATGTTCCTAGAAGGTCGTCCTGAATTGTTGGTCACCTTGGTCCTTTGAACTTTTCACCGTTCAAAAGGGAACCTGTTTGTCTCTGCGAATTATGTCGATCTTGAAAATTACAACCCTATATCTGTTCCCGCACATAGAGAAGAAGGGAAAATGGTTTGGAATAGGGGTTTGCCTAAGTCAAACCCCGGTTTAAGAATTAACCGTAAATGAAATAATGCAAATACTGAAATAAATAATGGAAAGATATACCTCGGATTTGTAATTGTTGATGATGATGTTGCTTTGCTTCTTGAATGTAATTGCATATGTTGTATGAAATGGCATGGACATGACAAAACCCTAATCACACACACCTGCTTGCATATGAATGATGTAATTTTGTTCCACAATGGTTAAATGAAAAATATGCAACCTTGAAGATCTCTAAAATGTTTGATAATGAATGCTCCATGGAAGCAAAGATGCTAGGAATTGATTGCTTGGAGTCTTCAATTAGAATGAATATATTAATTATCTTTATATATATGGGTATGTAGGTCATTTGTCATTTAGGCCGACCTTCCCACTAGAGAGATATGACCCTTGCCCCATTTCAAAATTGGGCCCAACTAAGAGGGACCAAGGCATTGGGCACCCTAGTCCAAGACCAAGGCACTGGTGCCATGGTCCTTCTCAGAAAGGGACCTCAATAAATCCCTAGGGAGGACACCCCTCTAGGAAGTTCATCAATGGCTGTACATGGCATCAGAATTGGAGTTTGGGCACAAAACAAACCTTGATAGGGGATGAGGATAAGACATGCTAAAGTAGGGGCGCAAACATGAGGTGTAAATTGGTCCAATGACAATTTACAACACTACAATTAGTTTAATATATGCACCAAATAGCTCATGTTTTATTAGATCATATTTAGTTGCACATCCTATTATGTTTAATAATAACAATATAATTTTTATATATGCATTCCTTCTAGAATGATCCTTATGATATAAAATATAATTTCAAGAAAGAAATTATAGAAGAACAATGACATAATTTATTAAAAAAGAATATATTTCATCCTAAAACCATTGCACTTTCATGGTTACCTAAAAAATATTTTGTGATTAAGAAAATCCAAAATATTTATGTCTAACCACCTCCAAAGAAAGAAGGACAATGGTTAAAGAAGGATAAATCAACAATACTAGTTAAGACTTTAGCGATCTTATAGTTAACTTATTCAGTTACTTAATTTTAGCTTGATTTTCTTATATGCATATCCTTTCAAGGTCTTAGTTGTACCATTTTCCCTTTTCTTCTTGCGAGTCCTTAAACATTGGCCCTTTATTTATGTCATGTTTGTTATATATCTCCTATTCTCATTTTGCCTTTATATTATGTTTTATGCTTTTATCCCCACTTGGGGACATCTTTCCTTTTGGTTCTTTCACCTCTAACTCTTGTGGTTTATTGTATTAAACTTGTTTCCACTTAGATATTTTACCATCTTTCACCTAGACATAATCTCTCAGT
The DNA here is from genome assembly GCF_030272615.1 of Cryptomeria japonica. Classification (NCBI taxonomy): domain Eukaryota; kingdom Viridiplantae; phylum Streptophyta; class Pinopsida; order Cupressales; family Cupressaceae; genus Cryptomeria; species Cryptomeria japonica. The sequence goes on from NC_081408.1 coordinate 261,832,916, forward strand.
CTTCTCCTTGTCACTTTCACTATTTTCAAAGATAGTTTTCAAGAAAGGTGTATTTACTAGATAGGTCTATTTAAATATACTACCCATTTCATGCCTTTTTGGATTTGTGGGATCTTGGTGAAGCATTCATTGCAAGGAGAGTATAAGAATTATTTTTCATATAATCATTCTTCAAATGTTTGAAATATTTATATTAATCCATTTCCCAAATTCACATTGAGGAATAATTTTGATACACACCATGAACATGATATTTATAGAAGATGACAATTCAAAAAAACAAAAACAAATTATGGTTAAATGAAAAAAGAAATGGTTGTACTTGAAAGGAAGAGACATATGAAAAAATGATATTCCTATCAAAACCAAGAAATGGAGGAAGTAGCCACTAAGTTGAACTTGTCAGGTCAAAAACTTGAGTTACATTTAAGACTTCCAAGACTAAGACTACGAACAATTTATAAAGAGTTTACAAATTGATGGGTAACTTGTCAAATGATAAGTTGAAAAGAAACTACACATTCAAGGATTCCATCCAAATGGCAAAGAAGATTTATGAAACATTGGGTTATGAGAGAAGATTAAAAAGGATCAAGTTGAATAAAATTATAATGTGTCACATTCAACATTAGTACCACACATTGAGCTATAGAAAAAAACTCCAAGTAGAGATTGTGACACTTGAAGATCTAGAAGATAAAAAACAATGAGGAAATAATAGAAAAATGTATAGAAACATAAAAGTAATATAATAAGTGAGAACAAGGCAATGAACAATATAAGATTGTATACCACAAAAGAATAATAGAAAAAAGGAATTCAAGGACAATACAAAATAGAGAGATACAGTGTCACAAATTGTACCCAGTGCATGCATGACACTTTTGGATTGAGCCTGATGCATTTATGGTGAAATTCATGATAAAGATTTTATCATTCTGACATCACAAATCTTACTAATGAAGTAGCGCTGACCATCCCTAATCCAGATTTGGGATTAACTTGGCTAGATGAGAACGTAACATGCAAACACCCACATGGCGCACTGACATATCGAGAATATTTTAGATTCAAATGAGCATATTTTGCATCAAACTTACATCAACATGTGTCCCTTTTCTTGGACACATCTGAAACAATCACTTCCACCCATTTTGAGTAACACAACTCTCCTTTCTCCCTCATTTTGAAAGGACACTCACTCTTGGCTCTCTTGCTCTCACATCTATAGAAAAACTCTATCAAAATACACACATGATCTTGCAACAACCTATTCTTCTCTCAAGGCACAATCATGTTGGTATCCCAAGAGAGGGGTCTCAACTATGTAACACTCTTCTCTCTCATCTCTTGTATCTATTGCATTGCAATACTATCTCATTTTATCAAAATCTCTAAGTGCATCTATCATCTAGTTGCATTTAATCTATTTGTCCTTTTATCTCTTGTAATAGGAATTTTCCTCCATTAAGTGGGATTTGTTTCTATTACTCAATCCATTTTATCATTTTATCCAATTTATCTATCGGGTTGTCCATGGAGGTGGAAACACTGAAATGGGGGTTTGACTGAGGCAAGCCCCTATACAACCTCAACATTTTTCCATGTCTTAAAGGGAAGTGACTATGCAGGGACCTAAAAAGAAAGTTATACAAGAGGAAAAAGGCATATTGGAATATGTGCCTCTTGTATAACTTTCTTTTTACGTCCCTGTAGAGCCACTTCCGTCTGAGTGTGTGTAGGTGGTGAACATGCCTGCGGAGCGTGGAGCTAGTTTCTAGAGTAACCTCTAGTGATTTTTGTTCTTTGGCCATATAGACACTTGTGCGATGCATACACACCTTCGCGATGCGCTAAGATTTGAGGCTAAGGATTTACCAAGTTAATGGTAAGATCTATATTTTATTAGCTCTCAATTCATGTAATCAAAACGTTTTTATCATTTTAGGTTCTTTTGTTATTCGATAATTTTTACTTACAAGTTTAGTGCAGCTCTCTTTACCTTCTTGATTTTGATCTCCCTAGCTCACTAGAGTGCCAATTGAGTGAGGTAGCATTGGGCTCATTTGCTCCTTGAGATCTTGTCATCTTGAGGGTACCAAATCTCCTCTACATTTTGGTGAACTCATTGTGAATGCCTTATGTCAAATCTTTTCCTCCAAGGGTTTGATTCATTCAATAAGGTGTTATCGAAAGATGACTTTGACATTTTGGATGATTCTCTAGATAATTTTGTTGGGAAAATGGTGTCTCAACCTTGCATTTACATGAGGTTACTATTTATAGTAAGTTTTTGTTTCAACACGAAATGGTGTGAAATTGTCCCCGAAGCTTTTGGTTGGCCAGATGAGCATGCCGGTAAATTTTCGTCACAAGATCATAGCTAGTTTTGAAGATATTAAAGTTTTTTTGTTTTTGAAGGGTGCGATAAAAGGTTTAAATTTATTTTTTAGGACTTTGGAGGCTCTGAAATGGCATAGCATTTACGAAGTGATAGAGAACTTTGCGAGCTTTCCAATGCTTCAAACAATTCGTCAATGAGACACACAGTTTACAAGTTATGGCCTCTAGAAGTTTGGACTCCTAAAATAGGAAATATAAATTGCATCAGACACATAAATGAGTTGTAAAAGGGAGGAACACGTGTTGATGTGTGCTTTGACATCTCATAAAGTATCTAGATTGGAGATAAGGTCGACTCTACTTTATTGGGTAGTTTTAGCCCATGGTTTTGTAATATTATTTGACGATTTCTTGTATTGTATCTCCTATAAATGAGGTGCATGAGATAAAGGTTGTGTAAGAGTTTTATGGCTATTGAGTTACCTCTGAGCCTCTGATTAGTGGTACCCCTATGAAGAGATTTCTTTGCAAGTATATTGTAATATGTTATTGATTGTTGAGTAATACATTGAGATGCTTTTGGAATGTGGGATTTTTCTTTCGAAAGGGTTTTCTCCACATAAATCACTATGTTGCTGAGTTGTGGTATGCATGATATTTTGTTTATTTCTATTAAGTTTATGTAACTGCTATAATTATCTGTAAAAGTTTTTGCATTACCCTCCTCTCAAGATTAGTGTAGAAAGTTGTTCCGCTACTTAACTTCCTTAGAAGTGGTATCAGAGCCTGATCACCTTTGGTTTTAGTTGTGGGTTGTTGAGTTTTTTGAACTAATCTAGATTTGAGTGGGAGCTTGTGCAGAAGATACTTTTTGATCTTGTTGCAGGATTTTTTTAGATGACAAGTTTGTTGGGGAGAATAGAGGTGAATAAATTTAATGAAAGTAATTTTGAGATGTGGAAGTTGAAGATGGAAGATCTGCTAATAGATCAAGATCTATGGGATGCTCTTGATCTGAATGCCTCAAGACCCTTAGATCCTACTGCGACTTCTCAATATGATGTTATGGACCGTAAATCCAAGAGTCTAATTAGATTGTGCCTACCAGATTCTGTTCTAATCAATGTCCATGAAGAGAACTCTGCAAAGAATGGACTAAGCTTGGTGAGATGTATCAAGCCAAATCTTTAGTAAATCAGATTTTATTGGGGAATAAATTGTATTCCTTGAAGATGAAAGAGGGTAGATGAATTGCAGACCACCTGGAAGCATTTAATATGTTGGTGGCTCAATTGGTATCTGTTGGTGTTAAGATGGATGAAGAGGATAAATGCCAAATCTTGCTTTGTTTTTTTCCTGATTCATGGGTTTCTCTTGTTATGGCTATCGGTAGTACTTCTATTGTTTTGAAGTTTGAAGATGTGGTGGGTGCCCTACTTGGTGAAGAGATGCAGAGGAAGGTATTCATCAGTAGGAAGGAATCCTTAAGTGTTCATGGAATATTTAAGGAAAAAGGTAAGAAGAACGAGAAGCATAATAAGTCCAAATCTAGAGGGAGATCGAAATCTCTTGGACAACCCAAAGTCATTTGTTGGAATTGCGGTAACTCAGGTCACATCCGTAAGGACTGGAAAAAATAAAAGAAGAAAAAAAAGAAGTTTGATTCTGATTTTGAGTCCAAGAAGGAAGATGGTGATGCATTCATTGCAACTTTGGCTACTCTTGTACGTAATGATGCATGGCTAATTGACTTAGGTGCATCTTTTCATATGACTTTCAATAAAGATTGGTTTTCTGAATATGAAGAATTTAATGGAGGCAAGGTGTACTTGGGTGATGATTCACATTTAGACATTGTTGGTCGAGGCAAAGTTATGATCAAGTTTCCTGATGGTAGAATAAAAAGGATTAGCGGTGTGTTTCATATCTCTAGATCAAAACAAAATTTATTATCTATGAGAAAACTAATAGATGCGGGTGTGCAAGTAGTCTTTTTTGATGCAGGATGTAAGATGATTAAGAGTACTATGGTGATTGCTAGAGATGTCAGGTTTGACACTTTGTATAAGCTAGAGGCATACATTGTTGAGTGTAATAAAAGTAAATCTATGGATACTTCATCGGAAGATTCAAGGGTTTCACCTTTAACGAATGGACATGGCTTTATGGTACCTAAGGGTGCTCTTTCTTCTAAAGCAAAGTTAACTACAAGGAAGACTATGTTATAGCACCAGAGACTTGGCCACATTGGAGAAAAGGATCTAAAGACCTTGAAAAATAAAAACCTTGTTGCAGGTTTGAATGATTGTAATCTTGACTTTAGTTTTTGTGAGCATTGCAATTATGGAGAACAAAATTGCGTTCAATTTTACTCAAGTTCTCATAAATCTTGTGGTGTTTTGGATCTTATTTGTTCTAATGTGTTTAATAATGTAGATGTTCCTTCAATTGGAAAATCCACATATTATGTTTCATTTATTGATGATTTTAGTAGAAGGACATGGGTATATTTTTTAAAGAGTAAATCTAAAGTTTTTAGTCGTTTTCAAGAATTTAAAGCAATGGTTGAGTTGCAGGCTGGAAACAAAATTAAATGTTTGAGGACTGATAATGGCGGTGAATTTTGCTCTAATTATTTTGATAGATTATGTAAAGACTGTGGAATTAACAGACAAAAGACAACTCTGTATTTTCCACAACATAATGGAGTTGTAGAAAGAATGAATAGGACACTGATGGAGAAGGCTAGGTGTAGCACCCCTTCTCAATCAGACTTATTAGACTGATATTTTGTTGCAGATTACTTTCAGTTGATACATTTTGCTAAACATTATTCAGACATATTGGATATTATTTCATATTTATCTGGATATGAGATGTATGAGTTATTTTCAGTATTTTAGTACTTGTGATTGTAGCATTTATGGATTATTGCATTGTACTGACATCTTACTTTATCTATGCAATGTGTCATATATATGTTGCGTGTCTGCGATTGTATTGGATGCAAGGGGACAATTTTCATTCACTCACTTCAGTGAGACATGGAACGTCGCGATTCTCCTTCATCAGTGTGTGTGCCGTGTATTCTATATTTATATACATGCATGTGTGATTCGATGATGCAGGATATTGCAGGTACAAGTATCGGGTAGGTACGAGGTATCGTCTCCACCTGGCTTCACAGGTCTGAGCGTGCCTTATATGTCTGATGGGAGTGGAGGAGATAGCTGTTGACCCTAATACATACCATCAGTCTACTCTTGTGAGTGTCGTCAGTCGGCCATCCATCCCTTTTGTTCGGCCTTCTAGTCTTCTTGTATTTTCTTCGGTTTGCGTGCCATAGTGAGCTCAATTATTTATTTAAGTTTAAGTTGTCATTCATTGTTGGTATAAGTAATTTATTCATTATTATGCCTTTATGTCTTGAACTTAGCTTATTTGGTTAATTTATTAGATTTAAATCTATAGTTGTTTTATTTTGGAAAAGTAACCATGCTTAAATCAAATGAAAAGAAGTAAAATAAATAAAGTTAATTCTATTGCTTGTAGATTTAAAGAAAAATAAAAATAGAGTTAAATTATTGATTTTCACTTTTGTTGAAAAGTTAATTAAATTTCAAAATGTGAGAAATGTATTTTTTCAAAAAAAGAAGAAATTCCCATTTATTTTTGAAGGAAAATAGAAAAAGTCAATTTGTTTATTAATGTTTTTAATGAGATTAATATTTCAACCTAAAACCTTAGGTTAAGATATTTTTCCTATTTATCCTTGAAAATATTTTTGGAAAAAGAGGCTTGTTTTTGGAAGAAAATGCTTGTTTTGGAAGGAGGAAAATTCTGGAAAAATTGTTTGGAAGAAGCTTTTGATTTGGTTTGGAATTCTATTGAAGGATTGAAGCTCACAAATTTGTTCTTGGAAGCTCCATAGGTTGGTTGATTTCTTCTTGTTTGTTTTTAGAAATCCATGCTTCTTCCCAATTTCTGGATGTTGTTAAAAGTTTGATTAAATAAGTGTTGGGTTATGGACTTTGTTTGCTATGAGGTTATTGGAAAATCTCAATCAATTTTGTTATTAAATTTCAACTTCAAACTCTCCCAAATCAATTTCATGAAAAGTTTTGGTTTAAAAATCATTTTCTTCATTTTGATTATGCAAGAAATTTCATTTCCTGGTGATGGTAGTTTTGTTTATTTTTGTGTTTATGGGTAGAGTCATGCTGGCAAAATTTTGCCAAGAAATTTCCCTTCATGCCTTCAATTTTTTAAAAAAAAAATTCTTCCTAGTAATTTCCAAAATTGGGGAAAAAAAATAAAAATTCTGAGGTAGATTCTTCTTGTCCCATTCTTGTTTTGGCAAAAACTCCAATTGATGGATGGCAATCAATTTATTTCCCAGCCAATTTGAATTTGGAATTGAATTTGTTTGATTTGGGAAACAAATTCTTATCTCTGTTTTGTCTAGAGATTTTTCTTGCTGGTAAAATTTCATTACCAGTCATAAATTTAATTTATCAATTTTGTTCCTTTTAAAAAAATAAAAATAAATTTGACTTTATTTTATTTAACTATGTTTTCTCAGAGTGGGAAGGAACAAAAATTTAAATCTCTGTATTTCAATTTTTATTAAATTGGAATTTAAAAAAAATTTAATTTAAATTTGAAAAATAAATAAATTAATAAATAAAAATTGTTGGAGGGCGGTGGCGGGGAGCTGGGCTCAACCCAACCACGCACCCCCATTGGCAGCAAGCTACGTTCCCCATTCATGGGTTAGCAACAACGCTGCTACCCCATGTATGAGGTTCGCAGCAACGCTGCTACCTCATACATGGGGCAGTAGGTGCTGCTACTGTGTGTATGGGGTAGCAACAGTTGCTACCACATACACGCGGTAGCAGGCTGCTGCTGCAGCGATGGCCATGGGCCCCACTGCTCAGCCCTGTTTTATATTCGCTTTTTTTTTTAATATTTTTTTTAAGTTAAAAAATATATATAAATGTTAATAATAAATAATAATATTAATGTTTATTTAATAATAAATAATAATATTAATAATATATATATATATATATATATTATTTTGGTTATTTGTTTTATTGTCTTGTATTTTGGAAAAATAAAAGTTATTACAAATTGTGGGATAAATGTGAAATGTGTTTAAATTAAATATTATATATATATTTTTATATGTAATATAATATAATCATATAATATTATATTCAATGAATATATATTATATTGAGATTATTTTATATTATTATATATATGTGTGTTTAAATTGGATTTAAATGTAGACTTGGTCATAGTTGATTCAGATTAACTATAAATTAATCATGATCAAATAATTGGAGAGTTAAATTTCAATGTGGTTTCAATTAATCTTCTTAGACATGTGACTTCATCATTTCCTTATGTTAAAATAGATGTGATTTCTTTATTTCTAGAAATCTTTATTGCAAATATTTTATGTTGTCGACTGCTTAAAAGAAAGATTGCTTGTTTAGGATCTTGTGTTAATAATAATTGCAGTCTAGTTTTAAATGTCATTGCAATTTTGGTAAGTTGTCATTGTGTCGTTTGATGTTTACCCCCTTAGTTAGGTGTCGTTGTTTAAACCCCGAGGATGTGAGCCATTGTGTGTTATGTAAATCCTAATGGTCAATCCTAGGTTAGTGACTGTGAGTCCTTCACCTGTGTTATGTCAGGATTATTTATGGCTGTCACTTTCGCCATAGAGTCCTCATAGTGAGGTACTTTTCCTGTTAGTGTTCTAGGAGAGAGAGTGGCTTTCGAGTGGGGGCCGCACCCGAAGTGGATGGCAGGATAACCCCTTAGAAGTCAGATTATAAGTGATAACCTAACAATTGATTAGGAGGTGGGTAGTTATTAAATTAATTAAGATATTGTACCCCGCACACGGTTGAGTGTTTGTATAGGCTCAAGGTGTGTGGGAAGGCCTGGAATGGCAAACCTACCACCTTGTCTTCATGAAAGGTTGGTAGGGTCCGCATGATGCTTAGATGGAGCCGAGGGTTCGAGAAAGGTTACCAGGATAACCCAGGATGGGGGCCGGGACCTATGAAGACCTACCTAGGGTAACCATCTTAAGCCATGTGATGACACTCTCTCTTTAGGGTCATTAGTGTTTTGTGAGTTGAGTCACTTGAGTTCTACGGAGTCATGTGTACCATTGTACTTGCCTTATTGCTTGCTTGAGGGTCTTCTGCTATCTCTTAGCATGGTGGGGTGGTTCCATTATGGGATCACATGGTCAGGTGGTGGTGCCACTTCCCATCAGATATCTTGGTTCTTACCTTCTTGCGAGGATTGACTTTGCTAGTGGTTTTTGGTTCGTGATTCTTGTATCAGCTCTTGTTCGAGTTTATTGTACAGTTGTGACCATGTGGTCATTGCATTATTAAACTTTGTAACCTTGGCATTGTAACCTATGTTCTTTTATTGTTCTATTGAAGCCATGTAATTTATGGAATGTTGTAATTTAAAGTTCAATGGGATGTATGTTATTTCAATTATCCTTCATCTTATGTATAAATGAATCATTGGAAGTATAAATATTGTAACTCTTTAAACCTATCTATTTGGAATTAGTTTTTGAGTTCGAGTTAGCTATCGTAAGTGAATTTCCCTAATTTAGATGGATAATTGGATTAACATTGTGATGTAGTTTTATTTTGAAGTAATCTTCATTGGTAACCCTTTAGGATGTCATTGTTAGACTTTGGCTTGTGTTATTATTCGTGCAATGTTTAATGTTTGTGCTTAAATCTTTAAAAAAAATAAATTATTGCACCCTTTAGTTGCCTTGTAGTGTGGTTTTCCTTTAGGGTTTCTGGCGGGCCATTACACTAGGAGTATGCTGAGTGGTGCTAGTCTAGAACAAAAGTTTTGGGCTGAAGTTGTTGCCACTTCTTTCTACCTGATTAATAGGTCTCCTACATCAACTCTTGTTGATAAAAAAAACCTTCATTAAGACATCTTAGAGTTTTTGGTTGTGAGACATATGCACACGTACCAAAGGAGAAGCGAACGAAGTTGGAGAAGAAGACTGTGAAATGCATCTACATTAGTTATAGTTATGGTGTGAAAGGATATAAGCTCTGGGACCCTGTTAATTCATAGTAGAAGTGTTATTTTTAGAGAAATTAAGTCTCCTTTTGTTACATTGCAGCCATAACAAACTAAACAGGAAGATGTGATTCAATTCCCTTCTACTCTTGAAAGAATTGAATCAAGACCACTTGATAGGCAAAAAGTTGAGGAGAGCTCATCTAGCTCTGAATCCTTGGAAGAGGAGGAAGAACCTCCAACTCGACTTGTTTGAAGGTCTACAAGACATAGACAACCACTTGAAAGGTATTCACCTGATGTTGGAGAAATATTTTTGGTTTGAATACTAATGTGGATGAACCTAAATCTGTAGAAGAGGCATTAGGTATGAATGATGTAGAATCCTGGAAGATTGCTATGGAAGAAGAAATGACATATTTGAAAAAGAATGATACATGGGATCTTGTACCATTGCCTGAAGGACAAAAGCCTGTTGGTTGCAAATGGGTGTTCAAGAAAAAGATTGGTTCAGATGGAAGCATTGAGAAGTATAAAGCAAGGTTGGTTGCAAAAGGATACTCTCGGATTGAGGGTGTTGATTATGGTGAGATATTTTCTCCTGTTGCAAAAATGACATCCATTAGATTTTTGTTTTCTATTGTTGTTGCTAATGATTTAGAGGTTGAGCAAATGGATGTGAAAACTACTTTCCTTCATGGTGATTTGGAGGAGGATATTTATATGACACAACCAGAGCACTATGTGGTAAAAGGTAAAAGTAATTTGGTCTGTAAATTGAAGAAATCTTTGTTTGGCCTCAAACAAAGTCCTAGGATGTGGTACCAAAAATTTGATACATATGTGTTGAGTTTGGGATTTGAACATTCTAAATCAGATCACTGTGTTTATTATAAATCTGATGGTGATCATTTCCTGTACAATGCATTATATGTTGATGATATATTATTCATTGGTAAAGGGAAGTGTATGATTTCAGAACTAAAGTCTCAGCTTGCTGCTAAATTTGAAATGAAAGATACTAGTGCACCGAAACACATTCTTGGGATGGAAATTAGAAGAGATAGAGTAAACAAAATTCTATGGTTAGGCCAAAGTAAGTATGTGAATTCAGTTTTACAAAAGTTCAACATGCAGGATTGTAGACCATTATGTGTTTCCTTCATAGTTGCAACAAAATTATTTGTTTCAGATTGTCCTACATCTCCATCAAAGATGGAAGACATGAGCAAAGTGCCTTACTAGAGTGTAGTTGGAACTTTGATGTATGCTATGGTCTGTACTAGACCAGACATTGCCCAAGCAGTGGGAGTTCTTTCTAGATATATGTCTTAATCCTGGTAGAATTCATTGGGATCCAGTCAAAAGAGTCTTCAAATATTTGAAGGGTACCTTAGAGAATTTTTTGTATTATCATGGTAATTTGGTTGGAGACATGACTTCCCTTGATATTCATGGTTATGTGGATTCAGACTGGGCAAGTGACATTGATAGAAAAAGATCCACTAGTTCTTATGTGTTTACTTTATTTGGTGGTGCAATTAGTTGGATGAGTAAGAGACATGTTGTGGTTGCTTTGTCCACTACAGAAACATAGCATATGGAAGCTACTGATGCTTGTACAAAGGCCATTTGCCTTAAGAGACCGTGTTCATATATTAGAATAAAACAAGGTGCCATGACAATTTATTGTGATAGTCAGAGTACGATATTCCTAGCTAAGAACCTGACATTTCATGCTCGGACCAAGCACATTGATGTTCAGTATCATTTTGTCAGAGATATGGTCGAAGATTTTAGGGTGAAGCCGGTTAAGGTAGAAACTTTCATGAATATTGCAAAATTTTTAACTAAGGTTGTGAGCACATAGAAGTTCAGATAGTGTTCAAAGTTTATGGGCCTCATGGCCCCTAGAAATTAAATTATTGTGTTAATACTCCCTTTTCTCTTGCAAGGTGTTCGACAAGTGGGAGAATGTTGAGAAAATGGTGTCTCAACCTTGTATTTACATGAGGTTACTATTTATAGTAAGTTTTCATTTCAGCACAAAATGGTGCAAAATTCTCCTCGAAGCTTCTGGTTGGCTAGATGAGCATAAATGGCATAGCGGTTTACGATGTAATAGAGAACTTCATGAGCTTTTCAACAATTCAAACAATTCGTCAATTGGACACATAGTTCACAAGTTATGGCCTCTAGAAGTTTGGACTCCTAAAATAGGAAATATAAATTGCATCAGACACATAAATGAGTTGTAAAAGGGAGGAACACGTGTTGATGTGTTCTTTGACACATCATAAAGCATCTAGATTGGTGATAAGATTGGCTCTACTTTGTTGGGTGGTTTTAGCTCATGGTTTTGTAATATCGTTTGACGGTTTCTTGTATTGTATCTCCTATATATGAGGTGTGTGAGATAAAGGTTGTGTAATATTTTTATGGCTATTGAGTTATCTCCAAGTCTCTGATTAGTGGTACTCCTGTGAAGAGCTTGCTCTGCAAGTATATTGTAATATGTTATTGATTGCTATATAATATATTGAGCTGCTTTTGGAGTGTGGGGTTTTTCTCCTGAAAGGGTTTTCCCTATGTAAATCACTGTGTTGCTGAGTTGTGGTATGCATGTGTAATGTGGTGAAATGTGAATGAGAGATCAAGAGGAAAACTACCCTTTCCCTCCAAGGAGAGATGAGAGTTTCACTATGTATTTCCCTTCAAACACTTCTCAGCTAGTTACATTGGAAGAGGAGAGGAGAATTCACTAGATTCAACCTTCAAAAATGAAGATTGAATTCTGAATGAAATGGGAATGATAAGTTGATCCCCTCTTCCTTATATTAAATGGAAAGGAATTGATTGAATTATGTAGTGCAAAAGTGACAAAGAACTGATTATAACTTAAGATCGGAGTATGGGATGAAGCTGTGCACCTGGATCTGGCAGTAATATGTCGAAATGAAGTCACCCTGCAAATTTGAGGAAAAGTTGTCCGGACCGTGGTGGGAATGTACATGGTCCTCCGAAAAATCCGCGAAACGAAAAGGTTTTTTCTGCCTTTGCAAATGGAGCTCGAATCCGAAAGTATAGTTGCAGACCTGCAACCTACATACAAAAAAGAGAGGAAAATGGGTTGGGATTGGGGGTTTGCCTTTATGTCAAACCCCAGTTTTGGAATTAACCAAGTAATGAAAGAAAGTACTTGCAAGTAGCTGTAAATGAAAAACTGAATTGTAAATCACCTCAAGGGAGGTTGTGATAGCAATGTTGATAGAAATGCTTGTGTGGAATTGAATGTTGGAATCAATCTCCTCTTCAATGGTTGAATCCTTGACTTGAATGCAACACCTAGCCTTGAAGGGAGACTTGAGAATTCTCAATGTTGGAAAAGAATGCTTGAATGCTTGAATGCTCTTGAATGGTCGATCACTTGTAAAATTCCCACTCATCCAACTTATTGAAATTTAATTTATGTAAATGAGAGGACAAATGTCCCTTAAATACATGTTGCTGAATTTGATTTTCGTCATAGGTCGACATCGGGGGAGTTTTCTCGCTCATTGAACAACCTACAATGCAACCCTAGGAAGGGTCCTGCCCCAAAATAGGGTAGGGACAGGGGTACTACGCCCCTATCCTAACCCTTTCTCTAGGGAAGAGTGCAGACAAGGTGGTGCAAAGGCAAATAAAGAAGCCGATTCTGAAGGTTGAGCAGTCTCCAGTCTTCGATCAGGCTAGAGGATTTGATCTCACGTGCATGAGGACCCTAATGCAGTCAAAAATTGCTAGGGTCACAATTTTATGACACTACATTTAGCCCCCACTTTAGCAGGAGTATGAACGTACACTAATATTATCGATAAAGTACAAGGAAACAAGATTGAAAGACTTTTACCATGTCAAGGAGGCAAGATGCACCAAGCCCCCAATGGACTAAGGATCTTAAGAGTTAAGAGCGAGAAGTGGAGAACCATGACTGCAAATAGCAAAGTTCCCTTCACTGTGAGTCATGAAAGGAAGGATACCAAAGACTAAAAAGAAAAACAAAGTTCACTAAGTAATTCTAAGGATCAAAAAGGAAAATATGAGTGGAGTGCATGCCCCCACGTTAAAGCGTGTTGGCATTGTGTTGTCATTGATATCAACTGGTATAGAAGGACAACCAGTATGGGAGTATTGTTGACATGCAATCATTGATGTCAACTAGTGTTGCAAGTCACCAGTAAGGAAGAGATTGACATTCATAGGAATGATCATTGGAGTCACCGGTACACAAGCTACTGTTTGACTTGTGTGGATGAAATGGATAGGCTACTAGTATAGTCTATCACTGGTAAGGAAAGGATGTCGACTGGCAAGAGTTGTGTTGATAGTGAGTAGTTGCCAACTGAAAATCTTATGACCAGTGTAGAAACAGGATGAGAAAGGTGCTTGAGCTATTGTTTGTGATGAAGAGGCGAAATGCTACCTAAATCACATCAACACAAGAGGAGAAGGATGTATAGGTCACCGATATGCTGTGTGGATGTAGAACAATAGGTCTCCCACCGGATAGAGATGAAGTCACCATGTGAAGAGATGAATGACAGTGAATGTGCCCACTCTGGATCACATGTTCTTGGTTGATGATATGCTGCACAAATAGGGAAGCCACATGAGTGCATTGTAGGATGCAGATGACAAGGATCCACTACCACTGGTAAGTGGAGCTTATCTCCTATTATGCATAAGTGTGCATCATAGTTCTATGAGATAAGGGAGAAGAGTTAAAGGCAAATGTTTGAAGGATGACATCATATTTACTGGTGAATCAAAGGAGTGCCTCAAGTGCATGAAATCAGGGATATGCATTGGACTGACATAGAAGGCATGTTATCCCACCGGGGCAAAAAAGGAAGAGTAAAGCATTGACGAGTTTGTCAACTTGACAATCCGGCTAAGATAGCGTTTGGTCTGATGATGAAGAGGGCAAAGTGGAGCAGCTACAGAGAGAGTATGCAACCGGTATGCAGATGCCTTAGATGGAATCGATTGAAGGTTGATGACATGGTGTCATCAGGATGGCTATCGGTTAGCATGAGAACTGGCAAGGAAGAAAAGGGGCTAAGTGATATGCTTCTATCTGATGAGAATGTGCATGCTATGGATAGCTATGTTGGGTGATCGGTTAAGATGTTCCACCGACAAATCAACAAAGTGCAGACATGAAGGGTAACCGATAGGGTTAGTGAACCAACATAAAAGAAGGACCAATTGTGTGTTGATTATTGGTGACCGAGTCTAGCCGACACAAAGATCTTTGTTGAAGTGGATATCAACATGGATGCCACGTGGAGTTGAAGTGGCAAGCTCATAGAGGTCGGTGAAGTGCTGTGTAGGGATAGGTGTTTCTACAATTGTGCATTTAAGATGGAGCCCATGATTTGTGGATCAGATCAAAGGAGTGTGGCTTGAGGAAGAGTGAATGGAAGAGAAAGATTAGAGAGTTGTTGGAATCTAAATTGAAGCAAGGAAATCAGGTTGTAGGAGGACCTCGAGAAGGAAACAACTGAGATATTTATGGCATTTTGACATATGCAGGTCGATATATAGGGTCGTGTTTGCTAAGTTTAGAAAATGTGTATTGGAAGGCACATTAATGGCAGTGATGTGTAGATAGTTGTCTTGGAGCTCAGATCGAATGTGATCTGATTAGATTCAATATGCCTCGTGATTAGTGGAAGAAACCCTAACTGCCTGAAGTTTGAATTGGCTTTTAGCGGGAAAACAAGTTGATAAATATGTAAGCCAAATTGGATGAATGTTGCTCCTATATGTGAGAGAAAATTAGTCAAGTACTCAACGAAAATTTGAAAAGAGACTGAGCGTGTGCGAGTGAGAATTAGGGTGAAAGGATCAACCAACAACAGTGAAGAACCAGTAGTCTATAAGTGAGTCTGTGAGAGAATTATACCGGTGGTGACCAAACCGGTAGAGAAGAGTTGCAGAAGAGTGCAAAGTAGGCAAGACGGAACCGATAGAAGATAGAACCGATGGAGAGCAGCAGAGCAGTTAAGAGAAGAGGCAACCATAAGAGAGAGCTGACAGAGAGAGAACGACAATGAACTAAATAGAAGATCCAGTAGAGAGATTTGAAGAAGTGTTACAAAATCCATTTGTAACAAGGCTATCAACTTGTAAATGATTATGTTTTGTATTCATTGAGTTGGAGCTTGGTGTAGAGGTTGTAGTTCCTTGGGTTGGTGCCCTAAAATTAGGGGTTGGTGCTCCTTGGGCTAGTGCCCTAAAATCAGGGGTTTGTGCTCTTTGGGTTGGTGCCCTAATCAGAGATTGATTGTGAGGCTAGATTGGAGCGTATTCTCCAACAACATTTCTCACCGAGGTTTTTCCCATCTTGGGTTTTCCTCGTATATGCTAGTGTTATGAGATGTCCCTTTATGTGTGAATGCATTTGTGATTAGTCTCCCCACTAACCGGTAAGTCTGCATTGAGTTAGATCTGATAACTGGTATACACACATAGGTTAGTTGAAGGGAAAAAATTGATAACCACTGATTCACCCCCTCTCAGTGGTGCATTGTGTCTAACAAAGAGATCGTGCGTGCCTTATCGAGAGCGATTGCTTTAAGGTAGGATACACCCGAGAGAAAGAGAAGGGAGGGAGCTTGTTATCACAAGGATTTAGCCCCCAACTGAGGAATAAACACAAGGATAATGAACACAAAATACAAGGCAGTGTCGCTTTCCTTGGGGTTAGTATGCTGTATGATAACTCATATATATCATGTATGTATTTTTGCATATAATAATCATCATTCCCCAAAGAAGCACACTATCTTAGAAGAAAGGGAAGAGATGATGTCTTTTGAGTCAAAATTAAAGAGACCAAGAACGATCTCAATGCTTTGCATTGTCCCCAATTAGATATTAAGGGAACAATAAAAGAACAGGGATACACAAAGAAGAAAGGTCACAAAAGAGAAAGAAAGGAGAAAGAAAGATCTACAGTGCTAATATTGCTAATCTAGCATGACATCCACCTCCTGATCTTTTTTATCACTATTTTGGGAAGGCGACCAACACGCCAGAGGAGTGACATCGAGCACAACAGATGGAGCTATCACAAGATCCAAACAAGGACTATTCTCATGTTGTAAGTCACTTTGCTCGATTCTAGGAGCAAGGATTAGGGCTTGTGAAAATTCATCTGATAAATGCTTGTCCACATCAACATATTCATACTCACTATTAGAAGCATTAGTAGTTGTATTGCCATCATGAATAACATTTTAACCCATTTTTTCATCAAAGTTTAGAGAAAGAGGAGCAAGAACACGAATAGGAGTAAAACCATCACATGTTTTGTGCAACTTATGATTTGGAGATGTAGGTTGAACATCTTTCTTAGGAGAAAAGGAAATCATGTCAACTATTAGAGTCTGAGGAGATTGAGTATTTTGAGGGTTAGCTTCATGAGCTTGAACACAACATCTTCATTGGCGTTCTCTCGCACAATGATTCCGTCGAGTCTTAGTGGAAGACTAAGAAGGAGGAGGAACACTTGAAAAAGTAGAAATGTTTCTCTCCTTGATAGTTGAAGGTTTAGGTTGAGGTCTTTTTGGTTGAACAAGAGGAGAAGCAAGTCTCTTCTCTCGATAAGAGGAAGGAGGTGGAACTGCACCATAGAAAGGAGGAACATTAGGTGTAGGAGATGGAAGAACATTAGGTGTAGGTTAGACCTATGGAAGAACATTAGGTCTAACCTTAGGAAGAATATTGTTGTTCTCCTTAAGAGAAGGCAAAGTCACATTCATAGGAATAGGTTGACAATCTTCCTTAGGAGGGAGATTAGTTCTATCCATGAGTGGAAGAACCTCATCTTGAAGAATAATAGGAATGTCAAGTGTTGGAGATCTAGGTTGACTTAAGGACAAGATCATGCATTTCTTCCATTTTTAATAGGATTGAAAAAGAGTATCTCTCCTTGATGGAATAGATTGAAATTATTTGGGCCAAAATAAATCAATAGGAATACTGAAGCTTTTTTCAAATGGACGAAATAAGCTATGGTTCACGGCTATGATTTCTCCATTGTGAGGAAATTTTAGACACTTGTGGATTTGAGAAGCTTCATGGAAGATAACCAAGGATAACCCAACTTCACACAAAATTGCTCAAAAGAGAGTATGATAACAAAGTCAACATCCATGGATTTAGTATAGACTTCAACAGGAAGGGTGATAGAACCAATGGTAGGACAAGATAATCCATCAAATAACTTCAAAACCACATTAGAAGCATGATATATTGGTTTATGTAATCATAAAGTGAAAAGATACTCTTCAGTGATGACATTAACCATGCAAGAGGGATCAATCAGGGAACCATGCCAAGGGATATCCTTAACCTTCACAACTATGTATAAAGGGCCATCGGGTGCTCTAATGGTCTCACTAGGGTCAAATGTAATACAAGGATCCTTAGGCATATCCTGCGTTTCTACCATATTAACCAAGTTTGGATCTATAGAGGTGAATTCCTTAGAAGAGAAAGAATTAAGCACAATCTCAATAACATTAGAGGTATGAGAAGGCAAGGGATCGGTAAAAATCTTAAGATTTTGATTAGGAGGAGTTACCGATTTATTCCCTTTATCATTCACACATGCCACATATATAGTATTATTATCAATCAAATCTTGAATCTTATTCTTCAATGCGAAATATTTCTTAGTATCATGACTAGGTTGACGATGAAATTGACAAAATGAGTTGTTATCAAAATAAGGGGATGCAAGTTTAAAAGGATCAACTAGTTTTATAGGAGGAAGTTTGATAACATTTCTGTGCAACAACTAAGACATAATACTATGTAAAGATTCATTCAAATAAGTAAGTTGTCTTTCTCTTTGGAAAAATTTACAAATAGAAGACACACCTGTTATAGCATTCACATTGTGGTTGTTGATTGTATCATTGAACTTGATGAATTTTTTTGTTGGTTTGAACTCGCAAATTTTTTGAACATTCTCCCCCTTAATAGTTGGAGCCATAGGAGTGGATTTCTCCATTTGACTCACATCCAGTTGATAATTGTGTAGTGTTGCGCACAACTACGGAAAGGAAGTAAACTCAGACAAAATAAGCTTTTCCTTGATATCTTTTTGTAAATTAGAAATAAAAATTCTTTGAATATCATTATCAGGTACATGAAAAGAAATTTGAGCACACAAATGCTTATATCTACCAATATAATCAATTACTTTTTCTTAACACCTTGTTTACAATGCATTAAATCAGTCAAAGTGATTTTAGGACCAATGTTGTTTTGAAATAGTTGGATGAAAGCATTTGCCAGTTGTTGAAAGGAAGTGATAGAATAAGAAGACAAAGAGAAATACCATTGTAAAGCCTTATCTCTGAGTATTCTTGTAAACAATTTTGCAAGCAATCTTTGATCATAAGCAAAATCGGTACACAAGGTTTGGAATGTTTTCACATGTGTAAGAGGATCACCTTTTCCATTATAGAGTTCCAATTGAGGGATCTCAACATGTTTAGGTGGCAAGACTTTAACAATATCAAAAGAAAGTGGGCTCACAACATCAAAGATGGGCACACTAAATATGGATTGACTCATAGAAGCAATTTGTTGTTGTAAGGAAGACACGGTTTGAGCAAGATTGTTAATTGTCGCTTCCGTAGAAGAATTGATGTTAGACGGTGGTGTGATGTTATTGAAAGAAGGCATGGATTGAAAATAAGTTGGTGGAACGTTATGATAAGTAGGCATATGTGATGGTTGGGTAGGAAAAGGGACACTTAAAGGAGGAATAAAGTTGTTGAAGGAATTGCCCCCTTGTGTCACACTGACTGGTTGAGGAATAATAGGAACACTTATTGAAGACAAAGGTAAATATGGAGGATAAAATGAAGAAGAAGGATTTCCCCCATGACCAATGTTTATAGGAATACTTTAAGTTGAAGTAGCCATGATATTGGAGGTAAAAGTAGGAATACTAGTCATAAGTGTAGTCAAAGGAATAGAAGGATTGACTTTGTTGAAGGTTGTGAATAACCTAGGGTTTCGACACAACTCTTGATATGCATGATATTAGAACCAACAATAAGTGCAATGCCACACAATATATCAATTCCATTCTTATCACTTCGAATCATGCATTTAAGGCCTTCAATTAATGGAAGAGCTTCACTATTTGGGTATTTTTGGGACATCCATTGTTGAAAGTTATCAAATTGATTATCCAATATGGACAGTTGATCTATCGAAACCCTAGTTAAAGCTTCTTCTTCATCATGGGTTTCATCAATGGGGTGAATAGGCACATGATTAGGATGAGAAGAATTAGCATGATCCTCATTAAAGAAGTCACCCAAATTAGTCTCCATCTCCTCGGTAATTAAGCCTTGGGAAACCTTAATTCTAATGCTTCATCTAACGAGGATAAGATAAGTAGGACTAATAGTGGTAAAACTCATGCACTAGAGGGAAAATTTGAATTTTGAATTTTGGAGCAAAGCTTACAAAATTGATTAATGCAAAATTTAAGAAAGTAATGATTACACAATTTGAACTTTGTTGGAAGAAGAGGATGACACAATTTCCAAAATTGAAAGGAAATTGGAATTTTAAAATTAGGGCCAAGGGAATACTACTTAATTTTAAAACTATAATTTTTAAAATCAGGGCAGACTATAATTAACCTCTTAATTTCAAATTTTTTCTTGAAATTTGAAATGTTGAATTTTGGAGGTATTTCTTATTCTAGAGGGATAAAAAATCGACAAAATTAGCCAATCTTCTAGATTTAGGCTATTAAATACAGTCATAACAGTCTCCTGAAATTTTAGGAAAAAAGCCGAGGACTGTGGCGGGAACGCACATGGCCCGACCAATTTTTTTTGAAATTACCAAGGATGAATATTACGATGATTTCCAATCTAACCCCAAAAAATTGACGAATTTTACGACCTCTAGATGGGCAAAATGAAGACGCACATGTAAAAATAGGACCCTATCAGGGTTTTGAAGAAAAAGAGGAATTGAATTGCAATTTTGAAAAGGTCAAACCTAATGGATAGGGACACCTTGGAAAATGTTTAGAAATCTGAATTAGAATGAAATTGATTTGAAATTTGCACAAAATCCAATTAATTTTGAAAATTAGGGTTTTATTACCTAACCACTTAATTTTAAAATTTGAATTTTGGGAAAAAGGGGGGAAATTGAAAATTTGAATTGTAGGAATGAAGACAAATATGAGAACAATCAGAAAATTGGAAATTAAATGGAAATCCAATTTTTGCACAAGTTCAAGATGATTTTTGAAAATTGGGGTTTTAACAAGTAACCTCTTAATTTTGTAAATTGAACAAGACAATGAAGAAATTGAATTTGGTAAACAAAACAATTTTAAGATCTAAGATAACCACAAGCAATTTTTATAAATCACAAGTTCAATTTTAATTTTAAAAACTAGGGTTTTTAATGATTTAACCACTAAGTGTGTAGAAATTTGAAACTTGCAAATGAAAAATATGCAATTTTGTTCAAAGGAAAGCATGCAAGACGTCGGGTTCACCAAAATGTAATGTGGTGAAATGTGAATGAGAGATCAAGATGAAAACTACCCTTTCCCTCCAAGGAGAGATGAGAGTTTCACTACAAATTTCCCTTCAAATAGTTTTCACCTAGTTACATTGGAAGAGGAGAGGAGAATTCACGAAATTCAACCTTCAAAGATGAAGATTGAATTTTGAAAGAAATGCGAATGATAAGTTGATCCCCTCTTCCTTATTTGAAATGGAAAGGAATTGATTGAATTATGTAGTGCAAAAGTGACAATTATAACTTAAGATTGGAGTATGGGATGAAGTTGTGCACCTGGATCTGGCAGTAATATGTCGAGAAGAAGTCGCCCTGTGAATTTGAGGAAAAGTTGTCGGGACCGTGGCGCGAATGTACACAGTCCATCGAAAAAATCTACAAAACGAAAATGGTTTTTTTGCCTCTGCAAATGGAGCTTAAATCCAAAAGTACAACTGTGCACCTGCAATCTACATACAAAAAAGACACAAAAATGGGTTGGGATTGGGGGTTTGCCTTTAGGTCAAACCCCAATTTTGGAATTAACCAAGTAATGAAAGAAAGTACTTGCAAGTAGCTATAAATGAAAGACTGAATTGTAAATCACCTCAAGGGAGGTTGTGATAGCAATGTTGATATAAATGCTTGTGTGGAATTGAGTGTTGGAATCAATCTCCTCTTCAATGGTTGAATCCTTGACTTGAATACAACACCTAGCCTTGAAGGGAGACTTGAGGATGCTCAATGCTAGAAAAGAATGCTTGAATGCTCGATCTCTTGTAAACTTCCCACTCATCCAACTTATTGAACTTCAACTTATGCAAATGAGAGGACAAATGCCCCTTAAATATATGTTGCTGATTTTGATTTTCGTCATAGGTTGACATTGGGGGAGTTTTCCCGGTCATTGCACAACCTACAATGCAACCCTAGGAAGGGTCCTACCCCAAAATAGGGCAGAGACAAGGGCGCCACACCCCTGTCCTACCCCTTTCTCTAGGGCAGAGTGTGGAGGCCAAGAAAGAAGCTGATTCTGACAGTTGAGTAGTCTTCGGTCTTCGATTAGGCTAGAGGATTTGATCTCGCGCGCATGAGGACCCTAATGCAGTTGAAAATTGCTAGAGTCGTAATTTTATGACACTACAACATGATATTTTGTTTATTTCTATTAATTTTCTATAACTGCTATAATAATCTGCAAAAAAATTGTATTACCCTCCTCTCAAGATTAGTGTAGGAAGTTGTTCCGCTACTTAACTTCCTTACAAATTTCCTAGAGCCATCTCCTTTTGATCGTAAGGCTGTTAAGATTGATCCATGCTTAGGCTCTTTTGTTTTGAAGGATGAAAAGTCTGTGAATGTTATCGTTGTCCCTATCACCTTTGAAAGGCTCAAGACACCAGTTATTTATGTGAGTGCAACTAATCCTTCCTAGAAGAAAGTTAAGTCTATCTGTGTTAAGTCTTTTGAAAGTAACTCTCTTGATTTATTCATGAGATTTACTCAATCTAAGGATTGTTCATATAACATTATTACTCATACATATAATACAACATGAAATAAACAAAATGTTGACCAGCCTAATACTTCTTTACCACCTTCTCAACTTGACTTTCCTCAAGCACCTAAGTTCGTAGCCAAGCAACCTAATGACTATGATCTTATTGAAAAACTTTGTGTTACTCGTACTAATATCTCACTGTGGGATTTTCTTCAGTTTGCTCCAGTTTATCAAGGTATGCTTCAGGAAGCTCTTCAAAAGATTATGTTACTTTCTAAATCATATTTATGCAAATACGTTGAATATTATGTTCTATCCACATGAACTACTACCTTCGAAAGAGAGGAATCTAGTAGATTCATTGAAAATCATTGTGTCTTTGGTGTTGGTATATGATGGACTCTCATTGACACTGGTTCGATGCTCAACGTATGTAGTCATACTTATTACCAAAAATCAAGGTTGACCCAAATGCTCTTGCCACATCTTCCTTGTTTATATGTGGCTTTGATCATACTAGTAAGACTGCTTTGGTTATTATTATTTTACCTCTAAAGATTGGACCGATTGCTATTCCAACCTTGGTATACGTAATGCTAGGGCCTTTGCCTTATAATATTCTACTAGGTAGATCATGACTGCATGCTTTAGGAGAAGTTTCATCTACCCTTCATGATTATGTTAAGTTTGTTGCTAACAATTAGGTGGTTACAATCAAGGATAAACCTGATGCTATGCACTTATGTCAAATGACAACAATTGGTCAGATTGTGATTACACCATCTTTTGAGAACTACATTTCATCATTGTCTAGTTCTATTTTAATGACTTCTTCTTTTATGGTCTCCCCTAAAGAGAAAGCCACAAAAAAGGAATTTGTATCTAAAAAAGAATCACCTAAGAAATAGGATCCTCTTAAGGAGGACCCTCCAAAGGTAGATTCTCCAAAAGTGGAAAGTCCTAAGTCTACTCTTATTCAATCAACTTCTACTCCATCTCCAGCTAAATCATATTCTCCATCTAAGGTGAATTCATGTTTGGATAATGATTGTGGGTCCTTAGATTTAATTGATATTCATATTAGTGAGTACAAGGTAAATCTAGTCCAACTGAAGATTCCTAAGAGTTCATTCTCCTCAGCTACAAAAGATGATTATTCATCTATAAAGTTGGGTGATACTTATCATGTTGATAATCTTTTCTACACCAATCCTCTAACCTCTCGAGAGTTGCATTACATCTATGGGTCAAGGTTCAATCTAGTTTCCAAATGTCTATGGTGGTAGAGGTTATGGACCTAACAATCAAGGTATTCGAGTTCCTTTAGAGCCCAAGCATCATCATCACAATACTAGACTTAGATACTGCACTACATCCCACAAGGCAAAACTATGGTTGAATGTCAACATGGTTTCTGGTGAGCCTCTTCCTCTTTAACTTGTTCATCCCAAGTATGTTGATACTATTGAAATGTCTAGTGAAATTCCTTTAGATATACTTTCTTTGGAAGAAACTCTTGAGGAGTTCCTTGGTGTTTATTCTAACTTGCCCTCTTATCACCATAAGCATCGTTTCCCATATTATTTGAATAGTCAAGCACATTTTGGTGAATTTGTTATGAGTATGAATAAGGAGGACTCTTTGTCTTATGATGGAGAGAACACATCTGTACCTCAACTTGAAGACCATAGTACACTTCTTAAAGGAGATACTACTAAATTTATCATGGATCCCAAATCTTCTGAGAATGTGATTAAGATTGGGAAATGCCTTTCCTTGAAGGAATCTAGATTTCATTCTGATATCATACATTATTATTTTGATATTGGTCATATGAGGATATGCTTGGTATTGATAAGTCTATAGTGGTTCACAATATCATCCTATGTCCCGATGCTAAGCTCATTAAACAAAAGTTCATAAGATAAATACCAAGGTTGCCTTGTTAGTCAAGATTGAGATATCAAAGATTTTAAAAGTTGGTTTTATCCATCCTATTGAGTATTTGCCTTGGATATAAAATATTGGTGCTGTCAATAAACCTGACGGTCGTATTCTCATCTACATCAACTTTTGAGATCTTAATGAGGCTTTTCTTAAAGGCAAATTTTATCTTTCAAATATCTATATGGTTGTTGTTTCAATTGTGAACCATGCCTTACTTTACTTTATGGGCGACTTCTCAAGTGTATAGTATGAAAATAGAATCAGGTAGAACATAAGACCAAGATCCACTTTCATACTAACATTAGAATACAAAATCAACTGGAGTGGTTGTATTTGGCTAACTCTTGTAAAAAATAATCAAATGACACTTACAAAATCACCTAGAGGAGTGATTGTATTTGACTATCTTTTAAAAGAGAGTCAAATGACACTTCTAGGGTTTCTATTCCTTTTCTACTATGGAAAGTGAATGAACTATGGATATATGTTGAAGTGATGCAAAACTATGGCTAAGGTATGAATAAAGTAAACACTTAGTTGTTGTAAATGACTGACAGATAATAAAAAATGTTGTAACAAACACAAAAATATGTAGGGAATCTGATTGTGAACCTATTACTGAAATCTAATGTTGAATCTACTGGATCGGGGTGCCAAAATGCCTTAGTCTTCTGAGTATGAGTTGTTGAAAAATATATAACTTGAAGCTATCTAGAATCCACCCTGGAAAATTGTTGAGGACTAGGGCACCCTAGCACCTTTGTCCTAGGACAAGGGTGCCCCAACACCCTTGTCGCTAAAAAATAAGCCCAAATTCTAGGATTGGGTACGTACCAAGCTCTTGATGTTGTCTGAGGTCTTCTAGATCCGTCAAGTACCTATAGCTACACACAAGAGAAAATAAAGGGGGTTGTGGATAGGAGTTTACCTTAGGTCAAACCCCGAGTTTGGAATTAACCCTAATTAAAATAAAAATTGAACTTGAATTGAATTGAAAAGATTACCTTTTGAGAGCAAGGCTAGATCTAGAATTGAACTACTTGAATGTAGATGCTTATACCTTCAATTAGTGATGCAATGTTCTTTGGATATCCTTATATAAGACACTACTTCACAAAGGGAAAGTTTAATATGAAGAAGAGATGTTTGAAAATTATTCTTGGCCCCCAACATAGAGACAAGAAAAGATACAAAATAGGCTATTATGTTTCTACCAAAGTATGATTGCACATGAAATTATACCACCATGAATGACGATGAACCCCCAATAGGTAAGCTACTTGTAGACACCTAAAATTGTCATGTCTAATTAAATAAATATTTTATTTATTTAATTACTTCAAGCCTAATTCTTCTATTAATTAAATAAATCTTTATTTATTTAATTAATTCATTTATCCTCTTCTAGCCTTATTTCTCATTTAAATAAATACATTTATTTATTTAAATTACCATTTTCCTAAATTAAATAAATATTTTATTTATTTAATTGATCCCACTTCTTCTATTAATTAAATAAATCTTTATTTATTTAATTAATTCATTAACCTTTTCTACCCATGACACATGTCATTCATCTCTTAATTCATACACTACCTACCCTCTCATTATTTTATTATTTCTTTTACCTACCCTCTAATCATAGCCGACCATTTATCTTTTACACCTCTCAATCTTATCTTTCCATTTCATATAATGTCTTCTATATAAGGAGATACTTCCTTCATTATCAAACCTTGACTACTTGATCAATTGACTACACTACGCTTTGCATTTTCATATGCAATCCTACTTGCAACCACATTTCCATTCTTTGTTGAGCTCTTGTGCACATAAAATCTGAGAGTAAATATATCAAGAAAGATCAATGGAGATAGGAAGAATGGAGATCCAAACCCTAGTGGACATGTGATGGTATAATCTTTGTGATTTCATTTGATTTGCATTGTCTTAGGTAATCTTCATATGTTATGGTGGATCTTTGTTGTTGTTAGGCTAGGGTTTTGTGGTTGAATTCATTTAGTCTTTCATCATTGTTGTTATCCATTTAGTCTTTCATCATTGTTGTTATCCATTTAATCTTTCATCATTGTTGTTGTTAGGCTAGGGTTTTGCTCTTGTCCACTAGGGTTTGGATCTTCATTCTTCCTATCTCCATTGATCTTGCTTGATATATTTGCTCTCAGATTTTATGTGCACAAGAGCTCAACAAAGAATGGAAATGTGGTTGCAAGTAGGATCACATATGAAAGTGCAAAGCGTAGTGTACTTAATTGATCAAGTAGTCAGGGTTTGATAATGAAGGAAGTATCTCCTTATATAGAAGACACTATATGAAATGGAAGGATAAAATTGAGAGGTGTAAAAGATAAATGGTCGGCTATGATTAGAGGGTAGGTAAAAGAAATAATAAAATAATGAGAGGGTAGGTAGTGTATGAATTAAGAGATGAATGCCATGTGTCATGGGTAGAAAAGGTTAATGAATTAATTAAATAAATAAAGATTTATTTAATTAATAGAAGAAATGGGATCAATTAAATAAATAAAATATTTATTTAATTTAGGAAAAGGGTAATTTAAACAAATAAATGTATTTATTTAAATGAGAAATAAGGCTAGAAGAGGATAAATGAATTAATTAAATAAATAAAGATTTATTTAATTAATAGAAGAATTTGGCTTAAAGTAATTAAATAAATAAAATATTTATTTAATTAGACATGACAATTTTAGGTGTCTATATTTTGCCCCTCTTTGAGACAATGCAGCTTGTCGCGTTGTTTCAAAGAAGATAAGATGAACTGATACAAAGTTGCCCCAAGATGGGAATGATATGCCCCCTCGAGAGATTGGATGAAAATGTCTGAAAAGATCGCATGCAATCTCTCGATAAGAAAGAAAGGCTAGAATGGACTAACCAGATAAGATAGAGTGACAGAGTCATGGGATAATGAAGACTGACTCGGGAGACTAGGGCTAGGGAAGTCTATAAAATAGACCACGAGGGGAATACATCCTCATTGTCATCCACACATCCAATAGATTAGAGCGCAGAGAGAGAATTGAGCAGCAGCAGTCAGCAGCGATGACATTGGTGCACAGATTTGATCACGTTCGCCATTTTCAGAGGCCAACCAACGCAGGAGAGCCGATGAGTACCACAAAACCTCCTTTTTGTTGCATTAATTATTGTTATTAATGCATGTTAGGTAGTGCAATAAATGCACTTTAGGATAATGTCAAAAAAATGTCAAAAATGTGTAGGCGCATCTGCGTTGGTGCCAGGCTCGTCTATGTTGGCTAGGCGCGTCTGTGTTTGTGCCAGACGCATCTATGAATTCAACAATGTCTATGTCAAATGCGAACGCGTCTATGTTGTGCAGACACATTTGTGAAATGTGGGTACGTCTGTGTAGGACAGGCACGTCTGTGCAGAGCATTGGCACGTTTGTGTATTTTAGGCACGTCTGTGTAGAGCAGGCACGTTTGTGCAGTCTTTAAGCATGTTTATGTCATGAAGGCACATTTGTGTCAAAAATGTGCATTTATGTCTTCTAGGGAAAATTGGCAGTTCTGTGATGAACATACGCTGTCGATTGGATAAGCTGCTAAGAGGATACACTCAAGCAGGTCCTCTAGGGAAGACTAGGATAGATCAAGGCACTTTGTGATGAACAATGAGTACCAAGACATAGTACTTTGTGATGAATAGGGAGTACCAATAGGAGCAGCACTTTGTGATGAATAGGGAGTGCAAATATGAGCAACACTTTGTGATGAACAAGGAGTGCAAAACATGTAGTACTTTGTGATGAACAGGGAGTACCACTAGGATAAATAGCAACACTTTGTGATGAACAGTGAGTGTCACTAGGATAGAAGCAACACTTTGTGATGAATAGTGAGTGTCACTAGGATAGAAGCAACACTTTGTAATGAATAGTGAGTGTCACTAGGATAGAGTATCATAAGCACTTAAGATAAAAAGCAACATTTTGTGATGAACAGTGAATGCCACTATGACTAACATGATTTCTTTGCTTGATTGCAGGAGTATTTGCCTATGCTAGAGTCATGGGAGAGATTCCCATCGACTCAGAGGTTACGACCAGAGCTGACATTTGAGGATCGAGCTTCTATTGAGGTTATGGGTCTATGATACATTCTATATGTGCTTGAGTTTCAGGTGAACATGGGTTTGCTGAATGCACTTGCTGAGAGATGGCACTCTGAGACTTGTACATTTCATTTGTCGATGGGTGAGATGACAGTCACCTTGGAGGATGTTTACAGGATACTGAGGATATAGATCGATGGGGAGCTGATACCCTATGATCGAGATGGAGATAGGGAGGCCCTGAGATGAGTATTTCAGGATCCAGGACTGGAGATGAGAGCTGGACACGTGGCATGGGATACCATGACAGCGACAGGACTAGCACTACCAGCAGTGTTAGGAGGAGTGATTAGTGGCTTCCTCTGTCCAGACAGGGTGACACGAGGGTTGGCTGTGGGTTGGGGGAGCACCTTGGAGACACTGGTTACACAACACACCAGATATGCCTAGGGACCGTGTGTGCTGGCACACTTGTACTATGAGCTGCATCAGTTTGTGTATCATGGATCTATAGGATTGGGCTGTAAAGTTACATTGTTGCAAGTGTGGGCATATGAGCATCTATCGGTTACCCGACCGATACATTTTAGGAGCAAGGGTCATGGACATAGCTTTGTTCATCTATATGATATGATTACATCACAACCACGAATTGGCAGGTTGGAGCATTGGCGTCGAGTCCTGGATGAGATTGACACTGTGATATGGAGGTCATACCATGAGTGCGAGTAGTGGGAGGATGATGCAGTGGAGCTACCCTATACTTTCAAGAGTAGATATCTGATTGTGCGGACACCCTATGTATTGGAGAGACAACTGGTTGATAAGGTATGCAGGTAGTTTGGCCATATTTAGCGGATGCCATGGGGTTTCAAGATGTATGCTCAGATAGTCAAGGATCAGACACACTTTTGGCCATTGTTATTGTATGATCAGGCCGTGATGCAGCTGGTAGAGATGGTGCCTATGCCATGGGATATGTGGCCAGAGATTGAGGATGCAGACATGGATGCAGAGTACACGGCGTATTGGGTTGAGCATCCCTTTCCATGACTAACAGACGCAGGGGAGCCTCTAGATGGAGATGGTGGTGGGGATGGGGATGATGATGGAGATGGTCGAGGTAGAGGCCGACGGAGGAGGCGGGGTGCAGTTGGAGAGAGGAGGGTGGCTCCACGGAGAGAGGGTGGGGAGGAGAGACAAGCTCGGGTGGTGAGGGGTCGCGGTGGATTGCCACTATAGGTGCCAGCAACACAGGGTCCTAGACAGGTGCAGGGACGGGGACAGAGGTAGGTACATGAAGAGGCATAGGAACAACCACTAGTACAGGGGGAGCCACAGGCAGAGCCATAGGGGGCCGAGGAGGAGGAGGATGAGCTGCTTGAGTTGAGAGAGATCTGCCAGGGACAGGCAGATGAGATCCAGGACCTGGAGAGGGAGATAGCTAGGCTCAGGAGGCGACTGAGGGACACAGAGCTTGAGTAGGATCAGGCTATCTAGCACTATACTGAGGTTGAGACAACACTGAGGGCTAGGAGGTAGGCGATAGAGGATGCAGGGGCTGGATATGCCTATGTTCTACAGGCAGGGGAGGAGATAGGTTACTAGAGAGACCTCTACTACAGGGCAATGCCACCAGAGTAGCAGACGAGGAGCTCTTGCAGACCATCGCGGATAACAACAGCTACAGGAGGGAGTCAGAGGAGACAAGCATCCAGTGGTGGGGTTTTGGGTCCTCCACCACCACCAGATAGAGGGGGTAGGAGAGATGATCCTGGGATGGGTCCTTCTAGGGATCAGACTCCGTCGAGGCTAGGTGGCTCCGAGGGAGGGAGTTCATCATAGCCTTAGAGGGCTCCCTATGTATCAGTTTTGTACCATTTCGTATGATGATGTAGACACCTTCGGATGATTTTGTAGCCATATATATTTTGACATCATTGTATCATGACACTTTTGATTATATATATATGAGATGATTCATCTTTGCGGCAGCTATATGCATGTGCACCTATGTGATTACATGTTTCATGATGTATGTTTCTATGTGATGTTTATGTTTCATGATGTATGTGTCTATGTGGTGATTATGATATGGATGCAAATATGTATATGATGCAATGCGATGTCTTTTTTGTTCTTTTGTGTTTTTAAAATGTTATGTATGATGCAAATGTGAATGTATGAAATCCAGATGAATATGATAATGCAATTGACTATTTACATGATGAGAATGTAAGATGTGCTAACATGTGTTGTGTGCAGGATGTGATGCAATTGTAATTGTGATATCTATATGTATGTATGAAATGCTTGTGTGGTAATGCAGGTGCAACTACATGAAATGCAAATATTTTTGGTGTGTCATTATACTCAGTCATGTGATAGCGGGCTACGTGGACTCGAGAAGGACAATGGAGGTCAATCAAGAAAGGGGGATGGAAGATAGAAGATATGAAAGTGAAAAGAGCTTCTTGTGCATTATCATCATTGAGCTTTATTATGGCAAGTAGGTTATGACAATCAAGGCATATGTTTGACCTAGAAAGTCATTGTACCTGTTTGCATGGAGATAAGACAGTTGCAAACAAGGAATGCCCCAGTTCATACTAGATTTACAGTGTCCTCATATCCTTGGACAAGTCATAGCATTACTAAGAGACAATCCACAGACATCAAAGAAAAATAGGTGACGATACCCCATCCTCGCCTTTCTAGTCAAAGACATCCTAGAGATAGAATCTCTAGTCAGAGACATCCTGAGAAAGCTAAAAGACATGTCACCAAAAGATAAAATCAAAAAAGAAAAGCAAGACTTGACACCAACATCCACTGCAGTCCTCAAGTTTAGTGTCTCTTGTCACTTGTATAAGTCTTATTTGATTGTGGTCACAATGTTTACTTTCATAGAAAGGATAGATAGCACTGAACCATATGTTGTCTGAGTCTGTTGAGAGATTTGATTTGTTGAAGCCCGTTGTTGCTGCTGTGTCTCATCTGAAACTGACTGAATCCATGAAACTGATACTTTATTGCAGAGAAAGCAAAAATTTATTGAGGATTGGTGATGCAAGTGCTGCTTTATTGCAGATTGTGCGTGGATAGACTGAAGAAAATTGGAAGAAACTGTACTCCTCAGAACTTGTGATGCTCTTAGTTCCACACCCATCACTAGATGTAGGATTTGCCTTAGCCACAGATAGGAGCTGATTTATTATGGATGGAAAGGGTGAAAAGGAATGTTATTATGAATGGCTAACCAATCTTAGGTAGATCAATAACAAGCCATGATGGGAATGAGTAAGTTTATTATGGATGGATAGGTTGTGAGTGTGTGCAAAGTGAAGGATGAAGGTGAATCCTGAAGGAGGGAGGAGCAATGTCTCTACACATGGTGCTGGTAACCCAGTTTTGACCATGGTACTTGCCCAGGGTGCCACCGAAGTGGTTTTCACCTTTGGATAAAATATTTTTCTTTTTTTTGTGTGTCACAAGGCACCTGTTTGCCAGGTTTTTATGTTTTATGATTTTTTTTGTATTTTTAATTTTTTTGTTTTGTTTTATTTTTTTGTATTTTTTGAATTTGGGATACTCTGAAGAGCTATGTGTAAAACCTGCGAAGGTGCATGCTATTGATAGGATCCTCCAAAGGTTCACCCTCTGTGGTTGAGAGTTGATATGCTCCAGATCCATATGCTACTGTGATGATGTAAGGGCCAAGCCAGTTTGGTTCGAACTTGCCTTTCTTCTCTTTGTCTTGCTGATTTTTGGGGTTTTCTCTGAGAACCAAATCACCTACCTCAAATGTGCGAGGCTTGACTTTGTGATTGTAGCTGCGACTCATTCGCTGTTGATAAGCCTTGAGATGATTAAAAGCAGTTTGTCTTCGTTCATCTAATAGTTTAAGTTCTTGTAAGCGAGAGACCCTGTAGTCTTCATCACTGATAATGTTTTGCAAAGAGACTCGTAAAGAGGGTAACTCGACCTCAATAGGAAAGATAGCTTTAGTGTCGTAGACAAGTGAATAGGGTGTAGCTCCTGTAGGTGTGTGGACGCTTGTGCGGTAAGCCCAAAGTGCGGGATTAAGTTGGATATGCCAATTACGGCCAGCGTCGTCGACTATCTTTTTCAAGATTTTAAGGATTGTTTTATTAGATGCCTTAGCTTGACCATTACCTTGGGGGTAATAAGGTGTGGAGAAACGATGGGTAATATGAAAGTGGTCACAGAGTTCACGAACATCCTGATTTTTGAAGGGATGCCCGTTATCAGTGATCATGGAAACAGGAATACTATATCGACAAACGATATAGTTGAGAATGAAGGTAGCAATTTGTTTTCCTATGACTTGCGTGAGAGGTACGACTTCGATCCATTTTGTGAAATACTCTGTGGTGGTGATAATGAATTTATGACCGTTGGAAGAAGGAGGGTGAATCTTGCCTATGAGATCGAGTCCCCACTGACAAAAGGGCCAAGGAGTCGCAATTGGTTGAAGTTCTTGTGCTGGCGCATGGATGAGGTCTCCATGAAGTTGACACTGCTTACATTTCTTGACAAACTGATATGAATCTTTTTCCATATTGGGCCAGTAATATCCAGTCCTGATGAGTTTCTTGGCTAAGGTAGGACCACTAGAATGTGGACCACATATCCCTTCATGTACTTCATGTAACGCAATCTGAGCTTTGTTGCTTTCTAAACATCTAAGAAGAGTGCCATCTAGACCTCGACGATACATGATATCGGCTAAAATGATGTATCGAGAAGATTGATGAATGAAAGTGCGACGTTAGTTATTGGATAGATTAGGAGGTAGGGTATTGTCACGAAGGTATGCGAAAATGGAGCCGTATAACTGGGACTCAGGACCAACAACACATATCATCTCAGTAGGAGTGATTTCATATGAGGGAACTAAAAGGTTATCCACCAAGAACTCATAGTGGGTCTCATTCGGAGGTAGATCAATTAGTGAAGCAATTGTAGCCATGGCATCCGTGGCTCTATTCTGCTCTCTGGGTATCTGCTCAAATTCTATCTTTGTGAAATTTTGTTTCAGGTCATCCACCATTCTTTTTTAAGGCATTAATTTATCGTCCTTTGTTTGGTAGTCATTAGTTGCCTGACAAATCACAAGTTGAGAGTCCCCAAAAACATGAAGTTCCTGGATCTTCCACTGAACTGCAATCCGTAATCCAGTTGTTAATGCCTCATATTCCACTATCTTATTAGTGCAGGGGAATGATAATATATATGATTTTGGTATAGAATCCCCTTGAGGAGTTATGAAGAGGATGCCAACTCCTACCCCATGCTGTGTGTATGAGCCATCAAAGTATAGTTGCCAAGGCTTTGCATGTGACACTATTAAAATGGATTCATCTGGAAATTCTGAAATTAGAGGAACATCATCTATCATGGGAGCATCTGCTAACTGATTTGCGATATCTTGTCCTTTTATTGCTTTTCTGTCCACATACTCGATGTCGAATTCACTTAGGATCATCACCCATTTGGATAGTCGCCCAGTAAGTGTTGCTTTATTGAGAAGGTATTTCAATGGATCAATCCTTGCAACCAACTTAGTCTTATGAGTTAGCATGTAATGTCGTAATTTCTACGAAGCAAAGACCACAGCGAGACATGCACGCTCAATTGGTGTGTAGTTTAGCTCATATCCCACCCATGTGTGACTCATATAGTATATTGCCTTTTCTTTGCCCTTAGTAACTTGTTGTGCTAAGAGTGCCCCTAGTGCTGTTGAAGTAGCTAATATGTATAGTAATAGAGGTTGGTCCGGAATTAGTGGCATCAAAACTGGCGGATTCAGAAGATAATCTTTGAGTATCTGGAAACCCTGTTGGTAGTTATCATCCCATTTGAATTTGATGTTTTTATGTAGCAAGTGCTGAAAGGGATTACACTTATCTGCAAGTTGTGCTATGAATCTTCGTATGGATTGGAGTCTCCCTTGCAAAGATCGAAGTCGACTGATATTTCTTGGTGGTTGCATCTCTAGGATGGCCTTGACTTTTGTTGGATTGGCTTCGATTCCTCTTTTTGATACAATGAATCCTAGGAGCTTCTCGAAGGTTACTCCAAAGACACATTTCTTAGGGTTTAATCTTACTTTGTATTTTTCCAGCCGATCAAAGATGACTAAAGTATGTCCAAATCTGTATCTCTGTCTACTGATTTGCCCAAGAGGTCATCAACATAATCTTCCACAATTATGTGAATGAGATCATGAAAGATAGTAGTCATGGCCCTTTGATATGTAGCACCTGCATTTTTTAGCCCAAAGGGCATGACATTCTAGCATAAATCTCCCCAAGGACAAGTGAATGCTGTTTTGTGCTGGTCCTCGGATGTAATTTTTATTTGATTGTAACTAGAGAATCCATCCATCAAAGATAACATCGCATGAGCTATTGTGAGATCAACAATCAATTAAATATTTGGTTATGGAAAATCATCCTTAGGACAAGCTTTGTTGATGTCTCTGAAATCTGTACATATTCTGATACTATGATCTGGTTTACTGACAGGCACTAAGTTGGAGATCCATTCGGGGTAATCAATTGGGCATATGAATCCAACATCCAATAATTTCTCAAGCTCTGCTTTGACTAATAATGCGACTTGTGGATGTATCCTCCTTAATTTATGTTTCATTGGTTTTGCCCCCGGTTTAACTGTCAAATGATGCATTACCAAATCCGGATCCAATCCAGGCATATCAGCGTATGACCATGCAAAGTTGATTTGTCGTTTTGTGAAGAAACTTATGAATTTTGACCTTTTTGACTCTATCAAAGATTGAGCTAGGAATATGTTGTGTGGAACTTCTTCTGTACCAATGTTTGTTTTGATAGTCTCCTCTACCAACATGGATGACTTTTCCTCATATGATGCTAGGAGAATGTCGAGCCTTCCATCTTCGAGTGCCTCAGAGAGGTTTTCACCCTCAGATACGTCCTTTCTTTTCACTTTTCTGGGGTCAAATAGCGCCACAATGTGGTTTTCGCCATAAGACCCTTGGTTTGTTTTTATTTTTACATTTTTGCGACTAGAAGGCCTGACACCCTCACCAAAATATGCTATGCTATTGAGTTCTATAGTGTATCCCGCTTTATGGTCCCCAGGGGTAAGATCATCTTGTATGCAAAGATAGTCAATAAAAGCTTCATCATTTTGGAATGTGTCAAACTGTGCAGGTCCTTCATGGTCCCAGTCAATAAGTTGGTGGTGAACAAGGGGAAGGCCTTTGATTTCTTTGAAGTTAGCAGGGCTAAGAGTGAAGATGCAGTTATATTCAGGTATGTCGAGGTAGTTATCAAGGTCATTATTGGAACTCTCTTCATCAGTCTCGATCGTGAACGAATCCAAATTATCATCACTAGTAGCGCATTGTGGGACAGGTGTTCTCATTCTATGTGATTTCAACCTAGGACCTAGAGGCAAGGACTGTATGGGATCCTCCGGGGTTGTTTCTTGACCAACTTTGAATTTTTCATAAAATTACTCTTCTTCTATGGGTTCATCTGGCTCTCTGAATGTCTCGGTGAGCTCGTAGTCATTGGAGGATTTGTTTGAACCCCATTCCCATTTGTTGGACTATGTGGAATAGCGATTCTCTTGTTGAATTTTGGCAGCTTTGAATTGTAATGCTTCTTTTGTCCTTTGAGTGTGGACCTTGGAAGTCACGAAACCAAGTCCCTTCGAGCGTTCCTTTTTGAATGTCAATTCAGGTTGTAAAGGTTCAATGATTCCTTCCTTTCTTAAGCCAAGAGGGCTTTTGCCATCATACCCAAATTTTTGTAGAATCTTGAACCCTTTGCCTACTTCTCACATGGTATGCTGATGTGATCTTGTGTATCATTTTCAAGGTCTTTGTAAAGCATTTTGTATAAGTCTTCCTCTTCCAGTTCACCCCATCTTTGAAAGATAGTAGGGTCTCATTTGAGTATAATGATAGATACCTGCTTATTAGGATGTGGTCTTCCATAGTCTTTTGGTGAACTCATGACTTGTTGTAAGTACATGGTTTGATTCAAAGTGTATTCACCCATACCCTTGTCCTGGAATTTTCCTTTAAGCTCACCTTGTTTTGATGTCGAAGGTTTTAATGACTCAGGATCAATGTATGCAGAAGAAGGAACAACTTCCCTATTACTTGGGATGATCGTTTCAGTTTTCGGTCTCAAGTTATTGCAGTATATGAATGGATTAGGATCTCCATTAACTGTTATTTCAACTCCATTGTGAGGAAACTTGATGCATTGGTGATATGTAGATGGGATTGTCCTCATTTCATGAATCCAAGGACGTCCTAGTAATATATTGTATGTGAGATCTAGGTCTAGGACTTGACAAACCACATCCTTTGTGACTGGCCCAACTCTGAGAGGTAAGGTGACTATGCCTTTGGATGAATGCTCTTCATCATCATATGCCTTGATGGTAATTTTGTTTGTAGAATTCACAGCTTTATCAAAATATCCCAATTGTTTAATAGTGCTCAATGTACAAATGTTCAGACCTGCTCCTCCATCTATCAGGACTTGTTTTATTCGATGTTTGTGTATGAAGGCTTCAATGTGTAAAGGTACATTATGTGGCTAACTTACGGAGGCATCATCGGCTTCTGTGAATGTAAGGGAGTGTGGAATGGAAAGGTATCCCACCATGGCTTGAAACTAGTCCACGTTCAGATCAGTAGGGACAACAGTGTCTCTCAAGATTTTGTCAAGAATGGCTTTATGTGAGGGGGATATACATAAGAGTTCAAGGATGGAGATTAGCGCTGGTGTCTTCCCTAACTATTCTACAAGGTCATACTCAGGCTTGGTTGATGAGGAAGCTGTGTTTTTAGTTGGAGCACCTTGCAAAGTGAATTTACCTCGACGGGTTGTAACATGACATTCAAAAGTAGGTTCCGAAGAAGATCCAATGCCTTTTAGGACAATCTTGGGTCTTTGGGTAGAATTCTCAGGTGTTTTGTCCTTGATGATAATGGTAGAGACATAATTGTCCATTGAGATGTGATTGATAGTTGAATCATAGTTATAGGATGCTCTTGTATAGTTGGTTTGGTCATTTGTGGCTGCAGCTCTTCCCTTGTCATGCTTTGGGAATGGTTCCTTAAACATCTCATGTTCTTGATTGGATGAGTATCCTTCAATCTCAATGTCACCTCTATCAATGAGATCTTGTATGATGTTCTTCAGTTGATGACAATTTCCTGTCTTATGACCCTTGCTCTTATGGAATTCGCAATACTCATCATCATTCCACCAATTTGGTTTGACCTTTGGCTCATATGGAGGAAAATATGGAATTGTGATTACTTTGTTTGCCACTAGCTTCTTGAAAACTAACTCAAGTGGTTCTCCCAATGGGGTGTACTTCCTTCATGATCTGAAAGTTGTTTGAGTATTCACTTGATTGTTTGTAGAGCTTGATCCTGAAAAAATGATTTTGGGTCGCACTGTATTGGCATCAACAACACCATCATTGACTGTGTTCTTGTTTTTGTTCCAAAATCTTGGCTTATCTTTTCCTTTAAAGTCGTCTTTGTTTTCTTTGAATATCTTAATGACTCCTTGCTCAATTAGGACTTTTTCTGTCGCTAAGCCTTTTTCAATGACGTCCTTGAAGGTGGACAAACAAGCTTTCCTTAGATCATAGCCAATGTCTTTATTAACATTCTAGGTGAACATTTCTACCATTTGTTTTTGTGGAATTTCACAAGAGAATCTACTGGCTAGATTCCTCC
Source organism: Cryptomeria japonica (assembly GCF_030272615.1). Taxonomy (NCBI): domain Eukaryota; kingdom Viridiplantae; phylum Streptophyta; class Pinopsida; order Cupressales; family Cupressaceae; genus Cryptomeria; species Cryptomeria japonica. Next base: position 261,871,300 of record NC_081408.1, read on the forward strand.
ATCTTTGTAAAAATGATGAAAAAGATTCTCCATCCTTTTGCTTGGTGTTGTACAAATTAGTCACCAATATGTCTATCTTTATGTTGTATGAGAAATGTTGGATAAATACCTCAACTAAGCCACCCCATGACTTAATTCTAGGTGGAAGTAGGGAGAACCATTCCATAGCTTGATCTCCTAAGCTTTGTGGGAATAATCTCATCAAATATGTCTCTTCTGAAGCTACCTCAATGCAAGCTGTGAAAAACTATCTTATGTGTGCCTTAGGATCTCATTTTCCTCTATACTTATCAAACTTAGGCGTCACAAAGTGTGTAGGAAATGGAGGCATTGGAATGCTCTTGTCAAATGGATAGGGACATATGTCTCTCATTGTGTAAGTTGGCTTCGGTGTATTTATGTCCTCCATTTTCTTTTGTAAGTCCCTGATTTGTTGCTCCAAATTGTTCTTCGGTGGAGACCAACTTCTTGGACCATACCCTATGCTTGAGTCACCAACTGGAGGAGGAGAATGTTGCATATATGGATGATATTGATCATACACATGTTCATATGGAGGAGGTCTATAATGATGCTGTGTATATGGACCACTTGGTATAGAGTCATGATGAGGAATGGAATATCTGTTTTGTCCATGTATACCATACTCTATAGGTATGTCATGAGTTTGTTCTAGTGTGTTGCCCCCAAATTTGATATGGGGTTTCCTTGTGTCCAAATTTTGAGCATGCCTTTGAATATCCAATTGCTTTTGTGGTTGATCCTTAGCATTGGTATGTGATTAAGCATATTTTTCTGCATAAGACCTCCATAATGGTCTGCGAAGGTGAGTATCATATGCTTGACCATGTGTGTAAGGGACCTCTAGTTTTTGAAACAAAGATGATGGTGATTCAGGCACCATATGTGGTCCTCTATTGCCTCCACTATTAGGCCTCCTTTGATCCATGTTGGAGTGAGTTTGTTGCAAAGGTCGATTTTCCATTATTTGAGACATGTCAAAATCACGAGGGATCTTGGCTCCACTTTGTGCCATCACTTGTAGAAAGTATTGTCTATCTCTCCTCATTATTTCCTCAACCAATCGATTGAAATGGGGATTCATAATGGTATCTTCCACTTATACTGAATGTATGAAGAAGTTGTCCATTTTGTCATTGTGTGTATCATTGTTCTTTGTAGTGTCCATGTTCTCAACATTTGGAATGTTTCTATAGGCATCCATGTCAGGTAATGTAGTATGATCAGAATTGAAAAAGATATCATTGTCATACTCATAAGAACTCATGTTGCGGACTCTTGAGCCTCTTTAGATTCTCTCCTATATTTTTGGGAATGAGTTTCAACCATGAACTAGGTCTTGACCAAGATGTGTGAGACTAGATGAAAATGAAAAAGAGTATGGAAGACCAAGAGTTGGATGGAATGTAAATGAATCTGAGGTGTACTTGCAATGTCCAAAGTGTAAGACCAAGTATGTATGTAGTAGAGTAGGTGTGGCTTCCAAAGAGATGATAGTTTCTCTTGATGAGGTAAGTTGACCTTGGCTCTAAGTAAGACCAAATGAGACCCAAAGGTGATAGACCTTGATGAGGGACCACTTAGCAAAATGTTGTTGTATGTAGTGTGTTGACAAAGTAAGATGAGGACAAGCAAGTGACCTTTTGACTCAAGTTTAGATAAATGTGAATGTAATGTAAGGTGTAAAGCAATGATGGACTTTGTGAGACCCAAAGATAGGTTGACTGCTAGATGAAAAAAAACCCAAAGAGATAACCTAGGAAGCTCAATAAGTCTGAAACTGATTGTTCTTGTTTGCTGAATTATGAAAGTTTTCAATCCTGAACACAGATGTGCCTGTATACTTCACAGATGCGCTTAAATGACACAAACGTTATTCTGTCAGACACAGATGCACTTAAATGACACAGATGTGGTTCTGTCAGACATAGACACGTTTTTGAGATGTTGCAATGTTGCTCAAAAGACATAGATGTGTTTTTGCCCTTCACAGACACGGTTATATGACACAGACGCCATTCTATCAGACACAGACGTGTTTCTGCAAACTTTGTGTAATTTTTCCAATCTATGAAGTTGCTTGTTGTGACCAAATCTGAATGTTTGACTATTTTTCATGACAAGAGGACACACTGTTGATGAGGACTCAATGTTTAGACTCCAAAATGACTCAAAGACAAGTGTGTTGTTTGATGTAAAATTGTTTTGCATACACTTGAAGACACTAAAGACACAATGTTTTGATGTTTGGTCTTGAATGTTTGATTGTTCAAAATAAGTCAAGCACAATTCTTATGGTTGGCCAAGACAATAGTTGTTGATCCCACATGGAGTTTCGCCCGAGGCTACGCTATTCAGAGCGGATACTTAGATGCTTGACCCCACTGGCTCCACCCTCGACACTCACTTCTTAGGGCAGCCAAGCATCAGTCCCCACGAAAACTCCCCGTGGTGAACTTTGTATCTCTACTAAGAACGTATGTGTGTGGGCCGCTACCAGAGGTCCGACCTCCTGCCCCAACAACTAGAAGGATTTTGGCTTCTAAAACAAAAAGGTGCTAGTAAGGGCATCCGCTCGTGTGGCCATACATGCAACACTTTCAACTCTATAAATACAGAAGGCTCCCAGCCGGTAGGGGTTACGCCCTACAAATGAAATTTGATCAAACAGGTTTATGGGGAGACATAGTGTCAGTATGAACTAATCAGCCCACATTATCCATAGTTTTCACCATGAATACAATTGTTTATAGTGGTTCGGAAGAGGTGGGTTTTTTCTTGCTACCACTTGGGTCTTTCTCTCCTCACTAGTAGTCCTAATGACCACACGGGGAGACAGGCCCTCTAAAGATTAAACAAAAAGAGCCTATTGCCCAAGACACAAAGGACACTGGTTCAATTTTAGTGCACCAATTGAAGTGTTTGATAATCTATGAAAACAAGGCACACAATAAAGATCAAAAGAAAATCCTTGTCAAGGTCCTGCAACAAAGATTTGTTAGTAGTTTGGATTGTTTCAAATGATCACCCCTTCCTGTAAGCACACAAGTTAGGTAAATTTTAGATCCAAAAGACTTTGTGAAATAGGGGCCTTCAACAATGCATTTTGTTGACCAATTCAAATATCTGATTCATCATAAAAAAATACCACCTGTAAAATTTCAAGAGATTTCCAGAAATGTAAGAAAATCCAAAAAAATTGCTAATTTGCTCCAAAAATTAATTTTTTATGAAAAATCATAAAAAATTCATATAAAATGAAAAATCAACCTAAAAACTCTAAAATTTTTACTAGAGAGTCTTGATGGGCTTCCAAACCTGCATAAAAAAATTTCTGCAACAAATCTAAGCAGTTTGTGAGATATGAGTAAAATAATGTAAAACCCTAATTTTCAAAGATCCAATTTTTGAGGAATGATTTTGCATCAAATTTAAAATCACAAAGAACATATCCTATGTATAATTCTGAGAGATTTCCAAAAATGTAAGAAAATCTGAACAATTCTCTAATTTGCTCTCAAAATTATTTTTTTATGAAAAATCATAAAAAATTCATATAAAATGAAACCTTGATTCAAAAAATCTGAAATTTTTACTGAACACCTCTGATAATTTTTTTGACCTGCCAGAAAATTTTGATACCAAAATTCGAATCTGTTTGTGAGATCTGATCAAAATAAGGAAAAACCCTAATTTCTAAAGATCCAATTTTTAGGGAAATATTTTGCATCAAAATTAAACTCACAAATAAAAGATCCTATGTATAATTATGTGAGATTTTAAAAAATGTAAGAAAATCCAAAAAATTTGCTCATTTTCTCTCAAAAATAATTTTTTATGAAAATTCATAAAAAATTCATAGAAAATTAAAATATGCTCCAATAGATCTGAATTTTTCTTTGAGAGCTCCTGATACTGTCTTTAACCTACAAAAAATATTTGGTGCAAAATTTCCAAGCCATTTGTGAGATCAGATCAAATCTCTCCAAGATCTTGATTTTGTGTCCAAAACCCTAGCTGCACAAGGTTATTATCCAAATTGTTTTACAAAACAGCAATATAGGGTTATAAAAATCTGCAAAAAAAACATATATCTATTATGTTTCTACCAAAGTATGATTGCACATGAAATTATACCACCATGAATGACGATGAACCCCCAATAGGTAAGCTACTAATGTAACATAGTGAGGAGAAACATAATAGCCACTAATGTTATTTAAATATACATGAAATATTGGATGAAGAAGTTGAATACAACATGTTAAATTCTCTACAATCAATGAAAGTAGGAATTTTTCTGAGATGATGAGCATTGAAATGTCTTGATCAACAAAATAGTCTCTAAGAGAAGAATAGGCCTCTAAGTCATGTTCCTCTTGCACAAAAACTTCCTCATGCATAAGAGAAACCTTAGGAGAGGGACAAGTATAATTCATTAGGGCCTCATTTATGTAAGGGAGGGTATTGGGATGAATAGAAGGTAAAGCCTCATAAATAGGATTGTCAATCCTATTAACCTCTTGGAAAGCTTCATAAAGGGACTTGCCAATCATCACAATTTCCTTATGAGTGGGATGAGTGTTGAGAGATGTAGAGGATGATCTAATTGAAATGATGTAATCAAAGGCTTCATAAAATATATCATAGTCATTACTACTAAATATGGCATTCACATTAAGAGATTGTATTCAAGATGCTTTGGTGGGCTTTGAAGGATTATATCCAAGTCCAAATGAGGTTTCAAATATGTTATTTTATAAAGAAACTCTAATCCCTTGTTCACTTGTGCTACAACCATTACCATTGCATCCACTTTTAGCTAAAATGTGGAAAACCAAACCATAAAGGGATTCCATATCGGAAAGAAATGGTGGTTCCTTATAGGTATCAATGTCTTAATTAGATGAACTAGAAGAAGATTTCAAAGAATTATTAGAAACAACCACAAAATTGTTACTAAGTTATTTAGACAAGGTTGATTTCTTCTTAGGTTCCACCATATCATCATCCTTTTTAGTCTTAGGCTCTATTGGGGGGACTTTATATTCTCCTATAAAGGTAGGTGTAAAATCTAAGGACCCCCAATCGTCTTCTAAGAGTACCTTTTTAGATGAAGAAGTATCTCCAGGAGGAGATGATGTTTCAATTTAAGATGGAGAAGGAATAGAAGAATATAAAGGATATTTATAATTAGATGAAGTTTGAAATCAAGCTTATAAATTTGTGTCAACATGCAAATTACACGTCTTATTTTCATAGATAAATTTCACTTGATGATGAAGAGTTGGAGGAACATCTTGCATAGCATAAATCCAAGGTTGTCCTAAGAGAAGATTGTAAGTAAGACTACTGAGCATGACTTATATAGGTGTAGGTAAAATAATTGGTCCTACCTTAATAGGCAAGGTTATTGTACCTAAGGATGCTCTAGCAACATTGTCAAAGCCACACATAGAAAGAGATTCAGGTTGAATAAGAGATGTGTCCACATTAATCTTATGCAACTAATCAGTGCTACAAATATTAAGGGCAGATCCATTGTTGACTAATGTTCATCTTATAGTACTATCATTAATAAGGATAACTATCATAAGAGGATCATATTGATTTTGAGTCTTCTTAGGACGTAACTCATTTTGAGAGAAAATAATTTCAGCTTTAGGTGCCTTTATAGAATCAATCGAAGAAGTCATATTATTAGGAGTCACCGTAGGTGGAATATCTAAGTTCTTTAAAGCATCTTGTAACATTCTATGATAGGCGGGTGAGGTTTGAATCAGCTCCCAAACAAATATCTTGGTACAAGTAGCTCAAAGTCGTTCAATAAGATCATATTCCTTTCCAAGATGTTGTGACAAACCAAGTGTTGGTGGAAGTACTGGTTGAGAAGTAGGAAGACTAGGGATAATTAGAGGAGGATTAGGTTCCTTATTTTTTCTCATATTATATATGTGGGAAACTACATTGTAGCTCTCTCGAGTGATTTGTTTGGCATATTCATAAGTACTCTTGGTGGCATAACCCCCTTGCATCGTAATGACCGGTTTATTAAGAGGTTGATAGCTTTGAGGAGTACTACCACCCTGAACAAGAATCACAAGCTTGTTAGGTGTTTCATAACCATTCACATGTATCATATTGATCAAATATGGTTTGGGAATATTTGAGAAAGTTCTAGTAAAGCTAGAATCATCAAGATCTTCCTAAAGAAGATTATCAACCATAAACATTTCTTCATGATGTAATATCATAAATTGTACACCCTTGATTAGGGTTGTCCAATTTCACATTTAGGTTAGCACCCACCTTAGTGTGTCACATTGCATTTTGCATTTTCAAGGTTTCTTTATGCATTTAATTATAATTTAACTAAATCTAAAGTCCTCTCTCAACAATTCACATATTATATAATTGGGTCCTTAACCCTAAGCGTGCCCCTTTTTATTTCATTTTAATTAATCCTAACAAGGTCCAAATTTTAATCTTTAAAGCATATTTTTGCACATCTAAACACCTTGGATTGACGCACCAAACTAGATTTGACTTTATAATCATGATATTTTGCATCCCTAGAAATTTGGAGAAAAGTCGGCCAGATCGGAGCAACCATCGCTACGGTCTCAACTTTTTCTCCCTAAATTTTGGGAGCTTGATTTGGCGGTATTATAATGTTCAAATCCTACTTTGTGTGAAATTTTATCAATTCTAGGTCAGCCTATGATCAAAATTAAAGCTAGGGTTTCATATATATAACCTTTTCTTTCCTCATTTGAAGGATCCAACAATCAAGCAATTGAAGGAGACGCTTATGAAGTGAAAGTGTGGGTTTTATGTGAAGTCTTCAATTAGAAAAAATCATGATTCATCAAGTCTTCATTAAAACTTTTCATCATGCATGGAAGATTATGAGATATTGAAGAATAATAAGGAGATCACCAACTGTTGATTGGCTTGTACATCTCCCTTAGGGTTTGGTATGGTTTCATGTTATTGTCATATCTCTATGTGAGTTTTCAGATCTAGAAATCATTCATTTTCAAATTTACATTATTTCTTTAGATCCATATTGAATTTATGATTTGAAGCATTTACATTATGTTCATTTAGGGTTTTTACTCCAAACATAGGGTAGAACTCTAGTTTACATTTTTAACTCAAAAGAATCTTACAAACACATGAGATTCTAGGGCACGCGCACTTTTCAATACTTTATTGGCTATTTGTGGAGGTGGAAATCACGAAAAAAAGGGATTTGATTAAGGCAAAACCCTATATAGCCACCTACACACCATTTTCTAGCTTGCAGACACAGGTACATGTTTTCATCAGAGGGGGCAATTTTCAGGAGATCTCAACAATATATCATAAACCCATTTCTACAATTTGGCCCCAGATCTCAAGGATCGGAGTGCCCAACGCCTTGGTCCTCTGTAGTCAGGTGCATAAATTGGCATTTTTGATCTAGATCACTTCAATTTGCAAATTTCCAGTTTCTAGCTCAGTACAGTCTCTAGGACCAGAGCACCTAGTGCCATGGTCCTGTCAATTCAGGCTCAGTTTTCAATATCAAGTACACATCAGAATTCCTTCTTTGGATCTATACTTTGTATTTCAGTTTGGTTCAGTTATAAGTCCGTTATTACTGTTGTTCTAGGTGCTTTCATTCATCCTATTAGCATAGTTTTGCATCCTCCCGCATTTAGAACATTCCCTTTCATATCAACAAATGAATAGAAACCCTAAAAATATTCCTTGACTCTTTTTCACAACTGTTAGTCAAAGTGAATCACTTCCTTAGGCTCTTTCATATTCCAATGCATGAATGAGAGTGGGATTAGGTCCTATTTTACCCGATCCCATTTTCATCGATGACACAAGAATAAGAATATCTTCATATTGAATAAAAGGGAAATCTTCATAGAGGGGATTGTTAGTGATATTGAACCCTTGTAGCCTAAGAGAATTCTCTTGTTCCAAAGTATCCCTACAAGAAAGGTACATTTTAGGAGAAAGGTCAACATCATTCCTATGAGGGAGATTTTTGAAAGAGGTGTTGATAGTATCTTCTTGCACCAAAATGTCATTATGGATAGGATTAATTTTGGGAGAGAGACAAGTATTAGTCATTAATGCTTCATCCCTAGATGGAAGGTTATTAAAATATAAATAATGTATAGTGTCACTAGGAAAGAAAATGACCATATCATCCTATAGCACCAAATGATGTACATGGGGGAGTTACACTCTAGGTTAAGGATCAACATCACTCTTAGAAACTTCATCCTTGAGAGGGAGATCTTTGAAAGAAATATTAACAGTCTCTTCTTGAACTAGGATGTCCTCATGGGTAGGGCCAATTTTGGGAGAGGAACAAGCATTATTTATTAATACTTCATCTTCAAAAGGGAGAGCATTAATAAATGTGTTATTGAAATCATCCTCTTGCCTCAAAATGTCCTTGATAGGATCATTAAGAGGGGTAAATAGTCATAAGAAGGTCTAAGAAATTATCATATTGCAAAGACAAGATATTAAAATATCCTTTTTTTAATACAATTTCTAATGCAAAGAAAGAAAGAAAACTTAATGTCTCAAGTGACGAAGCAAGTATGTGATTAAATAAGTGCAAGCATATGAACTAACCAATGTAATTAATGAAAGTGCATGTGCATAAAAATTAGAAGTAATGCAAGCATGATAGTTGGGCTCACCAAAATGTATACTATGAAAATAGAATCGGGTAGAACATAAGAACAAGATCCACTTTCATACCAGCATTGAAATAAAAAATCAATTAGAGGAATGATTGTATTTGACTAACTCTTGTAAAACAGAGTCAAATGACACTTCTAGGGCTTCTATTCCTTCACTACTGTGGAAAGTGAATGAACTATGGAGATATGTTGAAGTGATGCAAAACTATGGCTAAGGTATGAAGAAAGTAAACACTTAAGTTGTTGTAAATAGCTGACAGATAATCGGAAATGTTGTAATAGACATATAAATGGGTAGGGAATTTGACTATGCACCTATCACTAAAATCTGATGTTGAATCTGTAGGACCAAGGTGCTAGAACGCATCGATCTTCTGAGTGTGAGTTGTTTCAAATAATCTGGAACTCGAAGCTCATTATAATCCACCCTTGAAAAATGCTAAAAAATGATAAGGACTATGACTCTCTAGCACCATGGTCTTGGGACAAGGGCACCACAACATCCTGGTCCCTGAAAACTAGGTCAAAATTTTGGTAGGTCTGTATGGGGCTTCTAGTGTCTTCTAGCTCAATTGGGTAGTTGTAGATGCACATAAGAGGAAAGAAAGGGGTTTATGGATAGGGGTTTGCCTTAGGTCAAACCTCGGGTTTGGAATTAACCCTAATTAAAATAAAAATTGAACTTGAATTGAATTGAAAAGCTTTCTTTTTGACAACAAGGCTAGATCTAGAATCAAAATGCTTGAATGTAGATGATTATACCTTCAATTAGTGATGTGATGCTCTTAGGATAAGTCCTCCATGTGTTGATACAGTAAAATTATAAATCATATAAAATCGATGATGAAATCATAGATAAAAACATAAATGGAAGATGCCTTGATGTGGTTTTCTACTCCTTGAATCAAATCTACTCTTGAGGAAGAAGAATTACTTTTGAATTGGATGATAAAGTTACCATAAGATATAATGTTCAAAATGAATTGAGAGGGATGCTTTATATAGGAATTTCATAATTAAAATCACCTTTAGGTTGAGTTAGATTTGATATATTTTCACATGGAGCAGAATTTTAATTAGCTAAGACTAAAAAATTATACTCCCAAAATTTGGGGAAAAAGTTGTGGGACTAGGTAGCTCCATCGACCTGGTCCTATCAATTTTTTTTTTATTTTCTAGGGATGTGAGATAACTGGGTTCTAATGTCAATTTTAGCTCGATGACTCAAACCATAACATATAGATATGGAGATTGTGTCATGGAAGTTGAAATTGGGTTAGGATTAAGGATAAAACGAGATAAAACGATTGTTGGTGTAAATTATGTCTCATAATTACACTTTACTTAAGTTGACTTAGGGTAATGCATTTCATAGTGGTTTGGCTATGAGACACTTGGGAAAGTGTGCACATAGGGATGATGTATGCAGGAGAATTTCCACCTTTTGTGGTTGTATCTTGTTGTTACATTCCATTTTCGGTGGGTGATCTATCTCTTATGGAATATTTTATTATTTCTCCTACCTACCCCTATCTACCCTTGTTTCTCATTGAGCCACATGTCATGATTGTGTGCTCACATATCCATATGACCTTGCCTTTATAAGAAGGCCCATCTTACATTGTATGTAATTTTAATGATCCAGTTGATCTTATTTTGCATCTTGATTAGAATGCAGTCTATTATTATCAATATTTTGTCTCTCTCATGTGCTATTCATTGTGATCTAGATCTTGGCTATATTTGACAAATTCTTACATGTTATCAGAGCCATTGGGGCTTCTTCGAGTAGTCTTTTTGGAGAGAATTTAGAGCATTTGTTTTCGGATCTGGCGAGTTGCACATTTTGGGGGCATACTATGGCAATTTTGACCTCACCATTGCATTTAGGAGGTCATTTACATGAATTTTGAGTATAAATTTTCCTATATTTGGTGAAAAGTGAATTTCGGGCCTTGGAGGAAATTTTTCGCCCATTTGGTCATACAATACGGATCTTGCAAAAAAAAATTATTAAATTTTTTTTTCTATGCTTTTTTTAAATATTTATTATAATTATCTGCAATTTTTTTTATGTTGTAAATGTTTTATTAAAAAATAAAAAATAATAAAAAATATATATTATGTTTTTAGGGGGGGTTTAACCCCCCTGCCACTCATATTGTCCTTGCACATTTTGTAGGACCCTGTACCTAATTCTGTAGGCCCTGCCATACTTATACCTCTTCAATAGCTAGCTTTATAGCTTCCTCCTGCCACCACAGGTTGGGTTTCTCCCCAGCGCCCCACCGATTGCTCTTCCAGCCCTTTATTTTATTCGTCAGCATTGAAGGTGGCTCCTCCTTCCACCGTGCTCTCCACCTAAATAGACTCCGCCTGGGCACCATTGCAACCGCCATTAGCTGCTCCTTCCACTCTAGAAACAATCTCCTATGTGCCAAGTAGCACAGTACCACCACGTGGCGCTTGCAGACATGACCACACGTGCACAACTGTCAGCCGACTCAAACTATCACGTTGTACATTGTACAATGACATAATTCTACCATGCAATGTATGAACAATACAATCAACACGACATATCATCGACCATGTCATCAACCATACATAACACATCACCTTGTCGTACTACCACGTCATCCGTATGACTCAGTCAGATTCTGCCACGTATCAATCCGTAATGTATGGACAATTACGCAGGTAGGGAGGTGACGATCTGGCAATGGCTACATGATCATAAAATTTAATTCTGTCATTTATTGACGTCATCACTTTTTAAAAAAAGTTTTGGACCCCCTCCCCAATGAGTTTTTTAGTTTTATAGTCCAACTTTGGAGACCCATAACTTGCTCATTTTAGCTCCCTTTTTAGTGCAATTTTTTTTTTTATTTGGGCTAATTTTTTGTGCTCTTCATAGTGGTGGTGGTATTTTTTGATATTAATGGATAGAGTTTTCATAATTTTCAATTTTTTCACAATTGTACCTGTCTAATCCTTGATTTTGCAACTTCAGAGGCTTCGTCCGGGCTCATGCGACCTCCTTTTCAGGTGCAATTTTTTTGAAAGTGCATAATTTTTCATCTACTTTCACGTGGTGCTATTATATTTTCACCATTTTGAGTGAAAATTGTACTTTTAGTATTTGGCCTATTTGGTACTTGTATTTTACTTGGATCTCAGTTTAGATCACTTGCAGTATTTTTTGGAGTCTCTTATAGCCTATAAAGTTGAAATAAGAATTCCACTTTGACCTTGTTTGCAAGTGGCCCACTGTAATTGCACTAAGTATAAAGTGTCAAATCATCATTTAGAGGGGGGGACTTCTTTGATTGAGTGAAATTGGGGGTGGTGTCTTGTGTGATTGTGCCTCTAATGTTTTAGTGCTCTTTCATTTTGTTGTTATGGGTTCTCCTAAATTTCCACTTTTAACTCCACATAATTATGCTTCATGGAAATTGATGTATGGAGTAAGTTAATGGAAAATGGATTAACTCACTATATTGATAGAACTATAACTGCACTAGCTAATCTTAATGCTCACATGGAATGACTCACGAAAAAAATTATGGCTATTGGGATATTGAGGAAGTATATATCAAAGGATCTCATCTTTCACATTGAGAAGTCTAAAATAGTTAAGGATGCATGGGATGTCGGGGGAAAATTGTATGGTCAAATTGATGAGATTATAGGCTATCAACTTGATAATAATCTCACCATGTTGGATCCTAAGAAATTTGATACAATCCAAGATTATGTCACCAAGGCAAATGAGATAAGTGTGTAGCTGAAGGATTGTGGCATTGATAAGAAGGATTCACAGTTGGTCTACAACCTATTAGGGAAGCTTCCATTAGAATATGCAACATTTGTTTCTAGCTTCCAAACTCATCGTTGATAGTGGGTAGTTCTTTCACTATGACCTCATTTGATTCATTCACAAAAATGTTGATGTTGGAGCAGTCAAAGTTATTGAGCATGGGGATTCTCAAGTCTTCAAAGTCCAAGGCTTTGATGGCTAATCAAGGGAATCAAGAGAATCAAGAAAATGATTCCACCAAGAAGCAAAAGTAGTGTAAGCCTAAGGAACCACAAGATAGATCATAATCTCCCTCTCCACAACACAAGGATTCTCCATCCTCACCTAATGTAAAATCATATAAGGAGAGGCTTTCTTGTTCATATTGCAAAAAAAGTGGTCATGATGAGCATCATTGTCACACCAAGCAGATTGATGAATTGATCAACATCCTCAAGAAGAGAAAGATTGATTTTCCATCCACTTATAAGAAGAAGGATTCATCTCCTTCCCCTTCCTCACAGTCAAAAGGAAAGGGACAAGCTCTTTGTGCTACTACAGGTCATGATTCAGGGAGATGACTTCTAGATTCAGGGGCTTCTCATCATATGGAATCTTTGTAGTCTATGTTCTCTTCATTTGATCCTTGCAACATGCCATTGAATTTGATAGGAAATCATACGTATATGAATGCGATTGGGAAATGATCTATTGCCATTGGGGCCAACTCCTTCAATGATGTGTTGTGTGTACCCCATTTGACAGACATTCTTATTTTCATCTATTAGATCACTCATGGGGAAACAAGAAAAATAGTGGAGTTCACACCTAATTCAGTTATCATCTTGGAGACTAGAGATATTATTGCTACAGGGGTGGTGGATCATGCTTCTCGGTTGTATTCCTTTGCAGATTTTTTCCTATTGATGAGGATGATTCTTCACATGATGATCACACTTCTTGTGATGATTTAGATATTGAGGAGAATTTTGGGTACTTGAACTTGGGCATTCTCACATGTGAACCTATTCTTGAGCCTTTCATTCCATCTCCTCCTATTGATATCACATCACCTATTGCACTTGATGATGTGTATATTGCGACAGTTTTGCCTTCTTGTGATTCAGTGAATCGGGATATTCCTTGTCTTCTAGCTTCAGTTCCTTTGGATGAATACTTGATAAACATTGTAGGTTTGTTTGTGGAGCCCTACATTGCAGATTTGGAAGACATCATTGATGACATTCATCTTCTCTTTGATGAAGATGATCCTTCTTCAGTTGTTGTGAGGGAAGACTCTGACTCACTTGATCATTCTCTACATGATCATTCTTTCGAGGTTGACATGATTGTGGATTCTTATGTACAACACTTGGAGGAGGTATCTTTATCCTTAGAGAAGACATGTGAGTTTTTGGATCTTGTTCTACATTCATCTCCACTAGGTCTTGGAGTGTCTTTTTTAGTAGTGTGGATCAGTACACCTAATTTGGAGGGGGTAACATTCAACATCGACATGGGGACACTTGAGCAATTTTTAGAGACTCCATTCATCATGAGTTTTTTTCCTACATCTTCCCTTAATGATTGGGGAGACTTCATGGATTCACCTTTTTTTTTTTGCTTCCTAAGGGGAGGAACATTGTTTGATGTTTGTGAAGCCGTTTCTTCATTCAATTTCAAGCTTTTACCTTTGGTGCAAACTCTACATTGAGGGGGGGGGGGGCTACTTGGTCTCTCTTCTTCTCTCTTATGGGGGGTAGCTTTTTCCCATTGGGTTTTTCTCTCTTTCTTCATTTGTGAGAGATTGCATTGGTTTGCATTTGTACATGGGTACCTAACATGGTCTTGTAACCGAGACCCATCTTGTATTGTTATCTTGAGTCTACATTCCCCTAAGTTGCACTTAAGGGGGGTGGGTGTAAATTATGTCTCATAATTACACTTTACTTAATTTGACTTAGGGTAACTCATTTAATAGTAGTTTGGATATGAGACACTTAGGGAAGTGTGCACATAAAGGTTAAGTATGTAGGATAATTTCCATCTTTTGTGATCTTATCTTGTTGTTACATTCCACCTTTGGTGGGTGATCCACCTCTTTTGGAATATTTTATTATTTTTCCTACCTACCCCTACCTACCCTTGTTTCTTATTGAACCACATGTCATGATTGTGTGCTCACATATCCATATGGCCTTGCCTTTATAAGCAATCTCATCTTACATTGTATGAATTTTAATGATCCAGTTGATCTTATTTTGCATCTTGGTTAGAATACAATTTATTCTTATCAATATTTTGTCTCTCTTGTGCTATTATTGTGCTCTAGATCTTGTCTATATTTGACAAATTCTTACAATGATAAAGGGCACACATAGAATTAAGGGCCCAAATAAGAGTTTAATGATGTAATAAAGTGGAATAAGACCCATAATATTAATTTAAATCATTAAAGGTCTCATAATGCATAGAGGAAAGGGAAATATTAAAATAGGTGCTAGGAGAGTATGAGATTGGACACACTAATAAAGGTGTACAATTTATGATGCTACATCGGGTTATAATCAAGTTCTTATCAATTTGAAAGATCATAATAAGTCTGCCTTCAATATCCCTTGGGGTACTTTCTTATGTAGTCATGTCATTTGTGTTAAAGAACATAGGAGCAACCTATCAACATAAAAAGACTCTAATCTTTCATGACTTTATTCACAAGATCCTAGAATATTATGTTGATGGCATTTTGGGAAATTTGTGACTGATCAAAATCACATTAAGAATCTTTGTCTTGTCTTTGAAAGACTTCGACTCTATAAGATGAGACTTAATCATCTTAAGTGTGTCTTTGGAAATGATGCTAGAAAAAAATAGGATTTATAGTCTCTAATCATGGAATCAAGGTTGACATGAATAAGATCGAGGCCATTATTAACATGCCCCCATCTAAAAATATCTCACAACTTTGTAGTTTGCAAGGGAAGATACAAACGATTTGTAGATTTATATCTCAATTGGTTGATTGTACTCTTTCGCTCATATGTTTGTTGAAGAAAGATGTGCATTTTAAATTGCATGACGAGTTTCAAAAGGCTTTTGATTCCATTAAAAGTTATTTAGCCGATCCCCCTATCTTAATGTCAGCTATGCAAGATATACCCTTTCTCCTCTATATCTCAACATCATCTAATGCTTTGGTGGCCGTATTGGCTTAGTATGATGATGATGGAAAGGAAATGGCATCTATTACATTAGTCATGTTCTTGTTGATTATAAAACTCACTATTCTACCATGGAAAAACAATGCCTTTCTCTCGTCTTTGCAACATAGAAGCTAAGGCACTTTTTCCTTCATACAAAAATATAAGTGATTGTCAAAAAAAATTTCCTTAAACATCCCTTCTCTAGAGCTGATCTTTCTGGAAGGTTAGCAAAGTGGGTGGTGTTGCTTTTTGAGTTTGATCTCAAATTTATGACTCATAAGTCAATCAAGGGTCAAGCTATCCTCGATCAAATGGTGGAAGCTCCCTCACCTAAATCATTTCCTACGCTAGGCTTGTCCCCTGATGAGAATTTATTCACAATCGATTATGAACCTATATGGGAGATTTATTTCGATGGATCAAAATGCCAAACTAGTTCTAGAGTAAGTGTGGTTCTAATCTCACTTGAAGTAAAAGAAATTCCTCTATCCTTTCAACTTGAATTTCATTGTACGAATAAAAATTTTGAGTACGAAGCCCTTATTGTTTGCTTACGTGTCGTGATTGCTTCTAATGTTACACATATTCAGATTCATGATGATTTCCAACTTATTGTAAATCAAATCATGAGAGCATAATTAACTAAGCAGTCTAAGTTATCTGAGTATATAGATTTGGCTTTGACACTCCTTTAGTGTTATTCTTCATATACCATTAATAGCATATATAGGAGAGAGAATTGTCATACGAATCCAATGGTGAGCACAACCTCCCTTGTGCACCCTGACTATAATGTAGACAAATATCACTTTGTGGTACACATTCTATGCTCTTTTGTTGTTTCTGATCAACTTGAACTCAATAGTCTTATGTGTGGTCATATAGACCCGGGGGAATGATTTTCTCATATCTATGATTGTCTAAAGTTCAAAAGTTTTCCTGACGATGCTAGTAAGAATACTCGTGTCAAAATCCAAAAAATTTAAACTCACTATATCAAATTTATCTAATATTCTTTATTGTAGGTCCTACAATGGTCTTCTTCTTCGATGCCTAACTAAAGTCGAGATAACCCTCGCACTTCAAGAAGCTCATTAGGGCTTTGGAGGTGGACATTTCGATGGTAAATCTCTGGTTCACAGATTTCAGAATTATATAGGATACTATTAGAAAACAATGGAACAAGACTCCTTTGTCTTTGTTAAGAAATATCCTCAATGTCAATAACATAGCACTCTTATTTCAGGCTCCTACATAGGACTTCTGAGCTCAAGCCTCTCCTTGGCCATTTCAAACTTGGGGACTTAATATTATTGGTAAGATTTCTCTCCCTTCTTCTAAAGGACACACCTTTATCATAAAAGCTATTGATTATTTCACAAAGTGGGTCAAAGCTATTCAACTAAGATCCACTACTATTGAGGCAATATGTGGTTTTCTTCTGAACAATATCATTTCTCATTTTAGATTTCCTTCTACCCTTGTTTCTGAAAATGGTACTTCATTTAAGAACAACTAAAATAATTCCTTGAAAAATATCATGTTCAACATTGATTCTCTACACCTTACTATCCTCTATCCAATGGTCAAGTTGAAGTATCAAATAAGACCATTGAGCAAATCCTATGCAAGATGATTAATACACATGGAAAGGATTGGCATACTTAGTTGACATACACATTATGGGCCTATCACACAAGTGTTCATATGACTATTGTGGCCACACCCTGCAAACTTGTGTATGGTGTTGATGCTATTATGCTTCTAGAGTTGGAAATTCCTTCTTTGCAAGTTTCCCTTAAGGGGTTAATTGATGATGACACTTATCGTACTCACTGTCTCAATCAACTCAAGTTGTTTGGCAAGCATTGACTCAAGGCCCTTCAACCTTCAAGCTTATAAAAAATCTTTATCAAAGCAGTATAATCAAAATGTTCTCTCATACTTTTAGAATAGGTAATCTCGTTGTCTATAAGAATTAGAGAAGTGTAAATGTGCCACTTGACCAAAAGGGAAAATTTAGTCGTAATTGGTTAGGTCCTTACATAGTCGCCTCTATTTATGGTTCTAGTACTTATGGTCTATCGGGGATGGATGGTACACCGCTAAAAGAACCCATAAACACCATGCACTTGTGTTAATACTATGCATAGAAGTTCCTATGTGTCATGCAAGTGATACTTAGAACACTGACATCATCATGCTATGACATTCCTTCATCAACATGTCCTTGCATTTCATATGTTATGATATATACATGTATATGATTAATCTCTTTAGTTAGGATTTAGATGTATATATGTTTTATTTTTTATGTATAACATCTAGATTTTATTATGTTAATTCATCTATCATTCTAGTCATTTAACATGTTCTTTTATTGATTTAAGGTAAAGCGTGTATCACATAGCATTCATCTATATCATCATATTATATTAGATTACCATAATATTTAATTAAGCATGTGTATAATCTATGTAAAATTAAATCATGATGGCATCTAATATAATCATTTATCACATAAGCATCCATACTATAAATGAAATCAAATGCATACATCCACAAAGACATCATTGATGGTCAAATCAAAATCTCATTTATATATCAGTGTATAAGTCTCAATGTACATGTGTCACATCACTAAAAAACACGTGATGTCGATATGCGTGTATATGACTTATCAATATACGTGCCAAAAGAATTTTATACATCATCAATGTATCTATATAAAAATATATCTAAATCAAGAAAATCCAAACTCATGGTCCACATGGTCCTCCTGGTGCATGGGTCCTTGAACCTATGAGCATTGGAGGATCTTGATCTATGTGTGGTGGCTACCAGACTAAAGTGGATTGTGATCAAGCATCTTAGGCACTCTAGGTACAAATTCCTCTCATCTCTGCTATTGTCTCTCTTTGGGATTCTATATGCTCTTCTTGTGCCGCTAGTTTATCCTAGAGATCATCCTCCCGTTGTCTCACTTTTGCCAAGTCATCCATCAGTCGTCGCACTTAGGGGTGATCAAGGTCATGTTCTATACCACCCTGTGCAACATCAACCTATCTTTGGAGATCATCGACTCGACTCTACAAGGCATCATGTGCCCTCTCGATACTCTCTACCCATATCACTACCTGGTTTCTCTCGGAGCTAACAGGGTGAAGCTCCATGGTGGCCTAGTCCCTCTGCCCCATCATCGTGCTCATCTATGCATCTCTCTATATAAGGTCAACCCATACCTCCTCATACACTATTTGTAGTCATGCTATGGGCTTGAATAGTTGGTTATACTCCTCAATTGATTGGTGAGGTCGATGGGCGTCAAGGATAGGACCTCGAGTCTAGATACCCCGAATGATCTTAGAGAGTGCCTTATGGATGAAGCTCAACCACTCTGTGACTCTATCTGCATACACAAGAAAAGAGATTAATATCAACATCTACATCACAATGATTACACAAAGTATCTACTAAATTGAAAAGAAATATCTACATCATAATCGAAATCACAAGTATACCTGGATCACCCATTTACCAGTATGGATTTGGAGACAGAGTCATGTTGCTCAAAGCTCCCAAAGTCTACACTAGTAGAGTGGGTATTAAACTGGCTTGTGACAGTTGTGGTAGTGGACTTGCTGGTGGTGATGGAACTCAGGAACCTATGTAGTACCCCTACCCTAGTCAACTTTGTAAAACTGGTTTGACCTTGGTTGAATTTTTATGTGGCAATCTTGAATGGTTGAATTACCATGAGGTAATGTTGTAATAAGGTATTATGATTATTGTGTGTATCTGTTAATGTGATTTCGCATCGATTCTTATGTAAGTTTAATTGTTCTCCCGATTCTTGTTATTAATCTCGAGCTAACGTCTTCATTAAATACATACATACATATATGTATATGTATATGTATATGTATATGTATATGTGTATGTGTATATATATGTATATGTATATGTGTATATATATATGTATGTATGTATGTATGCTTGTGTGACTCTTGGTTGCAGGAGATTGCAGGTACAGTACCGCCTAAGTGTGAGGTTCGTCTTCACCTGGATTCGCAGGGTTGAGTATACCTCTTTTGTCCTTAGAATTTGGGTTAGGTGGTCGTAAAACCCTCAGTTTACCCTAGTCATACTCTAGTGAGCGTCGCCTATGTTCTGTCAGTTTCCTTTTCATTTGGGTTTGTGGGTCGAGTAATTGGTTGGCTTACTTGGTTTGCATGCTTGGCGTGTGGTTAAACTAAGTATTTAATTCTAAGTAGTTATTTTGATTTAATGTGTTCATTTACGCATTAGTAATTAAGAAATTAAAGTAAATAGGTTTCTTTTATATAATTAATCATTTATTTAAAAATTGTCCATATTCATGTTAATAGCAAGTTTAATTTAATGGTTAATTTTAAATCATGAGTTTATTTAGTTATGAATTTTGAAAGAGAAGATTTAAATTATTCGAAATAAAAATAATTTAATCCCTTTTGCTTTTTGGAATAGAAAAGTTAATTTTAATTATTTAAGAAAATCAATTTTGATTAGAAAAGTGAGTTTTATTCATATTTATTTTATATAGTGTAAGATTGATTTTGAGAATTTAATTTAATTAAAAATATTTTACCCTCATTAATATTGTGAAATGCAACTATTAGCTTTGTTAATTAAAAATTAAATGAGGGAGAAAAGCATTTCTTTTAATTAACTAAATTTATAATCTCAATGCATAAACAATTCAACTATGAGATAATTCCATAAACTTAATTAATTAATTAATTAAATTAAGTTGCAAGCTGCATGATATTAGAAATATATTTTTATTAAAATTTTAGTGGAAAAATAAATTAGATTAATTATATTTATTGTTCCTAGAATTTTAAATAAATAAAAGAACAAATAAAATAAATAAATAAAAGAATTAATTGGAATTAAAGTATTATTTTAACTCTTTATTTAGAAAATTAATTAATTTGCATGAGAAAAGAAAAGAAAGAATAATGATATTTAATTATTGCATGTTAGCTTATCTTTTGTTATAAAATTAGAAAATAAAATAAAATTACTTTTATTCTAAATTTAGGTTTTTGAGAAAAAAACTATTGAACCTAGAATTTTAGTTTAAAGAGGGAATAGGTCTTTATTTTAGATACATAGGAAACATGTCAGGAATTTAGGTGAAGAAATTTATTGGAAGCTTATTGAAAAGATTAGGGCTCTTCTACAAATTTCTTCCAAGAAAGCTATACCAAGTTGGGTGGCTTCTTTGATTTGTTGGTTTTTAAGAAAATAATTATATTTTTCTCTAAATAGTGTGTGTGTAAATTATTTGTCAGATCCAAAACCCTCTTCTGGTTAATTCAGGTTTTGATTTAAAATTCTTGCCTGATGTTAATTTTCTAGTTAATGGGAGTAATTTAATTTTGAGAAAATTAGGAAAATTATTATGGAAAAATTATTCTCTCTTGTTTGATTTGTTCTGATAGTCCTTTAAATAAATCTCTGTGAAATTAGTTGATTTCTTTAGAAATAAATTTAATTGTGAATTAAATTTATTGGTTTATCTAATTTAAAGAAAAAGTAATTGGAAAAAAATTCTATGAATCAATTTTATTGAGTTGGGAATTTTATTTCTATTTAAATTCTGTCAAAAGAATTTTTTTATGAATCTGGAATTTATTTTCATGTTTTAAATAAATAAATATAAATAAATAAAAAAATAAAATAAAATAATAATATGTAACTTTGGGTAGGGAGCTACCTTCGATAGCATCCACTACCGGCAGTGCTACCGGACGATAGTAGTGCTATCAAATGGTAGCAAGGGCTACCGTGCCAGGGCCGAAATATTAATGTTTATTTATTTTTAATTATTCTTTTATCTTGTGTGTACAACGACGTGGTTATTTCGGGTTTCGTGCCCAGGGGTTGGGTAATCAGAATAATTTATGATATATATATATACATGTATATACATGTATATATACATGTATATATATACATATATATATATATATATGTATATACATACATATACATGTACATGTATATATATATATATATATATATATATATATATATATATATATATATATATATATATATATATATATAATATATAGTTATGCATACGATTATATTATAGTTATAAAATCAATTTATAGTTTGAATGTTTCAGAAAAGCTTATAATTTTTATAATTGATAATTATGTTAAAATACATTAGGAGAATTATTTCTATGAGATCTTATTTAACTTATTGGACAAATGGCAAATTGGTTTCTTTGTATTAAATAGTGGTACTTTCTTATTGTCTGGAAAATCTTTGATTGCAAGTTATTTATGCTTTTGGCTGTGTTTAAGAAAAACTTGCCTGTATTAGGATCTTGTGTAAATGGTGTTTGCAGTCAAGCTTAATTTCATTGCAATTCTGGTTGAGTTGTCATTGTGTCCTATGTTGATATTTTTATTTGGACCCTGTCGTTTGGATGATTTGGGGTGCCTGTTTATTTCTTCAGTTTCTAGTTTGGTTGTTGCCTTGTGGTGGTGTTTTAACTGGTCTTGTCCTTTATGCGGGTGTCGAGTGGTGATTTGTGGTTGGCCATAGCGATTCAAGTCTCTAGTTAGAGTACTGTCAGGCAATGGACCTTGTATTAGCTTTTAATATGTTCAGTTGGATCCATTTCTTTGTAGGGATCATTTATGTAATTATTGACCAATGTGGTCGGTTGTTTATTGGTATGATTCGCCTCAATGGCAGGAATGTAAATGATGTGGAACTTATGTACCCTAAACTTATTTAATTATCAGAGGGTGTAAGGAAGTTAAGTAGTGGAAACAACTTCCTACACTAACCTTGAGAGGAGGGTAATGCAAAACTTTTTCAGATCGTTACAACAGTTACAGAAAATAGAAATAGATATAATAGCAATCATACCACAACACAATGATTTACGTGGGGAAAACCCTTTCGCGAGAAAAACCCCACCCTCCAAAAGCGGCTCAATATTTTATTCAGCAATCAAAAACAGATTACAACATACTTGCAGAGCAAGCTCTTCACAGGAGTACCATTAATCAGAGATTCAGAGGCAACTCAATAGCCATGAGACTCTTACACTCAACCTCTATCTCACACACCTCATAAATAGGAGATACAATACAAGAAACCGTCAAACGGTATTACAAAACCATGGGCTAAAACCACCCAATAAGGTGTAGCCGACCTTATCTCCCTTCTAGATGCCCTATGACATGTTAAAGCACACATCAACACGTGTCGCTCCCTTTTTACAGCTCATTTATGTATTCGATACAAATTATTTTTCCTATTTCAGGAGTACAAACTTCCGGAGGCCATAACTTGAGAATCGGGTGTCCGATTGACGAACCGTTTGAAGCGTCGGAAAGCTCGCGAAGTGCTCTATCACCTCGTAACCCGCTTTGCCAGTTATGGCCACTTTTCAGGGCGTTTCAGAGCCTCTAAAGTCCCCAAAATTAAGTTTAAATATTTTATTGCACCCCTCTAAGACGAAAACTTTAATATCTTCAAAACTAGCTGTGACCTTGCGATGAAACTTTACCGGAATGCTTATCTAGCCAACCAGAAGCTTCAGGGAGAGTTTCGCACTATTTCGTGCTCAAATGAAAACTTACTATAAATAGTAACCTCACATAAATGCAAGGTTGAGACACCATTTTTCCCAACAGAGGGGTCTTGCAGTTAAGCAGACCTTGAGATGTAGCCCTCTAGGGGCGAACTCCGAGATCATTTTGGTGTTATGTGTTGTTTTTGTTCTTGTGTTTCATGTTTAGTGTTAGCATGTAGGGATGGCATTTTGATAGAATGTGTAAGAGGTTTAGGTGAAATTAATTGTAAATATATGTATGTAGTCATCTTTTAAATGCAGTAAATTGGATCATGAAAGATTGTAGATTAGAATAATGGAACATATTTAGTTATTGTTAAGGAAATTAAGAATGCATGGGAAGATCTCATTGGTTTATGATGAAATTCAAGTGTGTTATTAAATTGGATGCATGACTCAAATTTTAAGGAAAAGTATGGACGAAGGGTATGAATAAACCTTAATGGATGAACTTTATCTTGTAATCTATATTTTGTCTTACTGAAAGAAATTATCCTTGTTTAAGAATTATCTCGTTATTAAGACAGTCGATTTATTGGATTAATTAGCGAGTTAAGTTAATTGTGTAATAAAGTAATCACGTTGGGAAACTCTTTAGGTGTTAGTTGATGTCTTCCACTGTGTAATTTGAAATTGGATGTCTTGTTGTATCTTAATGTTGTGTTTAACTTAAAAAAAATATATTGCACTCCATTCGTGTGTTTTAGCTTTATCCCTTCGGGGTTTCCTAGCAGGGCATTACAACCTAAAGGTGACCTAGCTACAATGGGGGTGGCCACCCATCATTATTGTTTGGGCCTCTCACCCTCTGCCTCTATTGTCCTTGCAAACTCTTATTGCATTTCTTGTTGTTAGCTATCCTTTGCAACTCCTCCCAATGGGCCTGAGTCTCCCCCAAGTGTATTTGTGGGAAAGATGGGGATCAGACCCTTGACAATCCACCAATTGGCAAAATTGTTTGTGACTTTGTCATCATCTATATATAGGTGCGGAGGGATGTTGTCATTGTCATTATCTAGCGTGCTCTTTGGTGTATTTCCTATCACATGCACGATCGCCAGTAGTAGGGGTGACAATGTGATCATGGCAACTTTCAAGGAATCGATTGTGTTGTACTTAGGGAAGCTATATCTAGTTTGTATACAACACAACCATGTCTCAGTATGACTACCAAATGATATCGTCAATCCCGAGCCGATCTATCACAACTCTCTAGTACATCAGGTCACTAGTCCTCCACATGCCTTGTCACAGTGGGTAAGTGTATTCTCATGATATTTCTACATGAGTGGGGCACTAATATCCCACTAGCATTGTGTATGTGATATGCTTAAACATCCACACCTACAACAATGTGCAGGCGGTGATGTTGTGGTACTCATGGTGAACATAGTGATTGTGATCATGGTATAACTCGGCAATTTTTCTACATTCCTGGACATGAAATATTGAACTCTCCTCCCCCACCTCTCTGATGTATGTGATGAAGCCCATTATAGGTGGGAGCCTCATCCATGGGTGATCCCACAATATTGGGTTACACTTTTTGGTACATCTTATTTTTTTTGTTGAAATCATACATTTTTTAGAAAATATAATGATTTAAAGATTGAGAGGTCCCATTTGAAGTAGCTAATTGAAGAGAGTTAGATCAAAGGCTCTTAGATCAAAATTGGATAGAACCTCTCTGCTCTTAAATCATACTTGCAATGGAGTCTTGCACCTATCAAAATGTTGATAAAAAAATACTTTTACATTAACTTTTGGGGGGATCAAATGGCCAAATGAATTCATTTAAAAGTTTGTTTTTTAAGTATGTGAGTCCTTCTAATAAGCTCTCCAAATAATATATTTTTAATATATTTATGTTTGAAAGTAGCTTTTTCATTAAACATTAAGGATTGTGTTTAACACATGTGAACATTTTTAAAAATAGAGAATAAAAATTGTAAAAAATATATTTTCCCTAGGTATTGATATCCTCATTTCAACACAAAAGAAAAATTTAATTCAAATTCATTCACAAAAAGTTGCGCATTACAGAATACACCTCTATCCAAATTATAATTACTCTAACTTCAAAAATTAACATATATATATATATATAACAAAAAATTATGAAAAAATATCTATCAACTAGATATTGGTGTGGCAAGTCTATATTTTAATAACTAGAATTTTCTTCTTGCTATAAAAAAATGTTATGCATTACCAAATAAATGTCACTTCTGAAAAAATGCTAATACTATAAATATTAAGTTATTAAAAGTTACATAATAATATGGACAATTCATTTCTAATTATTTTTAAAAATATGTATTTAGAATCTATATGAAAAATTTCACAAATCAGTAGTTTACTTTATCTTCAAATTCTTAATGGTTTAGCTGCTATAAGTGTTAGAAAATAAAGATTTGGTGCAAACTATAGATTTCAGTGTCAAGTTTGGCTAAAAAGTGTAACCCAGTATTATGGGATCACCCCCATGTGCCACGGCCCATAGTGCCACCATTGCGATCATCATCCATCGAACAAGTGGCATCAGTATGCGCCCCTACTCAAACATTGAAGATAGATGTGTCTAGTCACTTATATAACTTGGCTAGTGCACCACTCATGTCCATTTCACAACTTTCGGGCTGAGGCAAACATATCTACTGAGACTCACCATCCCTGGATGGGTAGACGAAGGATCTTGTATACATCGACAAAAATCACTGTCATCTTCCCTATTGGGAGATGAAATGACATGGTGTAGGCATCCCATCTCTCAATGAGTGCTCTCAACATCAACACATAGAATCACAACTCTGGTATCTAGTATACCCACCCGAGTCCCACCTGTCGTAGAAGTCTATGATGTCTAGCCAATATCTCATCTGCATGGTCCCGTAGTATACTCAGTAGATTTTTATCGATATGATCATGGACCCTTGGAAGCACTTGCATCAATAAAACTCTATCAATTTCATATTCTAAATCATTCTCTTCATTAATTTTCTCTCTATTCTACTCTATCTTTTTTGGATGGGTCATCGGGATGCTAGCGGAACATAAGGATGCTTGCATGCATCCTGGATGCAAATGCAATATTCATCCTAAGATGAATGCGTGGATCTGGGACAGATGCGTGGAAGCAGGACAAATGCACTACTCCAAAAACTAAAATGGCTATAAACAACATGAAAAGCAAAAAATAAGCATGCAACAAAGCTTACCTTATTCAGACGGTCACCCTGCTCCATGTCGGTGAATAACTCCTCGATCCAGGTAGGCCAAAGGTCTCGTATACGAGGAATTTCATTGTGGTTCTATAGAAATCATAGTGAAAAGCCTCATGATTAATAATGAAAATTGCCCTTTTAGGGGCCCACCTCTCTAGTATATAGTCAAATTTTGCCCAAAATTTGTAAACTTTTTTGTGGTGGTTATGGATCATCTTCCATCCTATTTTTCCCCACCTACCTAGGGGCAAAACACAAGGGACATATACTCACACTTTATCATCTTTTTCCTTTCCACTTGTACTAATGCATCTTAAGCATTCTTGTCACTGAAGTGGTTTCTTTCGATTTTGGGTCTAACAAAATTTTGATTTTTGCAGTATCTATGTATTTACACTAAACACTGTAGTTTCTAAATTCTCACCAAGGACTGGGGGAATCATTTGTATTCTCATGAATCTTGAAGATGAAGTAGCACTAGCCACTCCTGACCCAGATTTGGGATTAACTTGGCTAGACAAGAACATGACACATAGATGCCAGTGCAATGCACTAATGTCTCAAGAATATTTTAGTTTCAAATGAACATATTTTGCATCAAAAATTTATTGGCATGTTTCCCTTTTATTGGACGCATTCAAAATGGTCACTCTCTCCCATTATGAGAAACAAAACTCTCATTTCTCCCTCATTTTGAAAGGACACTCACTCTTGGCTCTCTTTCTCTCACATCTATAATAAAAATTATGTCAAAATACACACACAGTCTTGCAGTAGCCTAATCTTCTCTCAAGGCACAATCATGTTGTTATCTCAAGAGAGTGGTCTTATCTTTCTAATACTCTTCTTCTCTTATCTCTTGTATCTATTGCATTGCAATACTATATCATTTTATCAAAATCTCTAAGTGCATCTATCATCTAGTTGCATTTAATCCATTTATCATTTGATCTCTTATAATAGTGGTTTTCCTCCATCAAGTGGGGTTTATTTTATTACGCAATCCATTTTACCACTTTATCCAATCTATCTATTTGATTGTTCATGGAAGTTGAAACACCAAAACGAGGGTTTGACTAACGCAAACCCCCATACAACTCCAACATTTTTCCCTATTTGTGTGTGTAGGTGGCGAATAGGTTTGAGGAGTCTGGAGCTAGTTCTAGAGTGACTTCTAGTGTTTTCTATTCTTAGGTTGTACAAACAACAAACTAGTGCACATACGTCTTTGTAGCATGCTAGAGTCCAAGACTGAGGTTTTACCAGGTTGATGGTGAGATTTGTATTTTATTAGCTTTTGATTCCTGTAATCAGAACATTTTTATCATTTTAGGATCTCTTGTTATTCATTAATTTATATTTACAAGCTTAGTGTAGCTATCTTTACCTTCTTGAGAAGAAATTAACATGATCATAAGATATTTAGAGCAAATATGTTGTGGATTAGATAAAAGAGTTCATGCTAATGAAAAAGAAAAATACTCTTGTAATATTATTATACCCAAACATAATTCTTAACACCTCAATCTATACAACTAAACTATTCTTAAAAATTCTATTGATTATATTTTTCAAAGATGAGATGCCCTAGAATAATTATTATGGTGTGGATCATATGTGCATAGCTATGTTAATGGTAGGTCAACTACTTTTTTTTCTCATTGATATTCAATGTTAGTTTACAATATATTCACCAAAGAGTTCATGTTTAATTACCATATCTAGTTGCACATCCTACATTGTTTAATAATAAAGGTTTGCATAATTGATATATGCATGCCTTTTAGAATGATCCTTATGAGGAACAAACTAAGTTCATGTGTACTAAAAAATGAAATTATAGAAGAACACTGGCATAATATATGAAAAAACCATACATTTCATCCTAAAGGCATTGCTTTAAATGGTTACCTAAAAAATATTTTTTGATTAAGAAAATCCAAAAGACTCATGAATCCACCTCTAGAGAAAGAAGAGAAATGGATAAAGAAGGATAAACCAATAATTCTATATATATATATATATATATATATATATATATAGCTATTATCTTTTAAACTAGGAGAAATAAACATTACATATTAATATGAGAATGAACTCTTCGAAGGTGATCTCGCTATTGTTTTGATTAGATAAGCATAGGAAGGGCCTAGACCCATAACATGAAATCCATCAAGGAAAATTGAGCGAATCTCACAAAAGAAAAGATTGAGAAAAAAAAGAAGAGAAAGATTTTGATTGAAGCTGGGAACCAACAAGAGACTAGGGTCTTGACTTTGTACAACAAAATTATCTTTTACCACACCCGGAAGAGTAAGGGGAGAAGGAGGAGGACCTTTACTCATTATATAAACAATCATCCAAGAAATAATATCATCCATCACCCCATTACTAGGAGAAACAAGAGGTGACCCCCCAATTAGAGGAACAACAACCACAACCAAAAGAGGAGCATCAAGATAACAAGGTGAGTCGATGACCACTAAAGAAGATGGTAGTTGTGGTGGAGAAACTTGCACAACCAGAGACAGGGTAGTAGCAGAAGGAGAAATAGTAGGAACATCAAGGCATGATGAAGTCACAATCAGATCATGGAGCTTAGTAGCGTCTTGGGAAAAATAAATCCTAGAGGTGGTGAGAACCTCAACTATTAAGTGATCTTCCTTAGCATCCATCCACCAAGTAACAATATGTTTCCAATGCAACAAGGAGCAATCCAAATCCAAGTGAATTATACAGTAGTAGCGACGACAACAAAAGGGGAGGCCCTTCTATTCCAACAATTGTGTCCAAGGCCTAAAACCAACCATTAGCACCACATCACCATGAAGAGGTTTGGATATGTCGATCTCAACTAGAATACGAGAAAAGGAGAAGTGACCCATGTGGGACATAGACTCATCAACCTTCAAAAAATGATCAAGTTGTCGATTGCCTTGTAACAAGAAACCTCTCAAAATTGAAGGGGAAGGTTTAATAGTCTAACCTAAATCAAACGCACAGTAATTGGTTCAGTGAGGGGATTGAAGGAGTCCAAGGTTTGATGGAGAGAGAGTGCTCTCCCCAAGCCCAATGAAGTACCAACAACAAATTTTTGTCTTCATATAAAACAAAAGAAACTATGAAAAATCCCTTAGCACAAGGAAAGGGTTAAGAGATTTTCTGTCACTAACAAAATAAACAACAGTAGTAAATATATCTGCAACTTCACATCTAAAATGCTAAAGCAGATTCTTATTTGCTCAAAACAATCTTGTCATAGGACTTATCTTGTCCCTCTGCTGGGCTCTCTACTCTGTTATTCAAAACAGGTCTTCAAGCTTCTATGCTCGGTAATCACTATGTAGCATCCCTATGCTTACACTTGCCCACATACATTGTTTATCAACAATTCCTTATTTATAAACAATTTGCCAACCGCATAATCTCCTTGATCACATTTCCCATGATCAATCTTAGCCATCAGATCATTAATCTTGACTAGATTCAATGTATCCTTCGATCTGAAAACGTTTTACCTCGCCTTCGAACTTGTAGTCCTTCCTAAGAACTTGTGCTAGGTTATTGCGGTTCAATCTGTGTTGTAGATATTCCTCTTGACTTTCCATTGTTGTAGATTCTTTAACAAACTTCATGTGCGGCATACCATTCATTTAATCAACTCCAGCTCATCATTGTCCTTCATTAAATAATGCTTTTATCCATCCAATGCGATCTATCATAACTCGGTTGCAAATTGGTAAATACTAAACTTTACTCGGTAGACATTCCACCTTCATTAACCGATATTGATAACCTTAGGGTTTACCAACTATGTTCTTTACTCGGTGACATAGTATAGTATTAACCTTACAATCAACAACATATGTAGGATATCAAAACAATCTAAACATCATGATCTCATCATTGTCTAACTCGGTAGTAGTTGCCCATTGAATAACTTATTTCTCCCCTTTTTCATCACATTCTTTCTGTGTCTTTTACTGACATCTTAATTCTCTTCAAATCAATCTTCTCAAGATATGGCAACATCATACTGAATCAGAAAATCAATTTCTTGACATCAATGACAAAATAATGTTATAAAGATAGTTATCATCCTTCTTCAGTTATATCAATAATCTCCAACAACCTTCTCAATATCCTTATGAAATGCCAACAATCTCCCCCTTTGACATTGATGGAAAAACCAACAATTAAATGGTAATACCAACAAGATATTCAAATTGATTTGGATTCAAATTGTTGTTAGACTTCTTCTGTGATCCTTAAGCTGTTAAAAAAAATCATTTGAAGTCTTCTAGATTTTCTCCTTCTTTCATTAGTCTTCTAAGCTGTTGTCTTGCAGTAATCTTCTCCCCTTGTCATTAGTCTCCTATTATTTTCTTCATTTAGGGCTTTACCATTTAGTCTTCTCCCCCTTTGACAACAATGCCAAAAAGTAAAAGAACTAAATCATGAACTCTTCTGCTGTGAAGTGCTTGCATTTGTTGTGTTACACACGTATCATTTCAATCTCGGTCAGAGCAACTTGTCTCTATTCACTATTTCCTGCACATCTTTAGAAAACCTTCTAAAGTGCGTAAATTAGCATCAATCCACACATAATATTTTGTAAATTCATCAAATTGATGCTTTCACCGAATTCTGTTAGTGAGTAGAAGATAGGGGTAGGACCCCTAACTTGCTTTTGAGATACTCAAAAGTGTCCCTTGGCAGAGGCTTTATGAAGATGTCTGATATTTTCTCCTTTGAACTGATATATTCCAGCACAACTTTCTTCTCTTGAACTTCTTCTCTGAGATAATGATACTTTATAGAGATATGCTTTGTCTTAGAGTGCATTACCGGATTCTTTGAAATGTTAATGGCACTCGTATTATCACATAATATAGTTACTAGCTCGGTAGCTTTCTCATTTATACCTTCCACCAGTTGCTTGATCCATGCTATATTGGTAAAATTCAATGTTGCACCGACATATTCAGCTTCATCTGTTGACTGTGAAATGCATCCTTGTTTCTTGCTAAGCCAACTCACTAGTCTATCACCCAGAAAGAAAGCTCCACCACTTGTGCTTTTCCTGTCATCAATGTTACCTGCCCAATCAGCATCAGTATAAACTTTTAAATCAAAATCATTTCTCTTTTCATATACTAAGCCATAGTCTTCAGTGCCTCTCAGGTATCTAAAAATTCTCTTGATTGTTGTCATATGGGTTTCTTTGGGATCTGCAGAAAATCTTGCAACAATACGTACTGCATGTGCTATATCTGGTCTACTATGCACAACATATTGTAACTTTCCAATCATAGATCGGTAAAGTGTCTCATCAACAGATGCAGATTCATCATTCTTTGATAGTTTACAGTTGGTAGTCATAGGAGTACTTACAGGTTTAGAATCCTCCATTCCAAATTTCTTCAAGATTTCCTTTATGTACTTGGATTGAGTAATGAAAATCTCATCTTTCATTTGCAGTATCTGTAAACCTATAATAATCTTTATCTCACCGATTAGTGACATCTCAAATTCTTTGCACATTTCATTACCAAAGTTTTTGCATAGAGAGTCATTTCCACAAAATATAATGTCATCAACAAATATGGCTAAGATTAGTATTCCATTGTCCTCATCATTCTTCATGTACATATTGTTGTTTTCACTTGTTCTTATAAAACCAATCTTGATCAAATAAGAGTGCAGTCTTTCATACCATGCTCTAGGTGTTTGTTTCAGACAATATAAAGCTTTGTTCAATTTACATACCTGATCTTTACTCCTGTCTTCAACAAATCCTTCAGGTTGTTCAATGTAAACTTCTTCTTCTAGTATACCATTCAAAAATGTAGATTTAACATCCATTTGATATACTTTGAAATTTTTGAAAGCAACATATGCCAACAATGTGCTTACTCCCTTAAGTCTAGCCACAGGTGCAAAACTCTCACTATAATCTATTCCTTCTTCTTGAGCATAACCTTTGCAAACTAGTCTTGCTTTGTTCCAAATGACCTCACCTTTTTCATTTAGCTTATTTCTGAAAATCCACTTTGTACCGATTACATTTTTGTCCTTTGGTCTTGGGATCAGTGTCCATGTGTCATTCTTCTTGATTTGATCAATCTCTTCTGTCATAGCATTTACCCAATCTTCATTGTTAAATGCCTCTTTTTATTATTCTCGATTCAAATTCAGATATTAGACATGTGTTCTATCTCAGTTTGTTCCTTGTCATCACTGGATCATCCTTATCTCCTATAATCTGACTTGATGCATGATGTCTTCTGACATATTTGGCTAATCTAGGATCGGTAGGCTCTGTATGATCTTCTTCATCACTCGGTAATGAGATATTCTCTTCATTTTCTTCAATAGCTTTCGCGGTAGGATTTCTTGGTTGAACATAAACAAATTCTCCATAATCTTTTGGTTCTTTGGAATTTCCTTCATCATTTCTTTCTGCAAATTCATCAATTTTCACATTTGCACTTTCCACTATTTTGTTAGATGATTTGATCAGACATTTAAATGCCTTACTTCTAGAAGAATAACCTAGAAATGTTCCTTCTTCGCTTTTCTGATCAAAATTTCCATTTCTGTCTTCTTTGTGAACATATCATCTACTTCCAAAGATTTTAAAGTAACTTACATTAG
The DNA here is from genome assembly GCF_030272615.1 of Cryptomeria japonica. Lineage (NCBI taxonomy): Eukaryota > Viridiplantae > Streptophyta > Pinopsida > Cupressales > Cupressaceae > Cryptomeria > Cryptomeria japonica. The sequence continues at coordinate 261,904,569 of NC_081408.1, forward strand.
GTTTCTTGTCATACCAGATTTCATATGGTGTCTTCATAGTTCCTTTCTTCAGTTGTACTCGGTTCAGGGTGTAAACCATAGTACTAATTGCTTCTCTCCAAAATGTTTGAGGTACCCTCTTTTCAATCATCAAGGTTCTATCACAATCTACAATAGATTTGTTTCTTCTCTCAGCTATCCCATTTTGTTGTGGTGTTCTTGGTGCAGACACTTGCCTTTTTATACCATGATCATTGTAGTATAAGTTAAATTCGTCAGAAGTGAATTCTCCTCTTCTATCAGATCTAAGACATTTCAATTGTCTTCCTGTTTCATTTTCAACTCTTGCCTTGTACCATTTAAACATTTGAAAAGCTTCTGATTTTTCTTTTAAAAACATAACTGACATCATCCTTGAGTAATCATCCACAAATAATATGAAATATTTATCACCATAATAACTTTGAACTTTCATGGGACCACAAAGATCAGTGTGTACAAAATCTAAAATTCCTTTAGAAGTGTAGGACTTACTTGTAAAGCTTGATCTTATCATCTTACCCATCTGGCATCCTCGACACATAGCATTCTCAGGTTTTTCTAAGCTCGGTAGACCTCTTACTCGGTGTTTCTTGCTTATTTTGATTAGATTATCAAAATTTACATGACAAAACCTTTTATGCCATAACCAAGTATGATCTATCTTAGCATAAAGACACTTGTTCTGAGTTGAGTCAAGATGAAATGTATTACCTTTTGTTTGTGTCCCGGTAGCAGCTAACTTTCCATGCTTGTCATGAACTTTGACACATCCTTTCTAAAATTCTATTCGGTATCATGTATTGTTTAGCTGTGCTACGCTCAACAAATTGTATTTCAAACCTTCAACCCAGTATACATCATCACATTTAGCATTGTCAAGAAGTGTGATAAAGCCTTTACCTTTCACCGGACATGGTGCATCATTACCAAATCTCACATAACCTCCATCATAGTCTTCTAATTTAACAAACTTGTGTTTATCACCTGTCATGTGATGTGAGCATCCACTATCTATGATCCAAGAATCATTATTATTTATGTGAGATATTAGGGCTTTTTCTTCATACCTTTCTTCATCTGATCTGTCTTTAATAGCCACATAAACAACTTCCTCTGTATCAATTTCATCAGATTTGTCATCATTGGATTCCTCATCAGCTACTAAGCATGTCTTTCTATCTCTCCTTTTGAAGTCTCGGTGTCCTCTGTAGTGATTGTCTTTCTGTCTGTCTTCTCGGTATTCTCTCTTTTCACTAGATTCTCTGTCAGGATAGTTGGAAGCCATATGTCCTATTTTATCACAATTGAAACATTTTAAAGGTAGCTTCCCTTTATACTTACCTTTGCCTCTTGGTAACCTTTTGGCCAATAGTGCTTCAAACTCTTCCACCGTGATTCCCTTCAGAGTACTTACTCATTTTATCATTGTAATCATCAGATTCACCAATATGAAAAGAACTGAATGCAGATTCTACTTTATTTACCAAAGACCCACTGTTATCAAAATTACTTAACTCAAATGCATGTAGCTTACCAATAGTAGCATCCAAAGAAACTGGCATGTTAGGTACAGACCTCAATTTATTGAGTGCAGAGACTCGAATAGCATAAGTTGGTAGAAGGGTTCTCAATAACTTACTTGTTACATCATTTTCTTCAATAGTTCCTCATTCTCCTTTGATTTGATTAACAATCTCCTTTAACCTTGTACTGTATTGGGTTATGTTCTCACCTTCATTCATTCTCATGGATTCAATTTGTCCTCTTAGAGTATCTACCTTTGCTCTTTGAACATGTTCATCACCGCCATACATAGATATGAGCTTAGTCCACATTGCTTTTGCATCATTATAGCCTTCTAGATCATTAAACTCTGAGTTGGTCAATGCTGATGTTATTTCAATCATAGCTTGAATATGTTCTTGCTTTGCCTTTATCTCTTCCAAGGTCATCGGGTTGGTGCTTGGTGGTATGTAATCATTCTCCAAGTAATATGTTGCATATTCTCCAATTCCTGATAAATGCAGCTTCATCCTTTTCTGCCATGTGGAGAAACTTGACTTGTTTAGCTCTGGTGCATCCCTTTTATACATCTTCAGATCTTTGCCTCAAGTACCTTTAAACTTTTCTTCCAGAGTCCAAAGCTTTGATACCAATTGTCAAGTTCTGATGCCGATAGCTAACAAGATGAGAGGGGGGGGGGGGGGGGGGGTGAATCATACAAACTTAATAATGCATAAAATCAACAGATTGAACCTCGGTAACTTAAACTTCAGTAACATAACCAAAAACTGCTAAACATGCTAACTCATAAACACATAATCATCATAACACATATAACACCAGATTTAACGTGGAAACCCAAATAGGGAAAAACCACTGTGGGATTTCGGACCCACTAAGAAATATACTCTTCTAGAGTATGCTCGGTTAAAAGCAAATCCTGTTAAAGATTACAAACACATTGCTAGATGTGACCCGGTTAAGGGATTTCCCTCAGATCTGTTAGGATCTTGCACTTTGTCAGAAGTGACCTTGTCAAAGGATTTCAAACACTCAACTAGAATGTCACCTTGCTATAGGATTTACAAATAAGACTATTAGGTCCACTCGGTTAAGAGATTTTCTGTCACTTACAAAATAAACAAGAATAGTAAATATATCTGCAACTTCACATCTGAAATGCTAAAGCAGATTCTTATTTGCTCAAAACAATCTTGTCATAGGACTTATCTTGTCCCTCTGTTGGGCTCCCTACTCTATTATTCAAAACATGTCTTCAAGCTTCTGTGCTCGGTAATCACTATGTAGCATCCCTATGCTTACACTTGCCCGCATACATTGTTTATCAACAATTCCTTATTTATAAACAATTTGCCAACTGCTTAATCTCCTTGATCACATTTCCCATGATCAATCTTAGCCATCAGATCATCAATCTTCACTAGATTCAATGTATCCTTCGATCTGAAAATGTTTTACCTCGCCTTGGAACTTGCAATCCCTCCTAGGAACTTGTGCTAGGTTATTGCGGTTCAATCTGTGTTGTAGATCCTCCTCTTGATTTTCCATTGCCGTAGATTCTTTAACAAACTTCATGCGTGTCATACCATTCATTTAATCAACTCCAGCTCATCATTGTCCTTCATTAAATAATGCTTTTATCCATCCAATGCGATCTGTCATAACTCAGTTGCAACTCCGTAAATACTAAACTTTACTCGGTAGACATTCCACCTTCATTAACCGATATCGATAACCTTAGGGTTTACCGACTAGGTTCTTTACTCGATGACATAGTATAGTATTAACCTTACAATCAACAACATATGTAGGATATCAAAACAATCTAAACATCATGATCTCATCATTGTCTAACTCGGTAGTAGTTGCCCATTGAATAACTTATTTCTCCCCTTATTCATCACATTCTTTCTGTGTCTTTTACCGACATCTTAATTCTCTTCAAATCAATCTTCTCAAGATATGGCAACATCATACTGAACCAGAAAATCAATTTCTTGACATTAATGACAAAATAATGTTATAAAGATAGTTATCATCCTTCTTCTGTTATATCAATAATCTCCAACAACCTTCTCAATATCCTTATGAAATACCAACAATCTTTTTTTCTGCTGAAATGCCAACAACTTGGGGTGAGTAGGGTCTGGTTAAGTGACATGAGCATAATTGCAAATCTTTCTAGAACAAGTCTTAGGATCAAATGTACCCACAACAACACCCTGCAACACACCAAAGCCCTCATGGGTAGGGCCAGACACACCATTCGAATCTATCACACCAACAATTAAGGGAGTTAGAAGCAAACTAAAGTCCTTTCCGCCAGTAAGAGCCTTTCTATCATTGCAGAGGAGGTTAGCAACTCACCCAAACCCAACCTGGGCATTTACTAGAAAAAAAATGGCACGTTATCCAAGAGGAGCAATGTAGGGGGAACCCAGGGATAAAACCATAAGGACCTCAAGCGCATCAAGAGGGGAACCAACTTGACCACCAAGCAAAGGAGCCACTAAAACAGGAGCTTGGGGGTGCACAAATTGCATTAGGAGCATGATTTGTACAGGTGAGAACCACAACAATAGGAGTGTGGAAATTCATTGTGACAAGAAATTGTGATCTCTCTAATGTTACTAACTTTAAGACTTCAACATTCTTATAGTTTACTTATAAATTTTATTTTTAGCTTGATTTTACCAAATGGATATCCTTTCATGGTCTTATTTACCATTTTCTCTCTTCTTCTCATGAGTCTTTAAACTTTGGCCTTTATATTTTTATCTCCAATTGGACATCTTTTCTTTTGGATCTTTCACCTCTAGCTCCTATGGTTTTTTTAATTACACTTGTTTCCACTTAGATATTACACAATTTTTCACCTAGACATAATGTCTTACTCTTCTCCTTGTCACTTTCTCTATTTTCAAAGATATTTTTCAAGAAAGATGTATTTATTAGGTGATATTCAAATGTGTGAAATGTGCTACTCATTGCATGTTTTTTTTTCTTGTAGGTTTTTTATGGAACATTCATTGCAAGTGTAACATTCATTTATTGTAACATGAAAATTAACTAAATTTAACTTACAAAATAAAATAAAAAGCAGCAAGTAAAATTTGCATATGAAAAATTTCTTCATTTGAATGAACTTTTCAACATGTAATGATAAAGTACAATGTATTGCATAAGATTAACTCTGATGTGCTATGATAAAATTCAATATAAAACTAACATGTTCATTTCTTAGATTAACAACATACATTCAAATTAATTATTGAAATAACATAACATGTAGTAGAAAGAGTTTAGAGTTTACTAGAATTTGTATTGACTAGTCTGTATCACAAGTTTGGGCGTGAATCTACAAGGGGGAGAGCATCACTCAAGTTCTTTTCCTCCAACCATGGACTTGGTGATCTTTTGTACACCTTCCGATGCAAAATGGCCCTACCCTTCACGAGGGCATAGACATAGGATTTGACTAAGGTTTCTATCTGAGTCTAGTTTTGTATCCTACATAGTTGTAGTTGACCATACAACTATAGACAACCCGTGAACTATGCATGACCAACTAACTAGACTATGCATTTGGACACAATGAACTGACTAGATGCAAGCAAACCTTTGTGCCACTTTGGCCAAAGTTTCTATACAATAACACTTATCGTGAAGTGTAGTCATTTATTCACCCACCCTTACTTGACTTGGGTACTTGTTTCAACTCAATAATTTAAACAACAAGGTTGACATGGAGCCTCTAGTCATGCATGCTTGCATTCTTTAACTCTGGCAATTGCCTCTAGTTCACATGACAAAGAAAACATAAAAGGGATATGTAATCTCATCTCATTATCATTCGTGGCATTCAAGATAAGAAATGTGCAGTATTCTCGATCCTCACATACTTGTGACTCATGAGTAATAATACCTTAAACTTAAAGAAGGCTTATCTTTGACTCATCAACTTCTTCTAAGTTGATAATCGGTTTACTTCTTGTCCATGACTTAGTTTTAGCTTAACATACCATGAAAATCATACAAAGAGGACCTAATCATTTAGCATTTCATGATTACAACATGTATAGCTTTTAATATGAAAGAGTCTTGAAATTATTTCAACTTAAACAATGTCCTTAATGATTTCAATACAATTTTTAGAATCTTAGAAAGTGTGGAACATACAAAGAAACTCAATAGTACTCCAACCCTTGTAAGTATACTTAAAAGAACAATACCATTGAACTCTTAAGCATACATACAAGCTTTGGAAACTATTGCTACTCATGTTCATTTTAGAATACCCATCTTGAATGACTGAGTACTATATTAATATAAACAGTGTTACAACTCTTAGTGAGCTTGTACATATTATAATATTTCTTTTTCATAAGACTGCATTATAGAGAGTTCTTATACTCAGGCTTACATACACATTGACTGTATTTGCATGCATGGGTATAACTTAACTCTTAATATTAATTTATGAGTCAAACACTATGTTTCCAGAAATGCGACGGGAGACTGTCGTTTCACGTTTCAGCACCCTATCCACGTTTCCTGTCGGCAACGCCCATTCCTGGCAAGGAAAAACATTTGAAAGTCGTTGCAGGCCTGAAATTTTTTAAAAGAGTACCAAGTTTTTAATATTAACTTTAAACTTTTCTTTCTAACAAATTTTGCAGATTAACGGAGACCATTGAGAGTTAAGTAATAGTTTTCAATGATGGAACTGACAGATAGATATTCACATTTTGTCAAGTTTGGAGCATGTGAAGTCGTGTAATAGTTTTGGGCAGTTTTGAGATTTGCATTTAATATCTTATTTTTTAGGGATTAACCTTGTCATCTCACAACTTATCTCTTACATGTTGTATGATTTGCATGGAATACTCAATTTTTTTTTCTATATTTAGTTCTTGAATATTACATGCAAATCCTAGAGCAATTGGTGCAGGGGCACCAATGCCATCTCATACATTAGGGGTCATGTAGTAGGTTTGCAAGTGTTTTGAGTTTTTTTGAGTTTAATAAGGTCCATTGAGACCATTTTGAAAATGTAATAAAAAGGATTTGGAGTCATTTGGGTCAATACTTCCAAAATTGCAAAATCTTGTAAATGTTGTAAATGTAAAAAAATGCAAAAGTTGCAAGATGGGAAGTTGAAAGGTCATTTTTGTTTGGGGAAGTTTAAAAGTCAGTTATGTTATGTTTTGGAGGTTAAAAAATGTTTATAATGACTTGTAAACATGGATCCCAAGTTGGGAAGGTTTTGGGAAGGAATGAAATGAAGAAATACAAAGTTTGCATGCCCAAACAATGTTTTTCTAGATAATCTAACTGTTATTTGGTTTTGTATGAACTTTACCTTGTGTTTAATGATCTGAAATTGATTGGATGTGATAGAGGATTGAATAATCTTCCAAATGCAATTGGTTTGGTGGGTTTTTATTAATTATTAAGAAAGTTATGATTGTTTTAATGACTGCAATTTCCAGATTTTCGGGTAACAGTCATATTCCAGCGAATAGTATGAATTTGTACGAATGTTTTATGATTTGAAAGTGGTATGGTTGGATATATTATTGAATAAAAATTTTATTGTGACCGGTCTCATCCTTTTACATTGAGTTTTGACTATTTTAAAGGCATTTTACTGAGACTGTGTCTAAAAATCCCTTGGTGAATAAGCCTAATACAAATTACCAGTCAATTTTAGGCCTTTGTGTTACAAAACAACCTACCTTGATTTTGATATATGTTGTATAAAGCCAAAAAGGGTATCCAAAAATTGTTTTGGATCCTTTAGTTCGAGTCTTCATCAAAAGTTATTCCCAAAAAACTCATTTTGTTGTACTAATTGGAACAAGTTTCAGTTTACCAGTCAATTATTGAGTCATTTGTTCCGAAACAACCCCACCTCATTTATTGATATGTTGTTAAACTTCAAAATGGCTGTCCATAAGTTTTTCCATATTTGCCAAACGTTGTTCGTACAGGAAGTTATGCTTAGAAAACCTCCGTTGGAGGGCTACTAGGGAAATAGTGAGATTGTGAGTGAAATTCATGAAGTTAGGGTCCGACATTTATAAATTTTATTTGATTTGATTTATTTTGTGTTTTTAACCCTTGTTGTATATCAATTTGGTATCAAATCTTAGGCATTAGATCATTTGAAAGTGAAAATTTGCATTTTTAGTTGTGGAAGTTGAAGGGACGAGATGGGAAAATAAATCAGAGAATTGAATGAGAGATATGTTGAGTTAAAGGAGATGACTCAAAGGAGATCACTATTTAGAAAAACCTGCAAATACAAAGGAAAGGTATGTAAAGTTGTGATAGATTTTGGTTCTATCTAAAAAGGATTCCTCATGAAGCACCATATAAAGCATTTTGGCTGAATGATAATCAATCAGTTTTGGTAAGTGAACAAGCTTTTGTTGAGTTTAATATTGGTGGATATAAGGATAAAGTTCTTTGTGATGTGGTACCTATGAGTTGTTGTCATTTGTTATTTGGAAGACTATGGCAGTATGATAGACATGCGATATATGATGGGAGGTATGATACTTACACTATAGAAAAGGATGGAACCACTTTTACACTAATACCATTGCAGGAGAATGCTAAGGAGAAGACCAAAGAAGCAAGAGTAATCATGTTTGGCAAGGAGTATATGAAGTTTGAGGAAGACAAAAATGAAGAATGTGCAGCCACTACAAAGGAAAAAGATGTCAAGATAGCAAGTCTAGAAGGAAAAGATGATGAGTTGGTGATAGAATCCGAGGAAGAGAAGGTCAAGGATGAATTCCTTGAGGAAACCCAAGTTAGATTGGAAAAGTGTGATGAGATTGTGGTAGGGACAACATTTTGTCCTTTGATTGCAAAAGAAGTTTGTGGGCAGTTTCAATCTGCCAATACAATGGATTATGAACCTGATAAGACAAGAAGTTTGAAGAATTTTTTAGTATTGGAGGGGTGCAATGATGCGATGATAGAAAAGACAGGCCAAGAGAAGGCCAAAGGTGATTTGTTGATGAAGACTCCAAATGGATTGGAGAAGACTGAAGGTATTGTGGTTAGGACAGTGCTCTATCCTTTAATGAAAAGTGAGGTTGGAGGGCAGTCATATTCTGCCATGACAAAGGTTTGTGGACCTGATTATGAAGGGGTCCTAAGGACAAGGAACCTGAGAATAGATGTGAAGACAAGTAGTGAAGTGAACAAGGTTGTTTGGCAAAAGCAAATGGATGAGTTTGTGTATGGAGCGAAGGCAAGGAAGAAGGAAATTCATGGGACAACTAGTAAGGACTTTTTTGCAAGTATGAAGACAAGAGCAACATCAAATTCTGATGAGGCAAAGGGTAGAAGATAGCTAATAGATTAGTTTGCAAGCAGGAGACAATGGCAAGGAGAAAGCGAGTTCAAAGATATAAAGGAGGATGAATTTTTTCAGTACCTGACAAAATGGAAAGGACAACTAAACAAGGGAGAATTTTAAGGTCAAGGAGATGTTGTGAAGGAGAAAGATTCAAGGCAGTACAGTCCTCATGGGACATGAGTTTGTTTTTGGCTGGGTGTATGGTGTGGGGGCACCAAGGCCATCTCATACATTAGGGGTCAAGTAGTATAGGTGTTTTGAGTTATTTTAAGTTTAATAAGGTCCATTGAGACCATTTTGATGTGATAAGAAGGATTTGGATTCATTTGGGTTAATACTTCCAAAATTGCAAAATCTTGTAAATGTTGTCAATGTAAAAAAATGCAAAAGTTGCAAGATTGGAAGTTGAAAGGTTATTTTTGTTTGGGGAAGTTTAAAATTAAGTTATGTTCAAGTTAGGAGGTTATAAAATGTATACAATTCCTTGTAAACATGGATCCCAAGTTGGGAAGGTTTTGGGAAGGAATGGAATGAAGAAAATACAAAGTTTGCATGCCCAAACAATGATTTGCTAGATAATTTGACTATTATTTGGTTTTGTATGGACTTTAACTTGCATTTAATGATTTAAAATTGATTGAATATGATATAGGATTTAATAATCTTCCATATTCAATTGGTTTGGTGGTTTTTAATTAAGTATTAAGAAAGTTATGATTGTTTTAATGACTATAATTTCTAGATTTTCGGGTAACAGTCATGTTGCAGCGAATAGTATGAATTTGTACGAATGTTTTATGATCTGAAAGTGGTATGGTTAGATATATTATTGAATAAAATTTCCATTGTGACTAGTTTCCTTTTACATTGAGTTTTGAGTATTTTAGAGGCATTATACTAAGACGTGGTCTGAAAAACCCTTAGTGAATGAGCCTAATATAGATTACCAATCAATTTTAGGCCTTTGTGTTACAAAAAAACCTACTCTAATTTTTATATATGTTGTATAAATCCCAAATGGGTACCCAAAAATAGTTTTTGATCTTTTAGTTCAGGTCTGCATCAAAAGTTATTCTCAAAATAATTAATTTGCTATACTAATTGGACCTAGTTTCAGTTTACTAGTCAATTTATTGAGTCATTTGTTCCAAAAACAACCCCACCTTGTTTCTTAATATGTTGTTAAAATTCCAAATGGGTGTCCAGAAGTATTTCCATATTTGCCAAATGTTGTCCGTACAGGAAGTTATGCATAGAAAACCTTTATTGGAGGGCTACTAGGGAAATAGTGAGATTGTGAGTGAAATTCATGAAGTTAGGGTCCACATTTATAAAGTTTGTTTTATTTGAGTTAGTTTGTGTTTTGAATCCCTGCTTTGCAAGTTTTATAATAACTTAAGATGGCCATTAATTTTTATAATATAATTAATTAATTTATATACATTTTTATTTTTAAAACTGAAAATCATTTGTAAATTATTTAAAAGTGATTTATAACACACACACACACACATACATGTATATATATGTACACACACACATACATAATTATTTAAAAGTAATTTATATAACACACACACACATGCCCACACACACACACATACATGTATACAATACATGTATCCATTTTTTATATGTAATCTTTAAATATTCTGTTTTTTGTTGTCGTTGCCGTTTCTCATTTTTCATTTCTGATAACATAAGTCAAACACAACTATAATCTATTTTCTAAAATAAAAATAATGCTTATAAACTCATGAACAGACAAACTCTAGTTTATTTATTTTAATGCATGAGCTTCCATAACAGGTTTTATCATTGAAATACTAAGTATTAATGCAGCTCACATACTTCTCTTTTCTTATGACTGAAAGCTACTGAATCTTTATATACATACTATGTATGGTGAAAATGGATAACAATAATAATAATATTGAAAGGCTAAATGAATTCAACCACAAAACCCTAGCCTAACAATCAACAAAGATCCACCATAACATATGAAGATTACCTAAGACAATGCAAATCACATGAAATCACAAAGATTATACCATCACATGTCCAATAGGGTTTTGATCTCCATTCTTCCTATCTCCATTGATCTTGCTTGATATATTTGCTCTCAGATTTTATATGCACAAGAGCTCAACAAAGAACGGAATGTGGTTGCAAGTAGGATCGTAGTGTAGTCAAAATGATCATTAGAATGCTTCATTAGCATGAGTGATTAGGATGCATAGAATGATTAGGGTTTGATAATGAAGGAAGCATCTCCTTAAATAGAAGACACAATAAGAAATGGAGGGATAAGATTGAGAGGTGTAAAAAGGAGGTCGGCTAGGATTAGAGGGTAGGTAGAGGAAATAGTAAAATAATGAAAGAGGTAGGTAGTGTATGAATTAAGAGATGAATGACATGTGTCATGTGTAGAAAAGGTTAATGAATTAATTAAATAAATAAAGATTTATTTAATTAATAGTAGAAGTGGGATAATTAAATAAATTAAATATTTATTTAATTTAGGAAGAGGATAATTTAAATAAATAAATGTATTTATTTAAATGAGAAATAAGGCTAGAAGAGGATAAATGAATTAATTAAATAAATAAGGATTTATTTAATTAATAGAAGAATTAAGCTTAGATAATTAAATAAATAAAATATTTATTTAATTAGACTGGACAATTTTAGGTGTCTACATTTTGCCCCTCTTTGAGACAATGCGGCTTGTCGCATTGTTTCAAAGAAGATAAGATGAACTGATACAGAGTTGCCCCAGCATGGGAATGATATGCCCCCTCGAGAGATTGGATGAAAAAGTTTGGAAAGATTGCAGACAATCTCTCGATAAGAAAGAAAGGCTAGAATGGAATGGTCGGATAAAGTGATAAAGTCACGGGATAATGAAGACTGACTTGGGAAATGAAGGCGAGGGCTAGGGTAGGCTATAAGATAGACCACGGGCAAAAGACATCCTCATTGTCATCTACACCTTCACGAGATCACAGTGCAGAGCGAGAAAAAGAGCAGCAGCAGTCAGCAGCGATGGCCTTCGTACACAGATTCGACCGCATTCGTCGATTTCAGAGACCAGCAGAGGCAGGAGAGCCGGTAAGTACCACCAAACCTCCTCGTACTTTGACGCATTCAATTTTGTCATTAATGCATGCTAGTTAGCAATAAATGCGCTTAGGAATAGGGCACAAAAAAAAGTGCAAAAACATGCAACCGCGTCTGCGTCGATGCCAGGCGCATCTGCATCGGTGCCAGGCACGTCTGTGTCCGTCAAGCGCGTCTGTGTCGGTGCCAGGCGCGTCTGCGTCTAGAACCGCGTTTGTGTCTAATGCGGGCGCGTCTGCGTCCTGAAGGGGCGTTTGTGTGCCAAAGTCACGTTTATGAATAATGTAGGCACGTTTATGTCAAACAGGCGCGTCTGTGTTGTTCAGGCACGCTTGTGTAGTCTATAGGCACGTTTGTGAGTTAGAAACGCGTTTGTGTCTGAAAATGCAAGGTTTTGGTCTTCTAGGTCAAATCGACAGTTATGTGATGAACATACGCTGTCGATTGGATAAGCTGCTGAGAGGATACACTCAAGCAGGTCCTCTAGGAAGACTAGGATAGATCAAGGCACTTTGTGATGAACAGGGAGCACCAAGATAGAGTACTTTGTGATGAACAGGGAGTACCCAAAGTATGAGCAGCACTTTGTGATGAACAGGGAGTGCAAAATGTGAGTAACACTTTGTGATGAAGAGGGAATGTCACACACGTAGTACTTTGTGATGAACAGGGAGCACTATTAGGATAGATAGCAACACTTTGTGATGAACAGTGAGTGTCACTAGAATAGATAACCATATGCATTTAGATAGCGAGTAGCATTTTGTGATGAACAGGGAATGCCACCATGACTGACATGATTGATTTGTTTGACTGTAGGAGTATATGCCTATGTTAGAGTCACGGGAGAGATTCCCATCGACGCAGAGGTTGCGACCTGAGTTGTCGTTTCAGGATAGAGCTGCCATCGAGGAGATGGGTTTGAGACACATATTGTATGTGCCTGAGTTTCGGGCAAACATGGGTTTGCTGACTGCGCTGGCCGAGAGATGGCATTCAGAGACATGCACATTTCATTTGCCGATGGGTGAGATGACAGTCACCCTTGAGGATGTCTGCAGGATTCTGCGGATACCGATTGATGGAGAGTTGATTCCATATGATCGTGATGGTGACAGAGAGGCATTGAGACGGGTGTTCCAGGATCCCGGACTAGAGATGAGAGCAGGACATGTGGCATGGGATACCATGACTGCGACAAGGTTAGCTTTGCCAGCTGTGATTGGAGGAGCTATCAGTGGGTTCCTATGTCCGGACAAAGCGACACGGGGGTTGGCAGTGGGCTGGGGAGGAGCACTGGAGACATTGGTGACGCAGCACACCAGATATGCATGGGGTCCATGTGTTTTGGCCCACCTATATTATGAGCTTCACCAGTTTGTCTACCATGGATCAGTAGGACTGGGTTGTGGAGTGACACTACTGCAGGTTTGGGCATACGAGCATCTGCCTATCACGCGGCCGATACATTTCAGAGGCAGGAGTCATGGACGGATTTTTGTTCATCTGTACGACATGATCACGTCACAGCCTCGGATTGGCAGGTTAGAGTATTGGCGATGAGTGATAGATGACATTGATGTCATCATCTGGAGGTCGTATCTGGGATGCGAGGAGTGGGAGGATGACGCAGTGGAGCTGCCTTACACCTTCCGGAGCAGGTATTTGATTGGGCGGACGCCCTATATACTGGAGAGGCAGCTGGTAAACAGGATTGGCCGACAGTTTGGCCGGATCCAGCGGATACCACGAGGCTCGGGTATGTATGCCCGTACAGTTAGGGATCAGGCGCAGTTCGGGCCTTTATTGTCATATGATCAGGTAGTCACACAGCTGGCAGAGATGATACCCCTTCCTTGGGACATGTGGCCTGAGATTGAGGACGTCGGGATGGATGCAGAGTATACAGCGTATTGGGCCGAACATCCATTCCCCCGATTGATAGATCCAAGAGAGCTACTGGATGGAGATGGAGGAGGAGATGATGATGATGATGGTGGGGGTGATGGGGGTAGAGGCCGACGGCGGCGGAGGGGAGTAGTTGGGGAGAGGAGGGTGGCACCTCGGAGAGAGGGTGGACAGGAGGGACAGGCCCAGGTGGTGAGGGGTCGCGGTGGAGTGCCCCTGCAGGTACCAGCAGCACAGGGTCCTAGAGCACAGGGATAGAGACAGGGACAGGTGCAGGGATAGGTGTAGGGACAGAGACAGGTACAGGGACCTAGGCATGTACCGAGACAGGTACCCGTTCAGGCACCAGTACAGGAGCAGGGACAGGTACAGGGGCAGGCACCCGCAGAGGGAGAGCCACGGGCAGAGGCAGAGGGTGGGGATCCAGAGGAGGATGAGCTGATTGAGCTCAGGGAGATATACCAGGGCCAGGCAGACGAGATCCAGGAGCTGGAGAGAGAGAGGGATCGGCTCAGGACCAGGCTCAGGGATACTGAGCGAGAGCGGGATCAGGCTATCCAGCGCTACACAGAGGCTGAGACAGCGCTGAGGGCAGGGAGGTAGGTGGCGGAGGAAACAGGAGCAGGCTACGCATATGTCCTGCGAGCCAGAGAGGAGATTGCCTACTGGAGGGACCTGTATTATGGTGCCATGCCAGCAGATCAGCGGGCGAGGAGCTTCCATAGACCATCGCAGACAGCGACAGCTACGGGAGGGAGCTGGAGGAGACAGGCATCGAGTGGTGGGGTCATGGGTCCTCCACCACCACCAGATAGGTAGGGTGATCCTGGAGCGGGTCCTTCTAGGGCTCAGATTCCGTCGAGGCCAGGCGGCTCCGAGGGAGGGAGTTCATCATAGCCATAGAGGGCTCCCTTGTATCAGTATTTGTACCATTTTTTGTATTGTAGACACCTACGGGTGATTGTAGCCATATGATTTTTTGACATCATTGTATCATGACATTTTTTATTATATATATGAGAGATGATTCATTTTTGCGGCAGCTATATGCATGTGTACCTATGTGATGAGATGTTCTTATGTGATGCTTATGATATGGATGCAAATATGTATGTAATGCAATATTTTTGTTCTTTTATGTTTTATATGTCTATGCATGATGCAAATGTGAATGTAAGTAATGCAGATGAATATGATAATGCAAATGTAAATTGTGCTAACAAGTGTTGTGTGTAGGATGTGATGTAGTTGTGATATCTATATGTATGTATGAAATGCTTATATGTGGTAATGTAGGTGCAACTATATAAAATGCAAATGTTTTTGGTGTCTCATTATACTCAATCATGTGATAGCAGGCTACGCGGACTCAAGAAGGACGATGGAAGTCAATCAAGAAAGGGGGGATGAAAGACAGAAGATATGAAAGTGAAAGAGCTTCTTGTGCGTTATCATCATTGAGCTTTATTATGGCAAAATAGGTAATGACAATCGAGGCATATGTTCGACCCAGAAAGTCATTGTACCTGTTTGCATGGAGATAAGACAGTCACAAACAAGGAATGCCCCAGTTCACACTAGACTCACAGTGTCCTCATATCCTTGGACAAGTCATAGCATTACTAAGAGACAATCCACAGACAACAAATACAAATAGGTGACGATACCCCATCCTCGCCTTTCTAGTCAAAGATATCCTGGAGATAGAATCTATAGTCAAAGACATCCCGGAAAAGCTAAAAGACATGTCACCAAAAAAGATGAAATCAAAAGAAAACCAAGACTCGACACCAACATCCACTGTAGTCCTCAAGTTTAGTGTCTCTTGTCACTTGTATAAGTCTTATTTGATTGTGGTCACAATGTTTACTTTCACAGAAAGGATAGATAGCACTGAACCATATTGTTGTCTGAGTCTGTTGAAAGATTTGATTTGTTGAAGCCCATTGTTGCTACTGTGTCTCATCTGAAACTGACTGAATCCATGAAACTGATACTTTATTGCGGAGAAAATGAAGCCTTATTGCGGATCTGGCGATGCAGATGTTGCTTTATTGCGGATTGTGCGCGGATAGACTGAAAGAAGCTAGAAGAAACTGTACTCCTTGAAACATGTGATGTTCTCAGTTCCACACCCATCACTAGACGTAGGATTTGCCTTAGCCACAGATAGGGTCTGATTTATTATGGATGGAAAGGGAGGTGAAAAGGGATGTTTATTATGAATGGCTAACCAATCTTAGGTAGATCAATAACAAGCCATGATGGGACTGGGTAAGTTTATTGTGAGTGAATAGGTTGTGAGTGTGTGCAAAGTGAAATGATGAAAGAGAATCCTGAAGGAGGGAGGAGCAATGTCTCTACGCATGGCGCTGGGAACCCAGTTTTCACCATGGTACTTGCCCAAGGCGCCACCGAAGTGGTTTTCACCGTTGGACGAAATTATTTCTCTTTACTTTTTGATTTTTCAATGTTTTTTGTGTCACAAGGCACCTGTTTGCTAGGTTTTCACCAAGTAACGATTTTTTTGTTTTATAATTTTTTTGTATTTTTTTTATTTTTTTTATTTTTTTGTGTTTTCGAATTAGGATACTCTGAAGAGCTATGTGTAAAACCTGCGAAGGTGCATGCTATTGATAGGATCCTCCAAAGGTTCACCTTCTGTAGTAGAGAGCTGATATGCCCCAGATCCATAGACTGCTGTAACGATGTAAGGACCAAGCCAGTTTGGTTCAAACTTGCCCTTCTTCTCTCTGTCTTGCTGATTCTTGGGGTTTTCTCTGAGAACCAAGTCACCTACCTCAAATGTACGAGGCTTGACCTTGTGATTGTAGCTGTGACTCATTCGTTGTTGGTAAGCCTTGAGATGATTAAAAGCAATTTGTCTCCGTTCATCCAACAGTTCTAGTTCTTGTAAGCGAGAGACCCTGTAGTCTTCATCAGTGATGATTTTTTGCAAAGAGACCCATAAAGAGGGTAACTCGACCTCAATAGGCAAGATGGCTTCAGTGTCGTAGACAAGTGAATATGGTGTAGCTCCTGTAGGTGTGCGGACACTTGTGCGGTAGGCCCAAAGTGCAGGATTGAGTTGGATATGCCAATTACGGCCAGCGTCGTCGACTGTCTTTTTGAAGATTTTAAGAATTGTTTTATTAGACGCCTCAGCTTGGCCATTACCTTGGGGGTAATATGGTGTGGAGAAACGATGGGAAATATGGAAGCGGTCACAGAGTTCACAAACATCCTGATTTTTGAAGGGACGCCCGTTATCAGTAATAATGGACTTAGGAATACCATATCGGCAAATGATATAGTTAAGGATGAAAGTAGCAATTTGTTTTCCAGTGACTTGTGTGAGAGGCACGGCTTCAATCCATTTTCTGAAATACTCTGTGGCAATGATAATGAATTTATGACCATTGGAAGAAGGAGGGTGAATCTTGCCTATGAGATCGAGTCCCCACTGACAAAAGGGCCAAGGAGACGCAAGTGGTTGTAGTTCTTGTGCCGGCGCATGTATGAGGTCTCCATGAATTTGACATTGCTTACATTTCTTGATAAACTGATATGAGTCTTTCTCCATATTGGGCCAGTAATATCTAGTCCTGATGAGTTTCTTGGCCAAGGTAGGACCACTAGCATGTGGACCACATATCCCTTCATGCACTTCACGTAACGCAATCTGAGCTTCGTCGCTTTCTAGACATCTAAGAAGAGTGCCATCTAGACCTCGCCGGTATAGGATATTAGCTAAAATGACATATCGAGAGGATTGGCGAATGAAAGTGCGGCGTTGGTTGTTTGATAGATCAGGAGGTAAGGTATTGTTGCGAAGATATGTGAATATGGAACCATATAACTGGGATTCGGGACCAACAACGCATATCATTTCAGTAGGAGTGATCTCATATGACGGAACCAACAGGTTGTCTACCAAGAACTCATAGCAAGTCTCATTTTGAGGTAGATCAATTAGTGAAGCAATTGTAGCCATGGCATCTGCGGCGTGATTCTGCTCTCTTGGTATCTGATCAAAGTCTATCTTTGTAAAGCGCTATTTCAGATTATCCACCATTTGTTTATAAGGCAATAATTTTTCATCTTTTGTTTGGTAATCATCAGTTGCTTGACGGATAACAAGTTGAGAATCCCCAAAAACACGAAGTTCTTGGATCTTCCACTGAACTGCAATTCGTAATCCAGTAGTTAATGCTTCATATTTCGCTATATTGTTAGTGCAAGGAAATGATAAGCGGTATGATTTTGGTATAGAATCGCCTTGTGGAGTTATAAAGAGAATACCAGCTCCTGCCCCATGCTGTGTGTATGAGCCATCGAAGTACAGTTGCCATGGCTTTGCACGTGACACTGTTAAAATGGATTCATCTGGAAATTCTGAATTTAAAGGAACATCATCTATCATGGGAGCATCTGCTAATTGATCTGCGATGGCTTGTCCTTTTATTGCTTTTCTGTTCACATACTCGATGTCGAATTCACTCAATATCATTACCCATTTGGCCAGCCGCCCAGTAAGTGTAGCTTTGTTGAGAAGGTACTTTAATGGATCAATTTTTGCAATCAACTTAGTCTTGTGAGTGAGATATAATGTCGTAATTTCTATGAAGCAAAGACCACAGCGAGACATGCCCGCTCGATTGGTGTGTAGTTTAGCTCATATCCCACCAATGTGCGACTGATATAGTATACTGCTTTTTCCTTGCCGTCAGCAATTTGTTGCGCTAAGAGTGCCCCCAGTGCTGTTGGAGTAGCTGATATGTATATCAACAAAGGCTGATCTGGAATTGGTGGCATCAAAACTGGCGGATTCAAAAGATAATCTTTGAGCGTTCGAAAAGCTTGTTGACAGTTATTATCCCATTTGAACTTGATATTTTTATGTAGCAGGTGCTGAAAAGGGTTACACTTATCTGCAAGTTGTGCTATGAATCTTCGGATGGACTGGAGTCTGCCTTGTAAGGATCGAAGTTGACTGATATTTCTTGGTGGTTGCATTTCCAAGATAGCTTTGACTTTTGCTGGATCCGCTTCAATTCCTCTCTTGGATACAATGAATCCTAGGAGCTTCCCGGAGGTTACTCCAAAGACACATTTCTTAGGGTTTAATCTTACTTTGTATTTTTCCAACCGATCAAAGGCAACTGAAAGTATGTCCAAATGTGTATTTCTGTCTATTGATTTGACCAAGAGATTGTCAACATAATCTTCCACAGTTACATGCATGAGATCATGAAAAATAGTAGTCATAGCTCTTTGATATGTAGCACCTGCATTTTTTAGCCCAAAGGGCATGACATTCCAACAGAAAGTTCCCCACGGACAAGTGAATGATGTTTTATGTTGATCCTCGGGTGCAATTCTTATCTGATTATAGCCAGAGAATCCATCCATTAATGATAGCATTTCATGACCTGCTGTGAGATCAACAATCAAGTCAATGTTTGGTAATGGGAAGTCATCCTTTGGACAAGCTTTGTTGATGTCTCTGAAATCTGTGCAAATTCTAATGCTGCGATCTGGTTTACTGACAAGTACCAAATTGGAGATCCATTCGGGGTAATCAATTGGGCGTATGAATCCGACATCGAGTAATTTCTCAAGCTTTGCTTTGACTAGTAATGCCACTTGTGGATGCATTTTCCTTAATTTCTGTTTCACTGGCTTTGCCCCCGGTTTGACTGTCAAATGATGCATTACCAAATCCGGATCCATTCCAGGCATATTAGCGTATGACCATGCAAAGTTGATTTGTCATTCTTTGAAGAAGCTTATGAATTTTGATCTTTCGGACTCTGTTAATGATTGAGCCAGGAATATGTTGTGTGGAACCTCTTCTGTACCAATGTTTGTTTTGATAGTTTCCTCTACCAACATGGATGACTTTTCCTCACATGATGATGGGAGAATGTCGAGCCTTCCATCTTCGGGTGTCTCAGAGAGGTTTTCACCCTCAGATACGTCCTTTCTTTTTACTTTTTTGGGGTCAAATAGCGCCACAGTGTGGTTTTCGCCATAAGACCCATGATTTGTTCTTATTTTCACAGTTTTGCGACTGGAAGGTCCGACACCCTCACCAAAATATGCCATGTTGTTGAGTTCTATGGTGTATCCTGCTTTGTGGTCCCCAGGGGGAAGATCATCTCGTATGCCAAGATAGTCAATAATAGCTTCGTCATTTTGAAATGTGTCAAATTGTGCTGGTCCTTCATAATCCCAGTCAATGAGTTGGTGGTGAACAAGGGGAAGGCCTTTAATGTTTTCCGAGTTTGCAGGGCTAAGAGTGAAGATATGGTTATATTCGGGTATATCGAGGCAATCGTCGAGGTCATCGATGGCACTCTCCTCGTCAGTTTCGATTGCAAGCGAATCCAAATTGTCGTTACTAGTAGCGCCTTCCGGGACAGGTGTCCTCATCCTATGTGATTTCGACCTAGAACCTTGAGACGAAGACTGTGCGGAATCCTTATGGGTTGTTTCTTGACCAACTCTGAACTTTTTATAAAATTCCTCTTCTTCTGTGGGTTCATCTGGCTCTCTGAATGTCTCGGTGAGCTTGTATTCACTGGAGGATTTGTCTGAACCCCATTCCCATTCGTTGGAATCTGTGGAATAGCAATCTTCTTGTTGAACTTTGGCAACTTTGATTTGTGATGCCTCTTCTGTCCTTTTTGTGTGGATCTTGGAAGTCAGAAAACCAAGTCCCTTTGAGCGTTCTCTTCTTATAGTCAATTCAGGTTGTAGGGGTTCCATGACGCCTTCTTTGCGTAACCCAAGAGGGCTTTTTCCATCATACCCGAATTTTTGTAGAATCTTGAAGCCTTTGCCATATTTCTCACAAGGTATATTGATTTGATCATGTGTGTCATCTTCAATGTCTTTATAGAGCATTTTGTATAAATCTTCCTCTTCCAGTTCACCCCATCTTTGAAAGGTAGTAGGATCCCATTTGAGCGTCATGATGAATTTTTGCTTGTTAGGATGTGGCCTTCCAAATTCTTTTGGAGAGCTCATGACTTGTCGTAAATACATGGTCTGACTTAAAGTGTATTCTCCCATGCCTTTGTCCTGAAATCTGCCTTTAAGTTCACCTTGTTTTGATGTCGAAGGTTTTAATGACTCAGGGTCAATGTATGCCGAAGAAGGAACAGCTTCACAATTACTGGGAATGATGGTCTCCGTATGTGATCTCAGGTTATTGCAATATATGAACGGATTAGGATCACCGTTAACTGTTACCTCGACTCCATTATGAGGAAACTTAATGCATTGGTGATATGTCGATGGGACTGCCCTCATTTCATGAATCCAAGGACGTCCTAGCAATATATTATAAGTGAGATCTAAATCCAAGACCTGACAAACCACATCCTTTGTAACTGGCCCAATTCTTAGAGGTAAGGTGACCGTGCCCTTGGATGAGCGTTCTTCATCATCATATGCCTTGATGGTAATTTGATTCTTTGAATTCACAGCTTTATCGGAATATCCCAATTGTTTAATGGTGCTCAATGTACAAATGTTTAGACCAGCTCCTCCATCTATCAGGACTCGCTTTATTCGATGCTTGTGTATGAAGGCTTCAATATGTAATGGTGCATTATGTGGCTGACTTATGGAGGTGTCATCAGCTTCTGTGAATGTAAGGGAATGTGGAATGGATAGTTATCCCACCATGGCTTGAAACTGGTCCACGTTCAGATCAGTAGGAACGGCGGTGTCTCTCAAGATTTTGTCAAGAATAGCTTTATGAGCAGGGGATATGCGTAAGAGCTCAAGGATGGAGATGAGTGCGGGTGTCCTCCCTAACTGTTCTACAAGGTCATACTCAGGTTTGGTAGATGAAAAAGTAGTGTTTTTAGTTGAAGCACCTGGCAAAGTAATTTTACCTCGACGAGTTGTAACATGACATTCAGAGGTAGGCTCGGAAGAAGATCCAACACCTCTTAGGACAATCTTGGGTCTCTGAGGAGGATTCTCAGGATTTTTGTTCTTGATGGTAATAGTAGAGATATGATTATCCATTGAGATGTGATTGATAGTTGAGTCATAGTTGTAAGGTGCTCTAGTATAGTTGGCCTGATCATCTGTGACTTGGGCTTTTCCTTTGTCATGCTTTGGGAATGGTTCCTTAAACATCTCATGTTCTTGATTAGACGAATGTCCCTCAATCTCAATGTCACCTCTATCAATGAGATCTTGCACGATATTCTTCAGTCGATGGCAATTTCCTGTCTTATGACCCTTGCTCTTATGAAACTCACAATACTCATCATCATTCCACCAATTTGGTTTGACCTTTGGTTCATATGGAGGAAAATCTGGAACTGTGATCACTTTGTTTGCCACTAGCTTTTTGAAGACTGATTCAAGTGGTTCTCCCAATGGAGTGTACTTCCTTCATGATCTGGAAGTTGTTTGAGTATTCACTTGATTGTTTGTAGAACTTGATCCTGAAAAGATGAACTTGGGTCTCACTGTATTGGCATCAACAACGCCATCGTTGACTGTGTTCTTGTTTTTATTCCAAAATCTTGGCTTGTCTTTTCCTTTAAAGTCATCTTTGTTTTCCTTGAATAGCTTGATGACTCCTTGTTCAATTAGGACCTTTTCTGTTGCTAAGCCCTTTTCAATGACATCCTTGAAGGTGGACAAACAAGCTTTCCTTAGATCATAGCCAATATCCTTGTTAACGTTTTGAGTGAACATTTCTACCATTTGTTTTTGGGGAATTTCACAAGAGCATCTGCTGGCTAGATTTCTCCATCTTTGTAAAAATGATGCAAAAGATTCTCCCTCTTTTTGCTTGGTATTACACAAAGTAGTGACTGATATGTCTGTCTCTATGTTGTAGGAGAAATGTTGAATAAATGCCTCTGCTAGATCACCCCATGACTTAATACCAAGTGGGAGTTGGGAGAACCATTCCATAGCTTGATCGCCTAAGCTTTGTGGGAATAACCTCATCAAATATGTTTCTTCTGCCGCTACCTCTATGCAAGCTGTGAAAAATTGTCGTATGTGTGCCTTGGGGTCTCCTTTTCCTCTATACTTGTCAAATTTAGGCGTCACAAAGTGTGCCGGAAATGGAGGCATTGGAATGCTCTTATCAAATGGATAAGGACATATGTCTCTCATAGTGTATGTTGGTTTTGGTGTACTCATGTCCTCCATTTTCTTTTGTAAATCTCTGATTTGTTGCTCCAAATTATTCTTAGGTGGCGATCAATTTCTTGTAGCATACCCCATGTTTGGGACACCAATTTGAGGAGGAGCTTGTTGCATGTATGGATGATATTGATCATAGACATGTTCATATGGAGGAGGGTTATATTGATGTGGCATATAGGGAGCACTTGGTATAGCTTAATGTTGAGGAACCCCATATCTATTTTGTGCATATATACCATATTCTATAGGCACGTCATGTTCTATTGTGTTGCCCCCAAATTTGACATGAGGTTTCCTTGTGTCCAAATTTTGAGCATGCCTTTGAATGTCCACTTGTTTTGATTGATCCATAGCTTGAGCATGTGATTGAGCATATCTATCTGCATAAGGCTTCCATAATGGTCTTCGAAGGTAAGTATCATATGTTTGACCATGTGTATGTGGGACCTCTGGTTTTTGAAGCAAAGCTGATGGTGATTCAGGTACCATATGCGGTCCTCTATTTCCTCCACTATTGGGTCTCCTTTGATCCATGTTGGAGTGAGTTTGTTGCGAGGGTCGGTTTTCCATTATTTGAGACATGTCAAAATCATGAGGTATCTTGGCTCCACTTTGTGCCATCATGTGTAAGAAGTATTGTCTATCCCTCTTCATTATCTCTTCAACCAATCTATTGAAATGAGGATTCATTATGGATTCTTCTATATCTGCTGATTGTATTGAAAAGTTGTCCACATTGTCATTGTGTGTAGCCTTATTGTTTGTAGTGTCTGCGTTTTCCACATTTGGAATGTGTCTATAAACATCCATGTCAGGCAATGCAGTGTGCTCAGGATTGAAAAATAAATCATTGTCATACTCATAAGAACTCATGTTGGTGGACTCTTGAGCTTCTTTAGCTTTTCTCCTAGATTTTTGAAGACGGGTTTCAACCATGAACTAGGCGTTTGACCAAGATGTGTAAGACTAGATGAAAAATGGAAAGAGTATGGAAGACCAAGAGTTGTATGGAGCGTAAATGAATCTGAAGTTTACTTGCAATGTCCAAAGTGTAAGACCAAGTACGTAAGTAGTAGAGTAGGTGTGACTTCCAAAGAGAGGATAGTTTCTCTTGATGAGGTAAGTTGACCTTGACTCTAAGTAAAACCAAATGAGACCCAAAGGTAAGAAACCTTGATGAGGGACCACTTAGCAAAGTGTAGTTGTATGTAGTATGTTGAGAAAGTATGATGAGGACAAGCAAGTGACCTTTTGACTCAAGTTTAGACAAGTATGAATGTAAAATGAGATGTGAAGCAATGATGGACTATATGGGACCCAGAGACAGGTTGAATGCTAGATGAAACCTGAAGAAACAACCTAGGAAGCTCAAGTATTCCGAAACTGATTTCTCTTGTTTGTTGGACTCTGAAAATTTTTTCTTGCAATTTTGAACACAGACGTGCCTGTATACTTCACAGACGCGGTTTCCGGACACAGACGCTACTCTGTTTAACCCAGACGCGCTTCTGCGATTTTCTTGTTTATGTTTGCTGGACTGTAAAGGTTTTTGCAATTCTGGACACAGACGCAACTGTATACTTCACAGACGCGATTCCCAGACACAGACGTGTTTCTGTTCGACACAGATGCTGCTAGACACACAAACGCTATTATGCCCTTCACAAACGCGCTTAGATTACTCAGACGCGGTTAAAACAGACACAGACGCGTTTCTGTAAACTTCGTGCAATTTTTCCAATCTGTGAAATTGTTTTGTTGTGACCAAATCTGACTGTTTGACTGTTTTTCGTGACAAGAGGACACAATGTTGATGAGGACTCAATGTTTGCAAGTGTTTAGACTCCAAAAGTGTGTTGTTTGATGTAAAATGTTTTGCATACACTTGAAGACACAAAAGACACCATGTTTTGTTGTTTGGTCTTGAATGTTTTGAATGTTTTAACATAAGTCAAGCACAATTCTTATGGCTGGCCAAGACAATAGTTGTTGATCCCACATCGGGTTTTACTCCCGAGGCTACGCTATTCAGAGCGGATACTTAGATGCTTGACCTCACTGGCTCCACCCTCGGCACTCACTTCTCGGGTCAGCCAAGCATCAGTCCCCATGAAAACTCCCCATGGCGAACTTTGTATCTCTACTAAGAACCGTATGTGTGTGGGCCGCTACCAAAGGTCCGACCTCCTGCCCCAACAACTAGAAGGATTTGGGCCTCTAAAACAAAATGGTGCTAGTAAGGGCATCCGCTCGTGTGGCCATACATGCGGCACTTTCAGCTCTGTAAATACAGAAGGCTCCCGGCCGGTAGGGGTTACGCCCTACAAATGATCAAATAAATTTGATCAAACGGGTTTATGGGGAGACATAGTGTCGGTATGAACTAATCAGCACATGTTATCCATAGTTTTCACCATGAATACATTTGATTATAGTGGTTCGGATGAGGTGGGTTTTCCTCACTACCACTTGGGTCGTCCTCTTCTCACTAGTAGTCCTAATGACCACACGGGAAGACAGGCCCTCTAAAGATTAAACAAAAAGAGCCTATTGCTCAAGACACAAAAGACAATGATTCAATTTTAGTGCACCAATGGAAGTGTTTGCTAATCTATGAAAACAAGGTACACAACAAAATTTCAAAACCCTAGCCAAGGACCTGCAACAAAATTTGTTAGTAGTTTGGGTTGTTTCAAATGATCACCCCTTCCTGCAAGCACACAAGTTAGGTAAATTTTAGAAACCCAAAAGACTTTGCGAAAGAGGGGCCTTCAACCAAAACGTTTTAGCTTCCAAGGCGAGCTGCACCAACTTAGTTAGCTAGATCTGAAAGGGTTAGTCCAAAAATAAACCAGATCTGAAACCCTAAGTACGAAATTCGAAAACCGAATCAATGAAAATTTGAAAATTTTGAAACATTCAAAACACAGACGTTGTTACCTATGACACAGAGGCGTCTGTATGACACATACGCGCTTCTGTGACTCACAAACGCGGTCAAAATCACAGACGCCCTTATCGGACACAGACGCGATAAAAAACAACACAAACGCGCTTAGAAAACACAGACGCCCCTGTCTGAGACCTGCAAAATAAAATTTGTCAAAAACACAGACGTGACTCTAGTATCCGCAGACACTCCTGAAAATCAGAGACGCGATCCAAAAGTTCGTAGACGCAAAAAAAACCTAAAATGTCATAAAAAAAAGTCCGATCTGCAACTTCAAAAACACAAAATCTGCAACAAAAAAGGTTAAATGCAAAGGGACAAGAAGTCCCACCGGATGTGCCAAAATGTGTATGGTGAAAATGGATAACAATAATAATAATATTGAAAGGCTAAATGAATTCAACCACAAAACCCTAGCCTAACAATCAACAAAGATCCACCATAACATATGAAGATTACCTAAGACAATGCAAATCACATGAAATCACAAAGATTATACCATCACATGTCCAATAGGGTTTTGATCTCCATTCTTCCTATCTCCATTGATCTTGCTTGATATATTTGCTCTCAGATTTTATATGCACAAGAGCTCAACAAAGAATGGAATGTGGTTGCAAGTAGGATCGTAGTGTAGTCAAAATGATCATTAGAATGCTTCATTAGCATGAGTGATTAGGATGCATAGAATGATTAGGGTTTGATAATGAAGGAAGCATCTCATTAAATAGAAGACACAATAAGAAATGGAGGGATAAGATTGAGAGGTGTAAAAAGGAGGTCGGCTAGGATTAGAGGGTAGGTAGAGGAAATAGTAAAATAATGAAAGAGGTAGGTAGTGTATGAATTAAGAGATGAATGACATGTGTCATGTGTAGAAAAGGTTAATGAATTAATTAAATAAATAAAGATTTATTTAATTAATAGTAGAAGTGGGATAATTAAATAAATTAAATATTTATTTAATTTAGGAAGAGGATAATTTAAATAAATAAATGTATTTATTTAAATGAGAAATAAGGCTAGAAGAGGATAAATGAATTAATTAAATAAATAAGGATTTATTTAATTAATAGAAGAATTAAGCTTAGATAATTAAATAAATAAAATATTTATTTAATTAGACTAGACAATTTTAGGTGTCTACACATACTACCAATAAACAAAAATTAATAATATCATAGTGATGGTACACATGCCTATACTTGAAAGGACGGTTCTTTATGAATTCAGACTGCAATTGCTATCAAGCTCTTTACAGGCTTGTCACACTTCCAAAATAACTTCAAGAAGCTAGTAAATATAAAGGAAAACTTGGACACTGATACAATTTGAGCAAGAAGATTAAGCTGTGAAACACTATCTCTTTCTCTTCTTAGGCAATAGCATTATCAACAACTCGAGAGGTTTCACTCCCCTTCTTAAGATGATGCAAAGACACAAGCTATTCTATACTTGCTAGGCGAGATATATCTCCCTTGGCTTGCTCCTTTCTTTCCCCCCCCAAAACTCAGAGAAAAGCCCATCCACTGTAATTCTTCTCTTTCCCAACAAAAGATACCTATCTTCTTGTCAAAACTACCAATAAGAAGCAGCAACCGCTTTTATTTTCTTAATGTTTATGGCTTCCAAAAGATGCCTAGAGAATTCAGTTCTTTATGACTAAATACAATGCACCAATATTCCTCTATCGTGCTTCTAAAAAACGTAACAACAATACATTTACAAGCCATGATTATTGAGATTAAAAATCTCCTCTGCAATGTGCCATATAAAGTGGCTATCAACATGCTCATATGTTGCAACTTTAAACACTTATTCATTAATTATAAGAGTGACAATATTAAGTTTGTGGCTAAGGTCATGGAGGGCTATTACTCTCTTATATATAAATATCAATATAAGATGTTAATTTAAATTCATATGGTGCATTGGTTGGATAGTTGTTTTCCATATAACAAAGGCTATTACCCTCTTACATATAAAAATCAATATAAGATGTTAATTCAAATTCATGTGGTGCATCCCAATGGTTGGATAGTTGTTTTCTATATGACAAACTCAAGACAATTCGATGAAGAATTCAAAGAAGCCATTGTAATTTAACTTAACAAGAAGTATATGGAAAACTGCAACTAGATTACTATAATCATATTTATAAGGTAGGTTGATAATGTTACATGGTTTTAAAACCATCGCGGCTTATATCACAAAGATGCACTATGCTAGAACATAGATGTTATTATGTGCGAAATGACCATGGTGGTATGGTATCAATTTAACAAATATCAACGAATATATATACTTATATCATTCGTTCCATGAATGAAAAGATGTTGTATACAATTAACTAATATAATTTAATGACTCAACAAATAAGTCATTGAGGTTGGCAATAAGCCATACAATAATAATCCTTATTACACTTTGCTCCATTTAAATATGACTTCATCATCATTATTCATTTGATACATATATAAGAATGCACACATGTACATAGTATACTTAATGCATATTTCATTTACATATGTATACATGTGTATACATGATATGCTCTCTCTCTCTCTCTCTCTCTCTCTCTCTCTCTCTCTCTCTCTCTCTCTCTCTCTCTCTCTCTCTCTCTCTCTCTCACACACACACACACACACACACACACACACACACACACACACACACACACACACACACACACATTAATGAAGTAATTAAAAATAATATTAATAACAATAATAACATTGACAATCAATAATACATGAGTAATTGATTTATTAAGAAGGTAATGACCAAGACAGGTTGATCCAATCAACACTAAGGTCTAGGTCTACACACTAGAGTCAACATAGGTCACCGACACTTAAAGTGATGTAAGATGAACAATCATAACACAACCACAAGACAACTTGACCTACATGTGCATGTGCGAAGACTCAAATGACATCGCTTGTTTGTTCACATATTTGTATCCCTCTCTACAGTGATGCTCTCCCTTTCTTTCTTGGAAGATAGGGTAGATTGTCGTGCACCATATTAGAACTGAAATTATAGTTAGCCCATAACATATAATCATCATCACTACATAGAAAACAACATTAATCTCATATCATTTGAACATTAATAATATGCATTACATACACATAATCTCAATTAGGATCATCCGTCTGATGCAAACCATATTCATAAGTAAACTCACCAAAAAATACCATGTAAGTAAATAGCTTTGTCAATGTCATAAAGAGGGATGTGACAACAAGGAGAGTATAAGAAACATTGTCCATATAATTATTCTTCAAATGTTTGAAATATTTATGCTTATCCATTTCCTAGTCATGATGAATATTTTTTTGATGCGCACCATGAATACAATATTTATAGAAGATGATTTAATTGAAAACAATTATTCTTTATAATTAAATGAATAAATAAATGGTTGTAAGAAGGGAAGAGACACTTGAAATGAATATTGATTTCAAGGACCAAGAAATGGAGGAAGTGGCCACTAAGTTGAACTTCTCACCAAAAACCTTGAGTTAGGTTCAATACTTACAGTACTAAGAAGTAAGAACAATTTATAAAGAGTATACAAATCGATGAACCTAACTTGTCAGACTATAAGTTGAAAAAGAAACTATGCATTCAAGGATTCTATCCAAATGGTATAGAAGGTTTATGAAACATTGGGCTATGAGAGAATACTAGTTAAATCTACCAAATATACATTCAAGATAGTAGTTGGAGTGATAAAGAGCATACTTCTGGAAATACGAAATTGGAAGTAGAGAGAATGCAAATGAGGGATTAGATTCTTGAGGATGGTGAGGTATTATATGATGACTAGTCTACTCCTAGAGACAATAATTAAATGATATCTAGTCTTGATTTCATTTAGAACATGAATGAATAAATTTTAAAGGTTGTTGCATTAATAAAGGAACTCAATGAAACAATCAATTTATTCACTTGTCCATTTGATAGTTTCTCTTTAGGAAGTTTAACATATAGTCTCATATCCTATAGAGCTTTTTGTATCATTTTTTATGGAGAGATTCATATTGATATCATACTTTATGTGTAGTTCACTAGCAAAAGATGTCTTAATAGGATTTCTTGTACAAATAGATCAAGAGTAGATACAAGAATATTTTAATTTCCTAGGTTTCAAAATACACGTAAATTTTAGGGTTTTAATTACAAGAACAACAATTAGGGTTTCAATATTCATATGCTAAGGTTATAAAATACATTTAAATTAGGGTTTCAATATTCATATTCCATGGTTTAAAAATATAATTAAATGTTAGGGTTTAAATTATAACAAAAAATAGGGTTTCAATATTCATATTCTAGAGTTTTAAAACACATGCAAATTGGGGTATTAATTATAAGAACAAAAATTAGGGTTTCAATATTCATATTATAGGGTTTCAAAATACATGAAAATTAGGGAATTGATTACATGCCAAAAATGTGCATCTGTTAAAAATGGCAAAAAACACTTGCAGAAGAGGGCAGTTAACTTACTATGCAACTATAGATAATTTTGTTCAAAGCCATGTGTCAACTTGGGGGTCTTCATTGTTCTTTCGTTTGTTGTAGATGGAGTTCAACCACATGTTTGCCATTTGGTCTATTGTCCATACCCTTTCTGTTTTAGGTGGGTCAAGAGAATAAACACAAAATGACAATTTTTGGTTCATATAAAGCACCTTCAAGCAAAGGCCCTCTTCGCTTGAAGGTATTATTTAATTTATTTTTAATAGATCAATACTTACAAGCAAAGAGAACCAAACATAGCATTTGGTCAAAGGTCCATCTTCATTCAAAGGTGTTCATGGTAGAATATTTGAACAAAGGATCCTTCATTCAAAGAAATATCTTTCACTAAAGATAGTTGCGAAAAAAATTCCCACCCACTTTCAAAAATTTGATGTCCCAATTTTGGTACCAAGTATTGTGGGATGACTCAATTATCAAATTTACAAATACAAAATATAAAAATAATGGTTCATTTTTTTAAAACATCAAAACAATGATTAAATTGTTTAAAACATGAAAACAATCATTTAATTCTTTAAAACGTTAAAATAATGATAACCTGAACCACACATGTGGCAATAAAATTGATTTAGCAACCAAATTTTATACATAACAAATTCATGTATAATTAGGATGATGAATAAGACATGGCTATTAGATGATTAATGAGAAATGGAGATTAGTCAAATTATGCTATGATAAAATATGAAATTACAACCAAGCACAAATCTAATGCACAACAAAAACCATCAACATGCCATCATAATATCACATCAAACAACCACAAATATGTATATGAACATTAAAGTACATACATTCACAACATGAGAAGCAATCAACATTTTCAATAAACACATACCCTCAAGAGAACTACCAATAGAAATATGACCACCGCAAAGGAAAAACACATCACAAAGGTAACTTCCTATGCCACATTGAAGTCATGTCAAAAGTGAACATGATTTTAAATCATATAAATGAATCATAAATGGTGCACACATAATTCTTCACCATCTTGCACAGAGATGTACAAAAGAGTGACAACACCCTAATAGAAGGGTTACTTAAGCATGTTTGAGATCAAGAAAGAGGGGAATTTGGGGGTCAATTGATTGAAAAATATTTTTTTCTATGTTACCCTGAGTTTTTGGGACAATGACGATAGGGCATGAGGGAAGTGTTTTAGAGTCTAAAATTTTTCAAGCCATTTTTGGGGACAACAAGGGATGACAAAGGGGATGAATTATAAAAAAAAAAAGGAATTTTTTTAATAAATAGCAAAAATTTTAAATATTGATATGATAACATTCTTAAAGCATGCATTTATAAATCATAGAAACTTAATATATAGCATTTCTGTTAAATTGAGAGTTCACATGACATTCAAAGTCAAACAAATTAGCAAAACTCAAAACTTCATTAAAAATTCTTTTAAAATTCATTGTCAATATGCATGCAATATTAAAAAATAGCATAAAGTTACAACAACATATCCAAATGCTACAAGTTTCAATTTAATTACAATATAAATATAGAAAAAATAGTACATAGCTTCCCCTAATCTGCATCTCCCAACACTGCATCAAAATCAAAGTCCTTCTGAGTTACTGCCATTGTGAGGATTCGCCTCATCAAATTGAATAATAACCAATCATTCTAGTGCCTCCTCCTCAACCTAGGTGGCATCTTTGAGATTAACATCCCACCATAAAGTTGGAGTATGTCGATACTGTGAAAATTTCCTCTCTACAACGGAGAAATTGACAACCTACGAAAGGAGGTGAATGGAAAGCATCTTTAATTGTGACGTGTCCTTCCTATGCCATGTCCAACATCCAATAGGGTTAGTTTGAGCTAACTTAGCTATATCTATCTTTGTTTGTGGTTTACTGAATGTTGGACCATGAAGATTTGTGAAGGCAACTCATTTCATGTGAAGTATAAAGGCTCCTCATTGAATACATCTATTGAAATGCCTTAATTAACCCTTGTTTCACCTCTTCATCGTCACATGGAGGCAACCTTCTAGTCCTTGGTGCATACCATTTGGGATTTAGAGAAAAGGATGTCATATGAAATGAGGTGTTCATTGCATTCCACCTTCACATCACAATGGGTTTAACACGTTGCTCATATAATCCCAAAGTAGGATTATTAGCCAAAATTGTTTGTTTTATCTTTCCAAGCATATTGTCAAATGTCTCATATATCTCTCCAAGACTAGGAGATTTTATATCAACATGTCTACTGATATCTATAATAGGTGAGATGAAAGAGAAAACATATTTGCAAAATGTAAATAATTTCAAAAGAATTATTTGACAAGTTAGTTAACAAGTTAGAAGCTTTGAAAGTTGAAACATAGAACAATAAAATTAAAATATTAAAATCAGAAATTTAATATTTAATATTTAGTAAAATTAACAATTTAATAATAAAATCAACAATGTATTACTTCACAGTGGTCCACCAATCCCCATCAAGGATCTTTTGTTTGATGGGTCTTCCTTCGGTAGAGCTCAAATTAGGTCATCTACTCCACTTTGAATTCACCATCATCAACTATAAAGGCTCATGCACCTCAAGATTCCTCTCCAACAAATTGGAGTAACTAGCATATCATGTATCTATAGGTTTGAGGAACTCCTTTGAAAACATCCTGAAGAGGGCAAGTGAGGTGTGGTGGTTG
Source organism: Cryptomeria japonica (assembly GCF_030272615.1). Taxonomy (NCBI): domain Eukaryota; kingdom Viridiplantae; phylum Streptophyta; class Pinopsida; order Cupressales; family Cupressaceae; genus Cryptomeria; species Cryptomeria japonica. Next base: position 261,937,878 of record NC_081408.1, read on the forward strand.
CAAATCAACATTTGAATCTCTAGCTTCCTCCATAACTTGCTCCACCCAATTTATTTTCCCTATCTTTCATGCATTTTTCAATGCATGGACACAACATGGGGTCCAAAAGATGTGCTTGTAAGAGCCCTCCACCATCATACCAACCAATTTCCATGCATGCATTGAATCAACGACCCCCTGTACAACATTTGAGGCCCCAATCTGCTATATGGCCTCTCTCATAATGCTAAATTGAATATTTGCATTCTTATGCTTCCGTGAATAATCCACGACTCTAAGAAAATAAGATCTAGCTAGGCATGTGACTATGATATTGATGAGTGGCCAATGTTCAATATCTATCCACCCATTTATCACAATAACACAACCTATCCTAATACATATTTGCCTCATATCCTCCATTAGACAATTAACCTTAGAATATTGTTTCCTAAGAGGGTAGTGTGTAGTTAATGACCTCTAGGGGGTACACAAGAGGGACCAATAGAACTACATCTTTGATCATTTGTTTGAAATAAGAAGAACAACCAACATGAAATGGGATGGCATGGGTATAAGTTTTTTTGCCAATTGAACTATGTTGCATCTTGTGCTTGTGCATTAAACACACTTGCAATTGTCATTGGCCTCTCACCACAACTAATATTCCTCTTTCCTCTCGTGGCAATATCACTAATAGCATGACCAACTATGGATGTCAAAAGATTGTCCACTTGCAAAAGACTGTGTTGGTGTTGTCAAACCGTGAGACCTAATTTTCCCCTCCGTGTGCAATCTATGAATCTCTAACTTCCCATTCTCTTTTGTATCTAGACAAGCTTAACTCCACAATGTGTAACACCCAAAAAGTGAGACTATACCCTTGTGTAGCTCCCCCTAAAAGTTGTCATGCAAATGTGACACAACCACACCCTACTCTCGAATTTTTACTTTTGGTATCTACAGTTGTCACAAGTTGGAGAAGAGATATTCTTTGCTAAAAGGGCCCTTGGCATATTCTTTCAAGACTTCTAAAGGGCACTAAAATGGATTTGATGGTGAAGTAGTCACCGGCTAGGAGGGACCTCAAAAGATCAATCCAGACCGATCATTAAGAGTAAACACAATGAAAACACAAGGACATAATGGAGGCAATGTAGAACAACTTGAATTATAACATGAAAACTGATTACAACCAACCAATAACAATCGAGTTACAGAAACCGGCTCACAGGCCTGCTAAAACATGCTCAAAATATAGAGCAGGTCACAACCAGGACCTCAAATCTTAAGATCTATCTTCTATGCTCAGTCTAACTTCTTGGTTACATTCTAATGCTCTATTACAATGATTTATATGATCCAAGGGGATCCGGCCAATCCAAAAAGGGATCAAAACTAGAAGAACAAGACCTAACGTGCAAAACCAACAAAGTCGGCCTCTGTCAAAGAAATTCCTCCGAAAAATCCAAAGGATGAAGTGTAGATCATGGGAAAAGGTCGGCCACACGCCAAGTAACATCAAAATCAACGCTTAGGGTTCCGCAAGCTATGGAAGGGATCAGATAGATCACCAATGTAAATAGGTCCAAGCAACCGGTAACAGGAAATTGTCTCGAAAACTGGGAACAAAAAACTGTCTCAGAAACCGATAGCGATAACTTGTCGAAAAACGATCCAAATGCTCCACTTTTGGGAATAAGGAAGATGATCAAGCCTCCAAGTAAAATCCAACTCCCCAGGTTCTGGTGAGCCAAATTCGGGACACACATAAAGAAATGCTGAAACTGCAAACAAAAAGCAAAACTGAAAGGAAATATTTTTGGTTGATGCAAGATTGCTATGAACCGGGGATGCTCTTGCATCAGATGGCTATCCACCCCCACCCCCAACACTTCCACAATCTAATGAGGTTGAAACTCTTGTATTTTTTTGAGTTTCTTCCACTTCATCATCACTATTATCAGTCTCACTACTGCTCACGTTGGTTTTATGATATTTAATGAAATTTTAAACTGAAAAATGAAAAAAAATTAAAAAAACTCAAACATCTCTTACTTTAAACTTTGAGAAAATATAAAAAAGGATATAATGACTCAACTTTGTCAAGAAATTGTTGCTCCACTACCAAATGGAAAATATGACTTGGATTCAACCTCTCTACACCTCCTTCAACCCTACTAAAATGCTAAACTTTTTCCTTCAACTTTAAACCTTGTTGCTACAAAAAAAATTGACAAACAATGAACTCAAATGCATTGAAAAGGGGTTAATTTTCCATTTAGGGCAACCTGGGGTGTGGGGGCCCACAAAAGGAAATAAAAAATGTTTTATAATCATTTGAGTGTTTTTTAAAAGTGGCTGAAAAAAAGGGGATAATCAGTTGTCCCTGAGACAATTGGTGGATGTCCTCGACATTCTCAGGATGGTCGGCCATGCCCTCAGCATTTTGACATTGTCCCAAAATTTTAGGGGAGTTTCTTGTTGGCTCAATGAAATTGGGGATGGCTAGGGGAGATCCCCAACCTATCCCCCCATCTCGAGGACATCCCGAAAACAAGGACACGTCAAAATGGATTGAGGATGCATCTTCAAGTAATAAAACTTTTTTTCTTTCCAAAAATCCTTTTTGAGATTTGGTTGGTGTTTTTACTAAAAGAATAATTTCAACTTCACAACCTTGAGAGATCGTTATGACTCTAAATGTAAGATACAAATAATTGCATGGATAGCTTCCTCACTTAGGTCTAGAATAACATCCCCTTTAGAGTTAAGTATATGAGAAATTCTTAGGATGATGAGCATAATTTTTTCACACAATTCTACTAGCTCTAACATAAGATGCACTCACAAGTTAGGAATCACCTGAGCGGGTTTAAAAGTCCAAAGACACTTAGAGTGAAATGAAATATGGGGGTTAGATGATTTCTTATTGTTGTCATAAGTCAAGTTGAGGGTTGCTTCCCATGTGTTATTTTTATCTTGATTAACTATGTAGAAAGTGGAATTATAAACCTTGTAGCGTTTCAAGGAGGCTTTGGGATTTTCAGTATTCTTGAGTAGGTTAATCATAGGAGATTTAGGCTTTTATTTGTTTTTCTCTAGTGTCCAACTTAAAAGGGATTTGAAGGTTTCCCCTACAAATCCTCTAAATGATCTGTATAGCTAAAAGAGTTCAACATACACATGTATGGTCAATTTGATTTGGTGAGGCTTGATTATGTGATTTGAAGCTAGTAGCTAGGTTATTTAATAAGAAAATGTTGGTTCAGATTCAACATTTAATTTTGATTAGATCACATTGATCCTTACCCCAAAAAGCAAGATCGGTGCCTTCCAATTTGTTTCAAGTTGTGCACATACATGATACAAGTATGGAATAGACATTTGATATTGCACAAGTTAGATATTGTGGCATCCAACACTTCATGGAGGAGCCATACAATACTACCTCCAAAGTAGATATAGAATATTTCCTCCCAAGTTACAATTTTAGAATAGTTCCTAAGTTCAAGGTAGCTCATGAATTACTATTTTAAAATAGTCTACGTGTTCAAGTTAGCTCTTGAGTTTCTATTTTAAAGTTGCCTCTAAGATTCTCAACTCCAAAGTTTTCATCTCTTAAGTTTCAACTCCCATGTCTAGAAACTAAGGACCAACTCCAGAGTATTATGGTTAGTATTATAGTTTTCAAGTAATCATGCATAACTAACTCCCAAATTATTTTTTTATATCATCTCCCAAGATTAGACAACCCTCAAATATTTCAGCCAAATTCCTAGTATTTGATAGATCAAAAGTTGACACTTTTGATAACATTGCTTGGTAGATCTCACTTCTATAATGAACATGATCTACACTACATAATAGATTTAAGAAAAGGTCTTCATGAAGTTTAATTTTATTATAGTTCAAAAAATTATAAAATAATAGAAGTTGAGGGCCCACCTAAAAGAAGGACCATTTGTTTTATCTCCATAAAACTTCATGAATATTCATTTAAAAATAGAAGCCCCATGCATAGATTTTGTTTTATCCCTTCAATTTCATAAATTTTTAAGAGTTAAGAAGGGAGCACTAGGAAAGTAATAATGGCCTACCTAAGTATTAAGTGTCATTCGTAAGATTTGCCCCCTTAATTTCATGAAAAATATGGAGGGCCATAACAATAGGAATATGGTGGCGCCTTTATATATCTATCTTAATATGTCAAAGGCATATTACACTCACAAAATGGATGTAAAAACTTTCGTCAATAAAAATTAGAAGTATTAAATTTGACATCTTTGTTGGTTGTCATCCTCTCACTTCAATAGTTTTCTTCTTTTATTTTTTTATGTACACCATATTTAGCCTTAGCTACTGGAAAGAATGTGTTATGTTTAACTCCTTATTGCAAGTTCTTCTGAAAGCATGGGATATTGATGGCTAAATCAACTTTTTTTTATCAAGGATGAAAATAAAAACAAATATAAAATTACATATAATGACGTGATAATATAATAATAATAATATAATCTTAATAGATGTTTTGCTTTTGACAAGAGTTTAATAGAAATATAATAATAATTTGATACTAATAACTTTCTTGCTTTTCTAAATAGTTTAATGGAAATATAAAAATATAATAACAAAAATATATTAAAATATAATAATATAATCATATCTTAAGGGGTCACCACCTGATCCCTCGCATCTTGTGCAATCTCCAGACGCTACTAGAGTCTCACTTGGTGCAGCTCCTGTTCAATCTTCTGCGGCCTCCATGCAGCCTACGGATACTCTTACAAGTCCACCTTTTGTTGATTCCCTTCTGGATGATCTCAACTCGAGGATCCTAATGATTCTATCACTTGGACGGTGGTTCGACAATGGCGGAAGGGAAGGTCTTGTATCCCTCCTAGTCTCTCCCCCAAACTTGGCTCGGATGTCTCTGTCCCCCCTTGATTTGGGCGAGGTTTGTGTTGTTTCTGTAGGTCTTCTTCCCCTACCTAGTTAGTTTTGTATTTGTGTTTTGTAGATAGTCCTAGACTATGTAAAGGGTCGGCGCCTTAGTCAACACTGCTTTTTAATTAAAAACGGTTTAATATTAATCATAATATATTAATGATTTAATATTAATTACAATATAATATTTTTTGAAGTAGAATAATGAACAAATATAAAATCTTTCCGCATATTTTACCTTTATTCTCTAAAGATAAATATGCTTGGAAAAGGCACGTCATGAAAAAGCCTTTCATATCAACATGAAAGGGAAGTGGAAGTACTACTACTTTTTATTTATCTATGTTATATTATCATGGAGGGAGGTATTGGGACGTAGCTAAACCGGCTCCAAAACTGAACATTAAAACTCATGATATTGATTTTTAAGAAAAAAAATTCAAAAAATGAAAGCCGCAGCTAATTCTGCTAATCACGATCAACGATCAGTAATTTTCGCAAAAATCAATAACATGAAGGTTACTGATCCGTACTGTGCGGTTTTGGAGCCAATTAAGCTGCGGCAAGAGGTGTTGTAGGGAAACTTAAAGTTTGATTTGTTTATGCAAGGTGTCGAGACAACACCCTAAACAATGGTATTTTAGGTTATGAATGGGTAGGTTCGAAACATAAAATCTAATTTTCTAAAACAATTTTCATTTTAGATTAATGTTAGATGGGTTTACTACCTTTTAGCAGTTCATTGACTGTGTAAATTTTTTTTAAAAAAAATTGGTGATTGCCAAAGTAGATTTTATCTCTTTGTGTTGTATTTTTAACATTATCAGGTTGAAATGAATGTTGAAAGATATTCTATGGTTTGTTGAAACCAAAAAACCTTTCTTTCATATTCTGATAGGGATTTTGTATTTCATTGAAAGAAGTTTGCTTATCATTTACTAGTATTGCTTATTTTAGAATTGATATTTGATTTTATGTCCTATTATCTTGGCCACTAGTAGTATAAGTGTAATCTAATATGTATTTTTCTTATCTTTTACTGTACACATTTATTTATGGTGTGGAGGATCCTAAATGGACATTAAATCAGATCTCATACAAATTTTTATTGCTGCAAGTAACAGGAACATAATTTTTAGTGCCTAGAAGGCATAAAATTAATATTGTTGGCGGTAAATTTTCTCTTCAATATTTCATCTACTCATATGAGAATAACACCTGTTAGCGGCATTATTGTACACAAACATAAGACTAGTTAATTATGTGTAATTGTTTTGGCTAGTTGGCAACCGAGGGGTGGTTGTTGCGGTGCGACGGTTGGCGCTCACACCCCCTCGGTATCTTTATATACTTCGGAATGTAACTTGCAACACACAATTTTATGAATGGAATAACATCTCTTATACTTGTCTGATATCTATGGCGTTATCATTTTGCATTACGTGCTTCATGTTTTAAGTTATTCACCCGAGAGGGCAAACATTTGGCATCGTTGCCTAGACGTACTCGGGAACGGAAGACGCGGATGGCGCATGGACATGATGGGCCTACCCGTTGGTGAGATAAAGTCAGAGGCCGACGACGTGCGAACAGAACTTTACACAGGAGAAGACACTGCAACGAGAGAATTTTCAATTCTACTCCAGGTAGCCATCCAGACCTACGTCCGACGAGAGGCGACGAAGGCGGAAATCCCACCAAGTGTCGTGTGGACAGCGTTGGAGGTGAGCCCGACAGTAAATCGGTTGATGAACCATCTTCCCCGGTTGCTTGCACAGGCATCGCTGGCACAACAAGCTCGCCTGGAGGAGATTGCCCAGGAAGAGCGACGCCAACAAATCCTTCAACAGTACGAAGATAACAGCCGACGGGAAGTAGAACGGGATGGCACCAGGCCAGGAAGGAATTGAACCTTGAATCTTCTATATTCAAATAAAAGTGTCATTGACACGAGTTGTATTTGAGGAAATGAATTAATAAAGACGTGTTTTGATTTATGTATTGTGAGTTATGGAAATGTGTGACAATTAATGCCCAACCTATTGAATAAAGATAGAAATAAAAAAGCAGAAACGAACGAGTGAGAGGCCGCACAGAGGGCCTTGATTCTGGAGCAGCGAGTAGAACGGAGACGGAGGCTGAGGCAACTTGCCAAAGGACGACCTACCAAAGGGTGGCCCGAAGGGAACCACAGAGGTGTCACGAAGGGTGCAGAAACCGAGGGAAATTTCTACGCGTCGCTAGAACACTGTAGGGCGCAGAGCCACGAAGAGTTTCTGGAAGAAACAAGGTTATGGTGAAATCTAGTTGAGGAGACTCGGGATCAGTTTAGAAACTTATCCCTTACACCACGGAGTGACGATCACCAAGGAGAGCAAGGAGTGGGCGCGGGTGAGAACGAGGGGGAGGGCAACCATACAGTTGTAGGTGCGATGCACGGCAGGCAGAACACCGTACCACCAGTCACCCACGCAAGACACACCACGGGCGCTAAAGGGAGCGGCGCAGGGGCTCAGACACAGCAACAACCACCTCAAGGGAGATGACCCCCATCAATGGCGAGCAAACAGAAACTACCGAAGTTCAACGACGACGGGAAGGAAGATCCTGTCCACCATTGTCGAACGTGCGAAACCATATGGTCAACAAACGGTGTTACCGATCAAGATGAATGGGTAACACAATTCCCAGCAACCTTGAGGGGAGTGGCCATAGATTGGTACTTAGATATGGACAAGGCCAAAGTCGACACATGGCCCGACCTGAAGAAGGAGTTTGGGATAGAGTTCCGCCTCCTGAGAGATGACAACGAAATAGTCGCCGAGATCTATGGAACGAAGAAGAACAAGAACGAGACTGTCCGAGCCTATAGTCGGCGGCTGAAGGAACTATTGGGAAAAATGGAGAGTCAACCAGCAGATGGGTTGAAAAAGCGATGGTTCGTGGAGGGACTAAAGAATTCCCTCCAAAAGAAGATGAAAATTGTTCCACCTACATCGTACAAAGATGCATACAATAGAGCGATGGATCTCGAGAGCGAGACCAAGACATCGAAGAAAAAGAAGAAGAAGGATAGCTCGTCCGAGGAGGATGACTCGTCACAGGAAAGCAGCAGCGACAGTGAGGCTGGCAAACGGGTGCAAGCGCTCCAGAAAGACATGGAGCGAATGAGGAGGGAATTCAAAACAATGAGAAGCACCCATCGGACCGAAGGGGACATATGGTGCACTGAGTGCAAAGAGGAGGGGCACACAAAGGGTACTTGCTAGAAGAAGGCATCCTGCGAGATTTGCCAAGTGATGGGACACTCCACCAAGGAGTGCCCATACAACCTGAAAACCTGGAATACGCAAATGAACGAGGTGTTGTTCACGGAGTAGGCCACAACGTCCGCACCAGCGGGTACGGGCCAACAAACAAACACAACGGCATCATCTGGAGGATACCGGGATAATAGACGCGACGGCGGAAGAAATAATAACAATAACAATAACAATAACAGAAACCGGATCCAGTATGACGCCAAAGGCTGGCCAATGATCCAGTGTAGGGCCTGCAATCAGTGGAGAAACTTCGCCCGCGATTGCACAAAGGAAGCCAACCCTTAGCACCTCTGTCGATGGTGCGGGCCAAGTGACCATGAGGATGCAAATTGCCCGAAGCCTGGTGTAAACCTTCTAAATATAGAACCCACGAAGGCGGAAGTGTTGGCAATCACCAGGGCGTAGGCCAAAAAGAGTGTATACCCAAATCCCCGCACGAAGATCGAGAGGGTGCGGGAAGCAAGAGACGAGATCACAAAGGAAATGGCCGCACAAAGGCAGAACAACCACCAGACCGCAAGTCCGCTACTGACGAGGGGAGAAGAGGAAATCTTACGGCAAATATTGCAGATGGAGGTACCCGTGAGAATTCAAGACCTCCTAGAGACCATGCCGCAACTAAAATGGCTATCTTAAACTCTGTACCTTCACAGGTGAAAATGAAGGAGGTTGTGAGCCCCACAACTGACTCTGCGTTAAGGGAGGTCCTAAGCCCCACGGTCGACCCCATGTTGTTGGTAGTCAACAGCGGACGCCAACCGGCGGTAGTAGAAATGGGCATACTGGGGACTACCTTGACAGACACTATTGTAGACGGAGGGTCGGGAGTAAATGTGCTCCCACAAGCGACATGGAAAAAACTAGGAAAGACTACGTTGTGGCCCCCCACGTTCAACCTACTAGGGGCATATCAGCATGGGATTAAACCCCTTGGTACCCTCATGGGCCAGCAAGTGATGATTGGCACGCAACCCTTCGTGTTGGATTTTGTAGTAATTCCCCTGAAGCATAAAAGGTATGACGCCATCCTTCGGTGTGGGTGGCTCATTGCAGCAAAAGCGAACCATAACTGGAAGCGTAATACTCTGTCCTTGGAAAACGTGGGGAGGAAGTACGTGATCGATCTCCGTACGTAGATGGTGAGTGAGGAGTTGGCATCCTCCTCCGACTCAGAATCTAAGGGAGACCAGTTGGCGGAGGGCAGAGACAGACGCCGCATGGAACCTAGTGACGAAGGGGTGTTAGAACTGGAGGCATGCTCAGGGGACGACGGGGACTCTTTGAATGGCCTCTTCCATTGGCAAATGGGAGATTATGAATTATTTACACCCTCGTGCAATGTATTGAGCATTGAGGAAGAACCAGATATATTTCCCCTAGAATATGGCGAGTATAAGGAAGGGGAGGCCTCGGTGAATGAGACGCTGGCACACCAATTCTCGAAGGGGGAGCCCATTAAATATCAAGAATCCAATTTAAAGGAGACAAATCTCGGGGGGACGAGTGACCCCAAGATCATCCTTGTCGGAGATGACTGGAATCCAGTGCTGAAGGTCGCAACCTTCAAAATTTTCCTTGAATACAAGGATGTCTTTGCATGGACATACAAGGACTTGAAGGGCGTGCCCCCAAAGTTGTGTGTACACCGAATAACATTAGTACCGAGAGCCCAACTGGTAAGGAAGCGGCCTTACCATATGAACAAAAATTATGCTGCACGGGTGAATGACGAAATTGAGCGGATGTTGGAAGCGGGCATAATCTTCAAAGTACAGACAAACCAATGGGTGTCTCCCATTGTGATTTCCCTCAAGAAAGAGGCCAATCAAATCCGGATCTGTGTAGACTTCTGGTGCCTGAACGCTGTCACTATTAAAGACCCGTTTCCCATACCCTTCACTGACAGCATCTTGGAGGAAGTAGCTGGACATGAAATCTATTCCTTCATGGATGGGTTCTCTGGATACAACCAGATATCCATCGCGGAGGAAGATAAGTTGAAAACAACCTTTATGGTGGAGGACGATGTGTATGCATACAACTGAATGCCCTTTGGTCTATGCAATGCACCTGCCACCTTTCAGTGCATCATCTTGCACATCTTCGACAAGATGTCAGTGGGGAACTTCAAAGCCTTCCTCGATGATTGGTCTATTTACAGCGGACAGGACACCCACCTAAAAACCCTTGGGGAGTGCCTAGAGAGATGTTGGAGGGCACGGTTGGTCCTCAACCCGAAGAAATGTAGATTCATGGTACCACAGGGAAGATTGCTGGGACACATTGTGTGTAAAGAAGGATTGAAAACGGACTCGGACAAGATTCGGGTAATAGTAGAAATGGAACCTCCTACGGACGTCACGGGGATAAAGTCCTTCCTTCGTCATGTGGGGTACTACAAGAGGTTCATCAAGGACTTTGCTGAGGTGTCCCACCCGTTGGATAAGTTGACACGGAAAGGGGAACCATACATCTGGACAGAGCCACAGAGCAAGGCCTTTGAAGAGCTGAAGACAAGGTTGAGGGGAGCACCCATACTGGCATACCCGAATTGGGATAAGGAATTCCACGTTCACGTGGATGCCTCAAACTATGCCATCAGGGCTACATTAGCCCAGGTAGGAGGGCACGGGTTGGACCACCCCGTTTATTTCGCCAGTAGGTTGCTCTCGAAGGCGGAAAAGAACTACAGTACCACAAAATGTGAAGCCCTCGGTATGGTCTATGCCGTACAGAAATTTCGTCATTACCTCCTGGCCACACCATTCACATTTTACGTAGACCACCAGGCACTCATGTACTTGGTAAACAAGCCTATTATCCAGGGGAGGATAAGTCGTTGGCTATTGCTACTACAGGAGTTCACATTTTTAATTGTGGTAAGACTGGGGCGAAGCCATGTCATAGCCGACCAGTTGTCCCGGATTAAGTCGGGGGAACCTCCAGAGGGAGTAAATGATGATTTTCCGGATGCGCACTTGTTCCAAATAGTCGTACTCCCTTCGTGGTACAGGAAGATTGGAGAGTACCTGTCAACGTCCCGATTTTCGGAGGGTATGCCTCCAAGGGAACGGAGAAAACTCATATTAAGGAGCAGGACTTTTTCGCTCATCAACGGGTTCCTCTACAAAATGGGGCCAAACCAGGTATTAAGGCGTTGTGTCATGGAGGAAGAAGTCTCGAGCATATTAAGGGAGGCACACGAAGGACCCGCAGGTGGACATATGGGCCCAGACACTACAGCCCGCAAGGTGCTTCTGGCAGGACTGTGGTGGCCAACCATACATCACGACGCCAGGGAGTGGGTCGTGGGGTGTGACACTTGCCAACAGGTGGGCAAACCTCTGAAGCGGGACTTCATGCCCCTCAACCCGTCGCACGCACAGGAACTCTTTGAATGATGGGGACTAGACTTTGTAGGTCCTCTTAAGGCCAGTCGCACATGACGGTGCCGGTACATTGTGGTTGCGACAGAATACTTGATCAAGTGGGTGGAGGCAAGGGCTCTCTCGGATAATTCGGCAGTAAGCACGACGAAATTTATTTACGAACAAATCATTACGCGATATGGTATACCTATTCAGTTGACCAGTGACCGGGGGGCCACTTCGTGAACCATGTCATACGGTTGTTGACCTTAGAGTTCAAGATTTTTCACTCATTATTGAGCCCATACTACCCACGTGCCAATGGCCAGGCGGAGGCCACAAACAAAATATTGGTGTCGGTAATTTACAAGTCCTGCGGGGTAGAAAAGGAAGATTGGGAGGAGAGGTTACCCTCTGTACTATGGGCCTACAGAACGACTTACAAAGTGACCACGGGTCATACTCCGTTCCAACTCATGTACGAGCAGGAAGCGGTGGTGCCAGCGGAATTCATGGTGCCAAGCCTTCGCATTGCAGTAGAGAACAGACTCAGGGATATGGAGAGCCTGAGGGAGAGACTGTATGCCTTAAGTAAGTTGGACGAAAAAAGAATGTTGGCACAATGGGCCACAGAGACAGCCCAGCAAAGACAAAAGGTCTGGCACAACAAGCACCTTCGGCGAATGAAGTTTACTCCTGGACAGCTAGTGTTGAAATTCAACAGGAAGAACGAAATCAAACTAGGAAAATTTAAAGTGCGATGGCTAGGGCCCTTCAAGGTACGCCAGGTCAATGCCAACTGGGTGATCAAGCTGTGGACGCTGGACGGGAAGGAGATACTAGACGTCGTCAATGGGTCAAAATTAAAGGTTTATCACGAATGGAGGGAACCTGGACCCTCCAGTCAAGATGTTTGACAGTCTATCTTAAAAATAAAAAATAAAAAATAAATATTAAAAAATATATATAAAAAAGTACGATCCGTACGACAACTGTACCGTACGACGTTAAAAAAACGTGGGGCCACCGTACGGTGACTACAACGGTGGTTACACCGACGGTGGGCCCATCGGCGGTGTTTGCCACCGGCGGTGAATGCTACCGTGCGGTGGACACCCACACTAAACCAAAAAGCCCGCAAAAAAAAAATTAAAACGCAAACAAGAAAGGAAACCCCCGCAACACAGCCATGCAAGGAAAAAAAAAAGGGGACCGCCACACACACAAGTAGACCACGCAGCCCACGCAAGGAAAAAAACAGGGAGAAGGAACGCAAGGGAAAAAGAAGGAGAAGGTCGTTACGAAGGTGTCCAACGACCGTACGATTTTTAACGGGAATTCAGTTATACCAGAGATTAATGGATTCAACAGAGATACGAAGTTGGAAAAAACAGTTGCAAGCTTCCTCCAGTAGCAGCTAGAGGGATAGCAATACTAGGGTTTTATCATCAAGCGTACGTGTTGCAGGCAGCACCATGGATGCCAGCGCCCGACAGAAGCAAAAGAAGACAACACCACAGGCTGCCCTACGTGCGAAAAATACATTAACACCCCAGAACATCACCTTTGAAGGCCTGAATGGGTCGGAATGCCAGAAATGGTGGCAGGACACTCTCGACAATGATCTGGTGAAGCAAAACCTCCGTAAGGCGGAAGTGGAGTGGGCTATTCGGATGCCCATGTTTCCTATCCGCAAGTATGAGGGTGCCCTACGGTTCATGGTGGACACCTTCGACAGACACACATGCACCAGCACTTTTGAATACCTTGGGAGGGATGTTACCATATCATTCAAAGCGGGGGACTTCACGAGGGTATTCGGCATTCCAGGCAAACAGGGCAAGAAAATAGAATTGAAGGCTAAAAAGATGAAGCGGGAGGAGAAGGAGCGGTGGATCAAATTAATCTCCAGGAACTTGACAACAACGGAGCTAGACAGCGTGGCTAATGCCACGAAGGGTCGGGAATCCGTAAGACCTTTGCTGCAGAGGGCCACTGGCGGTGCATTATGGATGTCATCAAGAGCAGATTGACAGGGTTGGGTAGGGCGTCAGACATCACCCTCCGTCAGATTATGCTTATGAACGGGTTGATGAATGGCATTGTGTATGATTGGGCCCCATTACTCGCAGAGCGCATGTATGAGTTTTTGACGATGCAGCATCGCACATTCTATATGTCGCACTATGCTATAGGGTTGTTCCTGGAGGCCACGCGGGAAGCAGAGTTGGAGGTACGGCCACAAGGACTGTTGGCAGCAGGTGAGCCTCCAATAATGTATTGGAGGCACTTGGACATTAGGCACTCTTCCGCGAAGCGAAAACGGGCGGTAGATACGGCCTCGGCTTCAGGGGAGCCTAACAACAGGAGGGATTCCAGTAGCACAAAGGAATTAGAAGTCCTCTGTTTGCCCCACCCCTACTACCGATGGGCACGCCGATGCCATCATCTGGAGTAGGCGGCACCTTTATTCCGGCCTTCGGACAGAGCCGCACACCAGTTACACTTCGCCCCCTACAGCACCAGGTAGCATCACCGAGCCCAACCACGACAACACTTACGAAGGACATGGCAGAGTCAGGGACGGAGGAGTCACTGCATCAGGTAGTAGTCGCCGAGGAGCAGGGACTGAGGGAGGTAGTGGATACGAAACCTCGGGTGCGGTTGGACGTTGTGGGGACTGAGGCCGTGGTGACTGTTTTGGCGTCTTTGTTGGAGTCAATGACAGCGGCCCATCCTCCGGTCGTAGAGATGCGTGACAACCCGTCGGTCGTGGCTATGGAGAGCTGGCTCACACAGAGATTTCAGATGACTTTGGCACAACCGGAGGGAGCTGTTGTATTCTCACCGTGTTGGGAGACTAGAGCAGAGGTAGTCGACTTGGACGATTCCTCTAGCGAGACACATGTGCCAGCAATGGGGCACACGACGGGAGAGGTCGTCTCTGCCATCCAGACACCAGGGGAGGGTACACCATTGGTGGCGGCGGAGGTACCTTCACAGCAGGATGCGGTTGTGTCAGCTCCGCCAAAGACTTCACAGCCTTCGAAGCAGGAGGGGGAGGATATTGAGGCCTATCTAGCTGACATGGTGACGAGGGGTAGGCAGGTGGTGGCCACTGCCCAGACGCGAGCATTGCAGTAGGTTGTGGTGGAGTTGGAGAGGGCCCTACGGTTTATGCAGGTGGCCTGCCCCACAGCCTTTACTACATGCTTTGAGTCTCAGGGTTGGCCGACTACTAAGATGGAAGAGATGCTCCAGGCTTGGAGTGTGCATCAACCCATTGTGGAGAGTCAGGTGACGACAGTTGTCTGCAAGATGGAGCAGGTCTACCGGGACGCCTACTATGCCCTAAGGTGTGCTCAGCATGAGTCAGAGGTCCGAGAGGCTGCTAGAGTCGCGTTGGAGAGGGATGTGGCCACTCAGCAGGCCTCTTGGGCAGTAGAGTGGGCCTAGTTGTTGGCTCAGCTAGAGATGACCCGCACAGAGAAGGCGGAGGTAGAGACTCGCCTGTCGGCAGAGCAGAGTGAGAGGAGCCTGTTGCAGACTCGGTTGGTCGATATGACAGCGACAGCGAATACCAAAGAGAAGGAGCTGCTGGAAGCCGCGCATAAGGTGAAGACGACTTTGGAGAAAGTATTGGTTGCAGAGCGGGATGTGACTGCCCGTACTCAACAGGTGTATGAGCTCCGCGCCCGCTTGGCGGCCCAGACACCGGCGTCTCAACCTTCTACTTCAGGGACGCTTCCCCAGCCCTCTCCTTAGTTTTTTCTGATGTATATATTGTATAGATTGCATTGTCTCCGTTTTTGTTGTTAGTCGCTTGGAGACGACTTTTCTTTTTGGGGGGGATGATGTTAGCAGCATTATTGGACACAAACATAAGACTAGTTAATTATGTGTAATTGTTTTGGTTAGTTGGCAATCGAGGGGTGGTCGTTGCAGTGCGACAGTTGGCGCTCGCACCCCCTCGGTATCTTTATATACTTCAGAATGTAACTTGTCACACACAATTTTATGAATGGAATAACATCTCTTATACTTGTCTGATATCTATGGCGTTATCATTCTGCATTACGTGCTTTATGTTTTAAATTATTCACCCGAGAGGGCAAACAACACCTAGATTTGATTTTGCTTCGATCTGTAGGAATTAAATCATAAAAATATGACATTAAATAGGTAGAGGAGCTAGCGTAAGTGCATATTTAATTAAGCATGTAATGACCCAATTCCCTATGTTTTAGAATAAGGAGATAAAATATTATATATCTGTACAATGATGGGGGTTGGCTGAGTGAGTGATAGAGATGTTTGTTCTTGATCAAAGAACTTTGACTTCTCTAGTCCTATCTAGCAAGGCAGATTTGAATGTAAAGGAGTTCCTTGAGCAAATATATGCACTACAAACAATTGAGTAATTTTTTAATGTGAAGTGCCTTGATTGATTGTCTCCATTTGTATCAATTCTACTATTTGAAATCATGATAAATGTATTATTTATACTGCATCCCACATTTAGATGTTACATTGTTAAGTGAATATTGCTTATAACAGTGTTATTTATCTTGTAATTACAAAATATAGTACAAGGATGCTTTCATTTATTGGTGAGATTTACATTTGTATCAAGCCTTCTAAGATTGTAAGATGCTCTTAACGTGTGGAGCTATGTACATTGCATCATAAAAATACTTGCACTACATTCCCCAAAAACAATTGATGCACAAGGCACAGACGTAAGAGTGAGAAATGGCGTATCACTAGCATCTCTCTTCTGATAGAAACCTGGGTTCCTAAAGGAGACTCTTGATCTACAAAAAAATTAAGGATACACTGACTGCGCATAGATTTTACATGCTGACAATTCCACACTGCACATTAAAAATTGTCCAACAGAGGAAAGACTAGATTTTAGGTGCAAAATTGTGGCATATCTTTTCAACAATGGCATTGTACTTAGCAAACTATAAATAATGACTATCAAGAATTACAGGATGAATCCATCTCTTCCATCTTTCTATGAGCAACTTCTACTTTCTGCCTTTGTTGTTTCATGATCTCAAATAAGGAAGCAAGCTCTGGCAATGATTCTTCACAGCAGCAATTAATATCTCCGATCATCCTTTGGATTCTTTTCAACTCAGAGACCTCCCAATTGTAGAACATTCTCTGGACTTCAACTTGTTCTTTTGTTACAGACCGTGGTCTATGGTATAACTGAAGTAGCTCTAACCTTTTTCTAGCTATTTTTGCAGCTCTGGATGAGCGTTTGGCATTCTGATTAGCCAACTGCATCTCCGCTTCTGCCTTTTTCAAATCTTCCTGGATTTGTGCCAAAAGTTCTTTTTGAGTAGCTACCATGTCTTGAGTCTTTCGATAGATTTCTGAATCTCTATCTGCAGCCCTCTTAGTAAGATTAGCTAACTCTCGTACTTGAACCAGCTCAATTTCATTTGTTTGAGAACTTTTTTCTAAAAAGCCTGAATCAGAAAAGAAACCCTTCATTTAATAGATGTATTTGGTAGTATTTCTGAAAAAGAGAAGTCATTGAAATAAAGCTTTAAGTTTGATACAGAAACTGACTAAAAACAAATTTTGTATCCTTATATACCCCATTATAGAGAACAACTTAACAAATATTTCATATGGACAAACTTGAAAGTTACCATCGTTTTCCTTTGCAATCTTCTGCGTATTTACATCTTCCAGAATGGAAACCAATAGCCGTCGCAAATCAGAGAATGGAGTATATGTAACTGATTCAAATGCACTCAACAACTTAATATTCATTTCCTTTAAGCTTTTCCTCTGAGTGCCATCCATGGCACTGATTGCAGACTTAAGATGTTTATGTGCTATATCTTTGGATTCATTGTCTAATGCATTTTTCACCCTTTCCCTCCAAAAAGGAAATAGATCACACTTCACAGAACAAACTGGGCACAAAAACTCACCATCAATGTTTTTCTCTTCTACAACTCCCCCAATTCTTTCCTGAAGAGTACATTCTATATGGAAAATATGGTGACATGAGCATTTTATATAGCTCCACGTTTCATCTGGCTGAATAGATACAAGACAGATATAACACATGCAACCTCGACAAAAGTGAGCATTTGCACAGCAAGATTTGCAGTTACAATTTTGAATTTCTACTGCTCCTCTAGGTTTAACCTTGATATTGTCATTTTTGCCATCAAGGCATTGATTGCCTAAGCACTTATCCCCACCTTGTTTGTAACCTGCAATGTCAACCCTCTGTTTTACATCAAAAAGATTCCCACTATTGACATATGGATGATCAATTGTTGTGTGAGAAACCTTTTGATCATGCATAGCCAATGATTCATCATTTAAAAGATCCTCATTCTGCCTATGTGCTTCATTGCTTGGTTGTATGGAAAAATAACTTCTAGTTTTATTAGTAAGAAATGCCTCTTCAAGTTCAGATGCTCCCTCCTTATTAGGAATTGGAAACAGCAATTTAGTATTCTGCTTTTCAGTGCCCACCATCAGATTGTCACAGCTGTTAGCACAATGAGCTGCTAGACCTCTTTGTGACTGTGATCCATTATACGAAACATGCGCTAATGTGTCTCTAATTGCTTGATACTTATTACACTCTTTGCAAGGTTTGTACCTGTAACATGAACCTCCAAATTGTGCAACAGTGTTTGAACTTTCACTGATTCCATAAACTTTTGGTTTGCACCATGTTTCAGGCACTGAATGAGCAGAGAAGTGCTTATCAACATGCTGGCCTTCAACAAATGGATCAACCATGCATTGATCTTTTCCAGATTCTGATTCATTCTGACCTACATAAAACTGATCAACTGAACGTGTATCTCTTAAAAACTTTTCAACAGTTGAAATAATTCGGCTCTCTTCTAGTAAGCACCAAAATCTCTTGTACTTGCAATACCATTTGGTAGAGAGCCTAACAAGTGCCCTCCTTCCTAATATTGAGGGTGCTGCTTCATTTCTCATAAGCAAGACAAAAGCTCTAACAATATTCATTGGAAACACCTTCATGCTCTCTCTGGTAACTTGCCAATTCAAAAGAATTTTACGTAATTCACCAACCGGAATATCACCCTTTTTCTTCAGCTCTCCAGACGCTAATAAAAAATCCTGTAAGACCCTTGTTGCCTCATGAAGACATGCCGAATGTTTTACGAAGGATTCCTTGTCTGTCATATGATTTCCTTATGCCAATTAGCTAAGATTATCTCCCCATAAGAAACTGAAGCAAAGTAGTTATAGTGTTTGTTACCTTTCTGCTTCACTGCCAATCCATGCACGTGATGTTCAACCCCATGACAATCCACCCCGTGGTGTCCTACATAATGTTCAAGTAGACCACAAAATTGACAAACCTACAACAAGGAATGATGTTAACTTCCTTCAAACACAGAAACACTATAAAACAATTGCAAAAACATGAAAGTCGTGCCTTTATTTCTACCAGGGTCCCAGCAAAATACTTCCTAATGTTCCTATAATGTACATTGCTTGCGGCATGAAGTCAGAGGATCAAACACACAAGTGCTGTATTTGTGCCCAGTAGAAGGGATCAAGTGACCAGAAGCAGAGAGTAAAGAATTTACAACCAATGGTGCACTAGCAACTACTTAAAGTTTAATTTTATACACTATTGTAAATATCATAAGGCCTGGAATATTTAATGATGGAAACCAAATCTTCAATATTATTGATGATTGTAAAAGAGAAACAATTCAGACAAGTATCACAAGAACTGCAAAAAGAACATGCCCAAACAAAGAATAAACCTTTAACTATACCATGGTGTCCGGTAGCAGGGGCTGTGTGACCAGAAGCAGAGAACAAATTATTTAGTGAGCAGCTGCACTAGTTACTACTAAAAGTTGCATCTCTATTGTATACAAACATGCAGACATCATAAGGCCTCAAACAGTTAACATGAAAACTAAATCATCAATAATCTTGTTGATCATAAAAGACAAACAGGTGAGGCAAGTGTGACAAAAACTGCAAAAAATAGCATGCCACAACCAAAGGATAAACCTTTAACTTATGCAGTGGCGGCCTTTTCCTCTTCTGTCCTGGTGAAACTGGAATCCCAAGCACTATCTTCTGTTCAATATCAGCTTCAGATCTGGCAATAGAAGTACCTGTAACAGCTGAGAACAAAACTCTTGTTAACATAAGATATTTAGAGCACTAGAGGAGTGGACAAAGTAACCCTGAAAGGCAGAAGAGAAAAAAGAAAGTTACAAACAAAAAGAATTTTATTAATTGAATTCATGAAGCTTCCACAGTCCATAATGATATGAATGTTAATCTTCTATATTCGACCGTGTAGATTTTTGCATTGCCAACGTTACGGATCAAACACCATGATGCTCTCTCTCTTGCTTTTTTGCCCTGATAATGGATCATGGTGTTTGATCCGAAACGTTGGCAATGCAAAAATCTACACAGTCGAATCCAGAAGATAAACATTCAAAAGAATTTTATTAGTTATTTGTGGAAGGATACTTGTTAATGCAATTTTGTCAAATTAAATCTTAAAATAGATTCACAAACGGATTCATTTGAAACTGAGATACCAGTTCTTGGGGAAAAAGGCTGGGTCCGGGTCTTGGTTCTTGCCCAGTCCTAGTCCGAGCCTGGTTCTCCTTGGGTTCCACCCGGGTCCTGCCTTGGTGGAACCCAGGGAGAACCCAGGGGGACCTGGGAGAACCAAGGCCCGTGGGTTCCCAAAAACGGGGCCCACCGGTCATAAAAGTCAAAAAGAGAATTAAAAAACAACTATGTATCATTTATCTGTTATCATTTATGTATCATTGTATGGGAAAGTTACATTGTATGTTTCATATTTGTATGTTTGAACATATATATAATTATAATTAAAATTTATATATATATGTACGGACGTACCCGTACCCAAGAAAAAAAAATTTGCCAAATCCGCGAATCCATATCTGTACTTGAAACAGTAACTTAGATTTGAAACAATCCAAACCAGAAACTCGTGAATACATTTAGAAGCATTCACATTCCATAATCTTCAAAACTGAGATGATCAGAAAAACTATGTTCCACTTAGTCCCCTTTTAGAGGAAGGGAAAACACGGATACCAAATGTGATAGGTGAGAAGTGCCCTCTAAAGCCTAGAAATTGTATTTAAATAGGACAATAGCATAGAAACATGGGTGGGGTACCAGCATGCGTAGGCTGTGACACGGAACTGATGAATGGGGCTGAGCACCTGCAGAACATAGGAAAAAATGAATCTCATTTTCTTAAGCTGGTTCTGCATCAAGCTAGCATTCAAGTAAGACTAAAACAGCAGATGGTGAATCTAGCTACTATCTTGGAGAATGGTGGGCTATTTAGCATGTAAAAGAAATGTTCAGCTATTTTGAATTTATGAAGGATGGCAACTGTAATAGCCTAGAAACACAAATTGATTTTGATGACACATATATATTTGTTTACTGCTTTATCTAATATAATGAATTAATACTAGAGATGACAATGCATACCAAATACGGGAGTAAAATATATCTTTACTCATACATGAATTTATTATAGAAGAAGATCAGAGATGGTCAGCCAAGGATCAGAGTGATCCCACTAGATCATCATGCTTTCCTTAACGATAAACAATCTATTCAAAGGACCCAACAGTTGCCAAGGGGAACACAACCATCGACCAACCAACACTTATAACTACCTGAAGCCAACAACAATTAATACATTTGGATAACCCATATTATCAAAAAATAATAATTGTCATTGTACAATTACACTAAGTACATCATCCAGAAAAAGTTGTCTTCCAAACAACAAGTAGACATTAAGTAACATTAGGAAAGACTTTCCAAACTGATAATGATATTGTAGATGAGAACATCTAAACAAACTGGAATGTGTACTTTGCAAACTCAGACTTGGATAGTACTTGGCAAATCAAATGAGTGTGGTGGGAGTCAACAACCCCAACAAGATCAAGGGGCAGTGCCCCTTGACAATACCTTCAAAACCACACAACCTTCATGACATACATCACTTTCTTGATTCTTTAAGAGGCAAAAAACAACCCTGACAAAGCCAACAAATAAAGATTTTGGAGTGTTTGATCAACATATGCCAATATGTGAATAATGCTTTGGACCAACCAAGGGACCTCGTCTAATTACACACTGAAACTCTCGAGAATAGACTCTTGCTAAAAATGGCTCCCAAGAATAGATTGTTGTTGAGAAATGGCTTCCAAGAATAGACTTCTGCTAGGACAATTGAAGGGTCGTACAATCAAGTTGTACACTTAAAAAAAAATCACTTGTACAAATGAAACCGACTGTACAAGGGAGACTGTGGTTGGTCGTTACCCCCTACCACTAGAGCACTCCTTGGCAGTCATACTCTTATGAAATTAGCAACCTGTTCAAATTGTCACCATACAATATGGACAGATACAAGATTATATTGTCTTGGTCATATGATGTAGGTAGAATAAAATAGGCATATAGTGCAGATGGGACGAAATGGCCATACCATGCAAACGAGCAAGAATTGGGATCTTCGTACAATGTAGTTGGGAAAGAATTGGGATGGCCACATAATATAGTCAACGAAGAATTTGGAGGGTCGTACTATACAATTAATAAAGA
Organism: Cryptomeria japonica; assembly: GCF_030272615.1. NCBI lineage: Eukaryota > Viridiplantae > Streptophyta > Pinopsida > Cupressales > Cupressaceae > Cryptomeria > Cryptomeria japonica. The sequence goes on from NC_081408.1 coordinate 261,960,163, forward strand.
ATTTGGAGAGTCATACAATGTAAATGGGAAAGTGAGTCGTACAATATTATATATGCATCTCCAACGCACAATATCGCTAAAGAGATAGTATACCCATACAATATCGCCAAACGAATTAAGTGGTCATGCAATTACAAAGTCACCTCACTATACAATATGAGAGTTTGTTGTCCATACATCATGCTTTATAGTTCACACAATATTGACAAGTAGGTGGGGCTGTAGGATATTGAGCTTCTAGCAGTGTAGTACAATAAGGACCAACTAGTAAGGACATACAACATAATTTTTTCTTCATTGTACAATATAGACATTTTACTCACCATACAATGTAAACTGTCTCTCGCTGTACAATGTAAACTCTTTCTCATCATATAGAGTAAATCTTTTCTCACCATACAATATAAAAAATTTCTTGCCATATAAAACTTGTTCCTATTTTATTATTTTTTTCTCCATTTTTGAATTCAAATTTTCAATATAATATTTTTGCCTTGATAAATTCCATTATCGTTTGAATTATGAATCATTGGCCACAGTGGCATTGCAATTGGCATACAACCGTCAATTCACATGAACCAAATACACTACTAGTCAGATGGTCATGCTAGTTAGGGGGTACCTAAAGTGTGTGACCGACTAGTCTGTGTAGGTTCCAAACATTAGGCTCAAATGGTTAAATGGTAATTGATCTTTTCTTTGTCTACTACCCTCATGAAGGGTCGGACCCTTCCGGAAGGAAGAGGAATAGGAGACTTATAAGTCTATGGTTGGAGGGAAAAGCCCTTGATGATGTTCTCCCTCTCCTATATTATGTCAAGACTTGAATCTATTATCAACAGGAAGCTTGTTGTGTTGTAATCTCTAAACTCTCTTTTTAGTTGCATTTGAATAACTAAATTTCAGTTGATAGTTAGTTTTCTCTTTATGATGAAAGTTGGTTAGTTAGTTTTCAGTTTTATTTTTCAGCTGAATTTAAATGTTAGATGCAATTACTTTTCAATTAATTATGCTTATATTTGTTTTTCTTTTCTTTTCTTTAGTTTAGTGGTTTTTACACATTTGTACACATTTGATCATCTCAATTCTATCATTTGCTCATTGATTAAATAGCTTTGCCTCTCGTGTTTGTGAAGGTGTATTTTGCAATTTGTGTTCCTAGGTTAGGTGGCCATCACCAACATGGTATCAAAGCCTTTGACCTATATCTCATTCCAATTCTAAGAGTTTTCATCACCTAAGTTTGTTTTTGAGGTCAGATTCCAAGTGATTTGGTTTGCAGTTGGAGACACTCATCATTTGGGACTCCAAAATAATTGTGGATCTCATATTTTTACCTGGTGATTTGTCATGTCCCCATTCAGACCTTTGAGAAGATAGGTAAGACATTGTCATACCATACAATGATGATAAAGGAAATCTCATTTAAAGAATGAAATTACAATAAGTTAAATCGACTCCTTATGCGGAAGAAAGATAGAGGTTAATATTTCCTAATATGATGGAGAAATAGATACGCAAAGGGATTGGCGTGAATAGTTAAATAAATGGAAGCTATGGTACTGTGGGTACGAAGAACTATAAAGTAGTAATTATAACTAATCATGTAATTACTAAGGGATACAATTATACGAATAGATACGCCTCTATCCTCCAAGGGACACACCCGATGGAATATATGAATATATATATTAGCAATCATTGAACATTGGAAGGGACATCGAACAGGTTTTTATCAAGAAATTCCATTTCTAATCTAAGAAAGTATAAATGCAAGGCTAGAGAATGCATATAGAAATAAATCAAAGACAGAGATTAAGAGACTAGCAGAATTGGGAGTTGTTCTCCCATCGTCTGGTGTGATCGGATCTCTCTTTAGGGGAAAATACGGAAGACACATTATCGGGGCATGTGAACAGAGTCAATAATTAGAGAAGACGCCAAATCTGCAGGATATTTATCGCCATATCAGAAATAGCACTGACATTACATTATAGCAGGTGTATACTTATACATCATAAACAAACAACGTATCACTGCAGAAGGGATACTAATAATTACATGTGCATGTCATAAGGGGGCATTTTCATCTCAGAGTGACTATATATATTTCAAAGAATCATCCTCTTCGTTTGTATACATATTATGTGTATCAGATATAGATGTTCAGTTCAAGAATCTTTATGCATATCAGGGGACTATCTTACCCAATTGTATACTTATATATCAGAAGATATTTGTTCTTAGACTTCTCTTAAAGAGTTTATACTAGAACGCATAACGAGTCCCTAACGAGATCCTTTTTAATTGTCATTAATCAGTCAAGAAAAGAGGGTCTCTACTGGGGACATTACATGATTTTACAATTGCAGTTTTGGCAATAAGCGCCATTAACATTTGGTGCATATCATATATTTTGCAGATGATCTCATTATTTTGGCTGTGGGTATCTTTGGCCGACGCACCTTCTTATTGTCTACCTGCACTAATTATAATAAACGAATGCATTCATATTGGCAGAGGTTGTTTGGCCCATCATACCTGTTGTGAGGTATTCACACATCGCCCCATTGCAAATGGGAACCCCCACTTTTTTGCTTTCTAGGTTGGTTGTCTTAGTTTAGTTGTTGGTTGTTGTCGAGTCTTTGCTATTAGCCTCTTATTTGTAATTGCTCGGGGGTTGATCAAGTCTCTTTGTTAAGGATGAAGTGAGGTTTAACACTTCCTTTTCCCTCCTAAGCCTTCGACTTGTTTCTCCCAACACTGTCAGTGGGTGCCCAAACCCGATCACACCCATTTCTATTCCTCACCATTGCCATCACCATTCCACCTCTCCATCATTCATCCCTCCCATTTTCCTTTACCTTAACCTCCACTACCACTTCCATCTCCTTCCACATCCCTTATCCCTCCATCTTCTTTCATCACGTACCCTTCTACCTCACCTTCACCTATCTTCACCTATACCCTCACCTACCTAACCCTCTTCCCATCCTAGCATATTTATCCACTACCCTTCCTAAACTTCATTATCCCCTTTATACCCCATTCTAACCTCCCACCACAGCACTTCTTATGACCCCCGTATCCACCTTCACTTACCCCTCTCTACATCCCACTTCTCTTATCCTCCCCCTTACATTCCTTACATCCTACTCCCATGACTATTCCTTACAACCTCTTTCCATCCCCCTCATTGCCTTTAATCCCTTTCTACCCTACCACATATTATTGGGCCCCACAAATTATGAAATGGAGATCTAGAAGTTTTTCTTAAGACAGAGTATTTCATTATTCTCCCTCTCTGGTGTATAATTGTTTGGGCCCACAAACTTTAAAGAAGGAAATTTTCAGTGTTCCACGGGGATGCGTCCCCCCCTCCCTTTTTGGTCGCGTCTCAGAGACAGGGACGTCTCCAGGACGAGGGGAAGGGGACACGACGTCTCCCACCGCCGCCACCCAAGCGCCGTCGGAGACGGGGAGACGTCTCCACATCTCCTTGGGAGACATCTGGGCATTTCCCCGTCCCTTGAGAGATGTGCAGACATCTCTTGAGGGATGGGGAGATGCCCAGACGTCTCCCGTCACCCCCACATATATGCAATGTTTAAAATTAATTTTTTTTTTAAAAGTGAGTTTTGTCATTTTGTCTTTGACTCTAGTCTCTTTTGTAATGCTATTGCTATTAGTATTTGTATTTGGCTACTCATTGTAATGATGAATCATGTAATCATCTTTATTATTATAGACTTTGCAATGGCATCAAATATTCATATTTTCCTTTTTCGATATAATAGAAATCTCCAATTTGACAATTTCATTTGTCAAATTTTATTCAGCAATTAGCAATTAGCATTGAAGAAATCTTGGTATTTAGATTTAGTATTTCAGATTTCCTATAGTTTCATTTGAAATGTAATTCTTATACTATTATACTATCATACATCTTTTCAAAACTAGTTTTTCAAGTACTATATCTATATGTATAACTATATCAGCACCACCACCCCGCCACCCCCCCCGCCGTCGTCCCCAAACTTAGGCCCTTGGTCCCCCTGTCCCGGACACCTGTCCCTACGTTCCCCCATCCCCAAAGCCGGTGGAACACTGGAAAATTTTAAAGTCTCCACATGCTTTGCCACATCGTTGCTTGGGCCCCACCAAACTCTGAGGTGGAGATTCAAAAGTTTTAAGACATTTTTTTAAGAGAAAGAAAAGAAAAAAGAATCACTAAATTGCAACATCAGATGATCTAAGTTCTAGCGAATCAAGCATTCAGGCAATCAAACGTAAGTCCCCTTGTGATTCCAGCATAATCACATCAACCAACAAGCTTATCCACACGTAGTGACCCTAGATTCATGAACCTTGGAGTCTTCTCAAGAGATCCTTAAGCTAATCTTTAGCATTTGAGAGATTTTGTTCAAGAGAGGATAAAATACCTTGGTATTTTATTCTGTGTTCGCATGTGCATTAAAAACACATCAACAATACCATTTGATTGGCCCTCACATTGAATTTGGCCCGTGTCGTCCCTACTTGGTTCGAGCTCATTCCATTTGCAAAGACCATGATTTTCTTTTTCGGCCCACATCACATCTGGTCAAGTGGACGGCTTTAATCTTGTGGTCGCATTTCATCCATGCTTGTCGATTTCATCGGTCATTGCTTTCTTTGTACATGGTGGCAAGCATAAACATTCAATAGTTATTGGCGATCTTTGTTCAAGCCCATCTAGCCTTTTTGGGTTTTGCAGATCAATGTTTTGACCGATTTATTTTGCAGGAGCTTTATTTGCCTTGTTTTATTTCCCTCCAGCCATTATAAGTCTATGTATTCATTGGTCAAGTGTGGCTAGGTTGGCCTTATTAAAACAGGCTGCTCGTGGGATATTTGAAGGGTGAATTTCTTGGTCAGTGGCCCAAACTATTAATTGGCTCATAATTGTATCGGCTCATTCTTTGTTTTTAATGGGTTAATCTTTTGGCCAGTCCGTACTGTTGTGTTATAAACACACACGCCCCATTGCAAATGGGGACCCCTCTTTTTTTTGCTTGTTAGATTAGTTGTTTTGCTTCATTTTGCTTAAGCTTGGCAGTAGTTTTGATCCTCTAGCTATTGGAAGAAGGTTGCAATGTCTTGTCAATCCGAAAGAAACAATGATCAATCCATCAATTGAGTAAGAGTGCAATGTTCATCCTTGGTGAAGGTAGATCAAGACAAGGAAATTTCCTTGTCAAGGTCAGATTTCCAACCTTGACAAAAAACGAAAAAATAAGGTGACTTCGAATTCCTTCCACAAAAGGAAAGAAAATGATAAATGTGGATTAGAAGAGGAAAATTGTAAGAAATTTCAAGGATTAGATAAGGTAAATTTTCAAAGTTGGAAGGAGGATTGATTCATAAAATCAAAGAAAAACAATGGAAAATCCATAAACAAGTCTAAATTTCACTTGAAAAAAAAAATCCTTGTCAAGTTTCAGTTCTCTTCGAAATTCATGCAAAATCCATGAAGTCATAAAATCCACAAATATTTTTATGAAATTACAAAAATCCACGACTAAGAATCGTTGCTAAAAAGGCTAAGAAACTTATGAAAGGAAAACTGCGATGAAAGATTAAAGCAGTGTTGTGACTTGTGAGTATATATGATTGTGATAAGTTCAATCAATTTAAAGTGTGAATAAGATCAATTATGTGAAAGTTGAGTATTGTGATAGCAGCTATACATCATAAGCATTTTGATGAGATTGTTAGCTTGATCAGCCTGCAAGTTTTGTTTGGTCATGGCTTTATTGTCTTCATCGCAAGCCAGGTAATTTCATTTATGAGGGCTCGTATGTTTAATGATTGGCAGTTTCTGACATTTCAGAAATCGGCTTTAGCATATTCATTTTATGTTTTTCCTACACAATTGCTAATTTGTCTGGCGTTTTTGAAACCTTTTGCCATGATTGGCTAGGCATATTCATCGATTTGGTAGTTTGCTTGATTTTTGCTCAGATTTCATTTTTGCAGATTGACCCCTCTATTGGCATGGCTCAAGCTTCCTTCACTATCGCCGCTTCACATATCATTCCCAAATTTGATTGGATTCCAACTATCGCTCTCATTGGCTGTTTTTTTATTGATTTTGTTCCCAGACATTTGTAGTTCTAAAGTTTAAGAAATATTTTTGTCGATTAGGGTTTTATTTTGCATGAAAAATCCACAGTGAGCTTGCAGGTTTGGGCATTCACATTTTGGGATATATTCCACATTGCTCATGTTTGTGCTATTTTGTGCTTTATAATCTACGGTGTGTGGGGAGTATTGTAAAGTGGTGCAAGGAGAGCTTGTGTGCCTTACCTTGTGGTCATTCGAGGAGGTTGTGGAAATTGTTGTGGCATGGGCTACCCACCACTTGATTGCACTAGCACCATTGTGATCTTATCAGCCTATATTGCCTCATTTTTTACCTCTGACATCAGGCATGGTCATATGGGGAATCGTGGACTTAGTCATTTTTAGCCCCTAATGCTTTGACAATGCCTCACATAGGCTTTTTTTTCATTTTTGCATAACTTTGCAAACAGAGGCCATTTCTTGCAAACCAAATATTGATGGGAAGCTATTTTCGTCAACATTGCAGTGGTAAAGGTATATTTTTCTCTTTGATGTTGATTTTTACCCATTGAAGTCACATCTTGGTTTTGCACAATTTCATGTTGTTGATCTCTATTCATGATGTGAGAACTATATCATTGATGTAATCATGGGTTATGCAACACATCCTTTTGTTATCACTTAGACAAAGGACAATTATGAGTCATAAGCAAAAGGAATCATCACATTGTAGGTGACTTAATCTCTTGCCTCATCTTCATGGACTCATTCCTAAGCCAAAGACACAATGGATGCAATCAATTTGGGGTAATATAAATGATCATATCATAGGGTTGATTGGTTGTAGAATTAGTCAAAGCTTCCTCCATGATATCTACCCCAAGATTAGCAGTATTCAATGCCCTCACATAGTTTGGACCATTATTTGGGAGTTTTTTGGAGATCCAAATGTTCCTCCATTCGCAAATGATCCTGCTTTAGATTGCCTTCTTCCACTTGATGATAGTACCTTAAAGGAGATTGAATACGAAGCAACACTTGAGAGTTATGATGATCTAGAGACTCCACCTACAACTGCTACTTCTCCAATTGAGATCAGACATTCATCTTTTATTAGTGATTCACTGAGTGTTACCAATGAATATTCACTGAGTTTTACCAATGAATCATCACAACAGGCATCTATGTGTCTTCCTAATTGGGATTCCTATTTGCCAAACATTGGTTCTTTGTTTGTGGAGTCTCACATTTCAAATTTGGACACATTTGAGCGTCTATCTCTCCTACATGATGATAGTCATGATGCAGCTATTGTCATTTCATCTTCGTCTTTGGAGCTTGTTCAAAATCAGTTTCCATTGGGTCCTTGTTTGTCACCTATTGTGATTGGGTATGTACCTGATTCGTTTGTGGCATCTTCAAAAACCAAGGACTTGGCAACATATGAGCAGATTTTAGAGATATCATCTTCATACATTTGGATTCAACTTCCTACCAATTCCTATTCCGAATGGGAAGAATTCTTGCATTTGTACTTGGTTTATCTTCTTCCAAAGGGGAGAAATGTTGTTTATGCACATTGGACTATATTTTGTCTTCAAACACTCGCCATTCTTGCAGGACATTGCTCGTTATGGGATGGCTATGTAGTCTCCTTTCCTTCCTATGGGGCAATACTTGATTGTATATGCATGATGTGTGTAGTCCTTGGGGGGTATTAGTGAGTCCTCCATGCATCATCTTGTTTGTTATTGTTTCTCTCTTTTGGAGAGGAGTTTTGTCCCACGTGGTTTTCTCCTTTTCTCTGTTTGTGAGAGAGTTCATTGCATTGCATTTGCATTGTACATGGGTGCCTAACATGGCCTAGTTGTTGGAACCCATCTTGCACCTTGCTTTTATATTGCATAATAATCTTCTCCCTAGGTTGTACTTAAGGGGGTGTTGGAGTAAATGAGGTTTTACCCATTTAATTAGGCTTAAGTTTTACTTGGGGCCGATACAACACTTTATTTAATATTCGCATCTAATAATTATTGTTGTTGTTAGTTGGATGGTTGGTTGTCTCTAATTTCTCTCTCCTTGCCTTTAAAAGCAAGGCATCTGTACATATTTGATGATGATCATCTCAATTCAATTATTTGCTCATTGATGAACTAGCTTCACTTCTCTCATGTTTGTGAAGGTGTATTTTGCAAATTGTGTTCTTGGGTTAGATGGCCATCACCAACAGGAAGAAAATGAAAAAACTAAAAAAACTAAAGAAGCATTGCCATAAAAGTTGCAGATTTCAGGATGCATGAGGAGAATTGTTGAAGTTGCAGCTGTGGGGTAGGGAAGACCTCAAGTTTGTTTGTAGGTGAAGCTACCATTATATTTCATGTTTGTCATCTCCAAAAGTACAGAAATAATTGATGTAATGCAGCCCATGTTGTTGTAAATTGTGGTTCCCGAAACCCACTTTGATTAAGGTTGAATTGAGGCCATTTCTTGGAATTTGAATAGAACAAGTTTCTTGTTTGAAACTTATTATTTCAAGTTGTTTGCTAGTTTGCAGAATTTTGATTCATGAGAATTTTTAGTTTGAATGTGGATGACTTGATTGGGATTTTCCCCCCTACATCAGTGGTATCAGAGCAGGAGTTCCTGAGTGTGCAAGCAGAAGCATTGATGTGAGGCAGTATGCACCAGGGCTTGAGGATTGGATTGTGTGGGAGATTTGTTGCATGTGTATATGCAACCTGCAAGATGAACTTTTCAAAGGGTTTGAGGAGCTAAGGTTCTTGTGGTTGTACACAGATTGCCGAAGGAGGCAGTTTAAAATGACATCAGTAAATGTTCTCAGAGGGTATTGTAAACAGATTTCCAAATGTAAGGCAATTTACATGTGTAAAACTTGAGGGTTTTTTTTTGTCAAATTACCTAGGGTGTCTGATGCGGGAGCATCTGTTGTCGGGAAATATGTATATCTTAAGTTTTGGTAGTAATGTTGTTTGTTAGTAGTTAGTTAGCTGACGGATAGGTAGTTGGAGTCGCAACGGTTGGGTCGCACCCCTTCGGCTGTTATATATTGTACTACCTGCGAATATTGAGAGGTGTGTAGTTGACGACAGATAATGCTATGAACATTGTATACACTTTGAGTTATTAATGGAAAGCTTATTCTTGTATTCATGCTGTTATTGCATTGTTTATTTCTGCATTACTTTTGTATTCCTTCTGTTTACCCAGTGAGGCAAACATTTGGCGTCGTTGCCTAGACATACTCGGGAACAGAAGACGCGGATGATGCACGGACACGATGGGCCTACCCGTTGGTGAGATAAACCTAGAGGCCGACGATGCGCAAACAAAGCTCTACAACGGAGAAGACACTGCAACGAGGGAATTTTCAATTCTTCTCCAGGTAGCCATCGAGACCTACGTCCGACGAGAGGCCACAGAGGCGGAAATCCCACCAAGTGCCGTGTGGACAACGTTGGAGGTTAGCCCGGCAGTAAATCGGTTGATGAACCACCTTCCCCAGTTGCTTGCACAGGCATCGCTGGCACAACAAGCTCGCCTGGAGGAGATTGCCCAGGAAGAGCGACGCCAACAAATCCTTCAACAGTACAAAGAAAGCAACCGTCAGGAAGCGGAGCGGGATGGCACGAGGCCAGGAAGGAATTGAACCCTGAATCCCATAGGGATAAAGGAACATTCTATATTCAAATAAAGGTGTCATAATATTGACACGAGTTGTATTGATGAAATGAATTAATAAAGGCATGTTCCGGTTTATGTGTTGTGAACTATGGAAATGTATGGGAATTAATGCCCAACCTATTAAATAAAGATAGAAATAAGAAAGCAGAAACAGACGAGTGGGAGGTCGCGCAGAGGGCCTTGATTCTGGAACAGCAAGTAGAACGTAGACGAAGGCTGAGGCAACTTGCCGAAGGACGACCTGCCGAAGGGTGGCCCAAAGGGAACCAAGGAGGTGTCACAGAGGGTGCAGAAGCCGAGGGAAATTTCTATTCGTCGCCAGAACACCGCAGGGTGAGAAGCCACAAAGAGTTTATGGAGGAAACAAGGTTACAGAGGAATCTAGTCGAAGAGACCCAGGATCAGTTTAGAAACTTATCCCTTACGCCACGAAGTGAGGATCACCAGAGGGAGCCAGGAGTGGGTGCAGGTGAGAACGAAGGGGAGGACAACCGTACGGTTGTAGGTGCCACACACAGTAGGCAAAGCACCGTACCTCCAACCACCCACGCAGGACACACCATCGGCGCCGGAGGGAGCGACGCACAGACACAGCCACCTCTAGGAAGACGACCCCCATCGATGACCCCGTACGGCACTGTCGTACATGTGAGACAATATGGTCAGCCAACGGGGTAGCTGACAAAGCGGATTGGGTGGTGCATTTCCCTGCCACCCTGAGAGGAGTGGCCATTGATTGGTACTCTGATGTGGATAAAACAAAGGTGGGAACATGGGACGACCTACAGAAAGCTTTCGAGACGGAGTTTCGACTCCTTCGAGATGATAATGAGATCGTGGCGGAGATATTAAACACAAAGCAAGGAAAGCACGAGACAGTGCGAACATACAACTGACGGTTAAAGGAGTTACTAGGGAAGATGGAGAACCAACCAGCTAACGGACTAAAGAAGAGATGGTTCGTGGAAGGGTTGTGGTTACGATGACGCATACAACCACGCGATGGACTTGGAAAGTGAAGACAAAACATCGCGGAAGAAAAAGGACAAGTCACGAGCAAAAACGAAGACGTGTGGTACACTGATTGTAAGGAAGAAGGTCACACAAAAGGCACTTGCCCGAAGAAGGCATTCTGCGAAATTTGCCAGATGTTGGGACGTGCCGTCAAAGAATGCCCCTACAACATGAAAACAAAAGGGAACCAAGTATTCTTCGCGCAAGAGCAACCCTCACTATCAGCGAGCTCCGCCCAGCCGCAAGCCGACGCCGCTGCATCATCCGGTGGTTACAGAGGTAACCGAAGAGGAGGGAGAGGCAACAATAACAACAACAACAATCGGAGCAGAATGCAGTATGACATTAAGGGGCGGCCAATAATTCAATGTCAGGCCTGCAACCAATGGGGGCACTTCGCTCAGGAGTGCCAGAATACTGAAACCCCCCAGAGCCTGTGTAGATGGTGCGGCCTCGGTGATCACGATGACACAAAATGCCCTAAACAAGGGGTGAATCTCCTCAATATTGAGAAGACGGGCGAAGTATTGGCGATCACTCGCGCGCAGGCGAAGAAGGCAACGTATCCCGACCCCCGCACAGAGAAGGAGAGACTGCAGGAGGCGAAGGCCGACGTTGAACGGGAAAAGGCGACAGAAGGACGGAAGAACACGGAGACGATGAGTCCCTCAACCCGCCTAAAAGCAGAAAAGAATATTATTGGGCAAGTCTTGCAGATGGAGGTACCAATAAAGGTAAAAGACCTTCTAGACTCCATGCCACATTTGAGGACTGCCATCCTCAGCAATGTGCTAAGCACCGCACACGTACCTTCGAGTGCACCACAGGTGGAGGTTCCCGTCAGCCCTTCGACTGAACCGATGTTACTAACCTTGAACAGTGGTAGACACCCAGCTGTGGTAGAAATGGGCATCCTTGCAACCATTCTAAAGGACACCATTGTGGACGAAGGTGCTGGGGTGAATGTACTACCAGAAGAGACATGAAAGAGGCTGGGGAAACCCACCTTGTGGCCATCCACATTTAATCTAGTAGGAGCCGACCAAAACGGCATCAAGCGACTCGGCATATTGATGGCCCAGCAGGTGACAATTGGTACGCAGCCCTTCCTGTTAGATTTTGTAGTTATTCCCTTGAAAAAGAAAGGCTATGATGCCATCCTGGGGAGAGTGGTTGATCACCGCGAGGGTGAACCACAACTGGAAGAAAAATACACTTTCCATGGAGAAGGGAGGGCAGAAATATACCATTGACCTACAGACCCAAGATGTCAGCGAAGAGCTCGCCTCTTCCGACTCGGACTCAAAGGACTCTTATAAAGGGGAAGGGGGGTCCCAACGAAAGCAAGGGCAAGAACGCGATGGAGCCGAACAGTGAAGGGGTGCTCGAATTGGAGGGATGTTTTGAAGATGAGGTGTGCTCACTCAATGGGCTCTTCCATTGGCAAATGGAGGACTACGAAGTTTTTCACTGCAACATGTTGCAGATAGAGGAGCCCGCTGATCCGGAGGTCTTCCCTCTGGAATACAGAGAATATAAGGAGGGGGAAGCCGGAGTGGACGAGGCACCTACACATCAATTCGAGAAAGACAAGCCAATTCAATTTGAAGAGTCCAAGCTAAAGGCAACAAACCTAGGAAAGGAGGAAGACCCACGAAATATAGTAGTCGAGGATGACTGGGATCCCGTGCTGAAGACAGCGGCCTTCAAAATATTCCTGGAGTTTAAAGACGTCTTCGCATGGACATACAAAGACTTGAAGGGGGTACCTCCCGAACTGTGCATGCACCACATCCCGTTGGTACCCGGAGCCCAGCCTATACGAAAGAGACCGTACCGGATGAACCGCAACTATGCAGCGCGGGTGAACGATGAGATAGAAAAAATGTTGGAGGCCGGTATCATTTTTAAAGTACAGACAAGCGAATGGGTGTCACCCATAGTCATTTCACTAAAGGAGGCTAACCAAATAAGGATTTGTGTCGACTTCCAGTGTCTCAATGCAGTTACGATTAAAGACCCCTTCCCAATCCCGTTTACAGACAGCATATTGGAGGAGGTGGCCGGCCATGAGATGTACTCGTTTTTGGATGGATTCTTCGGATATAACCAGATCTTAATCGCCGAGGAAGATAAACTGAAGACCACCTTTGTGGTCGAAGATGGTGTCTATGCATACAACCGGATGCCATTCGGCCTATGCAACGCACCTGCAACATTCTAGCGAATTATACTACACATATTCGACAAGATGTTGGTAGGGAATTTTAAAGCCTTCCTCGACGACTGGTCCATCTATAGCGGGCAAGATACGCATTTGGTAGCCCTCAGAGAGTGCCTGGAGAGATGTCGAAGGGCAAGGTTGGCCCTTAATCCAAATAAATGCCGATTTATGGTACCTCAAGGCAAATTGCTTGGGCACATCGTATGCAAAGCAGGTTTGAAGACGGACCCAAACAAAATATGGGTGATCGTGGAGATGGAGCCTCCTACGGATATCACTGGGGTAAAGTCCTTCCTAGGCCATATCGGCTACTATAGAAGGTTCATAAAAAACTTTGCACAAATATCCCACCCCTTGGACAAGCTTACTCGTAAGGGTGAGTCGTACACCTGGGGGACCCTGGAGAGTGAAGGATCGAGGAATTGAAGACGATGCTGGTAGCTGCTCCCATCCTCACTTACCCCAACTGGGACAAGGAGTTCCATGTCCATGTGGACGCTTCAAACTTTGCGATCGGTGCCACAATGGCCCAAGTGGGAGATCACGGGTTGGATCATCCCGTCTATTTTGCCAGTAGACTATTATCCAAAGCGGAGAAAAATTACAGCACAACAGAACGGGAGGCATTGGGGATGATCTATGTGGTACAAAAATTCAGACACTATCTCATGGCGACACCGTTCACATTCTACATGGACCATCAAGCCCTCATGTACTTGGTCTAAAAGCCAATAATTCAGGGTAGGATTAGTTGATGGCTACTCTTGCTGCAAGAGTTTACGTTCACAATAATTGTACGGCCAGGCAAAAGTCATGTCATTGCTGACCAATTGTCCCGGATCAGGTTCGGAGAGCCACCAGAAGGGGTAAATGACGACTTTCCAGACGCCCACCTATTCAAGATCGCAGTACTACCACCATGGTATACTGCCATCGGGGAATATCTCTCCACCTCTGTGTTCACCCAAGGCATGCCGAAGGGAGAGCGAAGAAAGCTTGTGTTGAGAAGCCGCACATTCCAGCTGATTAATGGTTTATTGTATAAAATGGGGCCCGACGAGGTGTTACGCCGTTGTGTGATGGAGGAAGAGGTGCCAAGCGTCTTGAGGGAAGCACACGAGGGGGCCGCAAGAGGCCATATGGGACGGGACACTACGGCAAGGAAAGTATTGCTGGCAAGCCTCTGGTGGCCCACATTGTATAATGATGGTAGAGAATGGGTAGTAGGTTGTGATACCTACCAGAGAGTGGGGAGGCCGCTGAAAAGGGATTCCATGCCCCTCAACCCTTCGCATGCTCAAGAACTATTCGAGTGCTGGGGGCTGGATTTCATTAGGCTGCCTAAAGTGAGCCGCGCTAGGAGGTGTCGCTACATTGTGGTAGCCACTAAGTATTTAACAAAGTGGGTTGAAGCGCGAGCCCTACCGGACAACTCGGTCATAAGTACAGCAAGATTCATCTACGAGCAAGTTATTACGCAGTATGGGATGTAATGTCCCCTTCTCATTGATGCTCTTTCAGTGGTCCATTAGCCTATTCCTGAGACCCGTAGGCTAGGTGGAATGAAGAATGAGGGTCTAGCATTGATGAAACAAGGACTTACTATTTTTAGTAAGTCAGGGAATAACCATTCTGGTGTTAATGTCCTACTGAGTTCTCCATGTTTTGCCTCTGGACGCGATGATCATGCTTTTCTGAGCATTAATTCTTGACTTACTATTTTTAGTAAGTGAAAGTGTAGCACAATTCTATATTTGGCAGTAGACAGGGTTCTGATTCTGTAGCAGTTCTGTGGTCGTCCGGGCTCAGTTTCATCCTGGTTGTGATAATAATCAGTACGGGAGTCATTTGCGACATAATTAAATATTATTTCCTTATTCTAAGGTTAATATTTAATTAATCTGTTTATTGGCTACTGGTTTATTAAATTTGGGATTAATGCCTATTTTATCCTAAGTTTTGGCGAAATTCAGATGTACTATGGGATGTAGAAATATTTTAGAAGATTATTATTTCACATTGCATCTCCATTATTTGCCCAAGTGTTTAACATGGGTCCTCCCCCTTTTTGGGCGTGAGTTTTGACTTAGGAGAAAGTGGCGCTACATTTGGGTCCACATGTAGTGGAATGAAATTCAAAAGCAAGGCGTGGAATTTGGAGGAATGGCATTTGAATTTGAAGAATGAAGTTATAAATAAGAGGCTTGGGCTCCCATTTGCACTATCTTTGAAAATTACATCGTTATGCTACCGGTTTGGCTACTGAAAATCTGAGCTTCGAAGTTGGCTTCCTAGCTGAGTCTCAATTTCGTACTTGCAATATAGTACCTAGCTGTGCCCTTGTGTTCCCGTTGTAGATTGGTTAATGAGTTGCAGATTAGGGAGTGATTGATGTTGGATTTGATTGTTTCTGGTTGCTAGTCGTGGGACTACTGAAAGTGAAATTTGCTCATATCTCTTAACCAGGCGACTCCATCCATCTGGGTACCGGCTCATTCTTCCTTCCATGCCATGGCAATAGAATGTGTGAGTTTTTAGCTGTTTTGATTGAGCAATTATTTTATTAGACAAAATCGAACTTCCTAGGCTAGGCGTGGGTTTTTCTGTTTGCATTGGATGCGTGCAAAATAAAAATGGGTTTGTTTGGGATGTGGCTTTGATTGGTTGTCATTGCATTTGATGTACGCTCGGATTGGGATTGATTTGAGTTGATTCGGGCAAAAAATGAGTGAGTTATGAGTGTTTTGATGTTTCCATAGGCTGCTGAAACTGTACTTTCAACCTGCAGATCAGTGTAACAGAAAATTACAGTCATGTTGTAGAAATCTGCAATTATTCATCTCATCTCATCTCTATATTGTAAGGTTGTTTCAGTAGTACTAATCATCCCCTTCTTTCTGCTTTCTTTTGTAATTACCCACTGCATAAGTGGAAGAGGCTAGCTTGCCGCCTTCTAAGTTTTTTAATTCAGTTTTGTAATTAGTCCTCCCGTTGAATAAGTGGTCGAGTGATAAGTTCAATTCAATGGTCCTCCTGCTGAAATATGTGGTAGAGTGATAGCTTAATGTACTATCCTCCTGCTGAAATATGCAGTAGAGTGATTGAACTTCAATTTATTGTAATTTTCCCTTGGTCGGTTTACCACCAAGAGCTTAGGTTTCTATCCTGCTGGATAAGCAGAAGGGGCTGGCTTGCTGCCCATGCATTGTAATTTTCAGTTTGATTATGATTGCTAACGATCCCCGGAACACCGTATGCTCTCACCCTCCCAGCCTGGGCTCTCGGTGAACAAAAGGTGGAAGGGTTCCCTTTCAGTTGTTTGGTTTATTCCTCTAACCTTAACGGGTTATTTGTTGTGGATGAATTGTTATTGGTCTAAAAAACAAAAAAAAAATTACTGGGATATTACAGTGGTATCCGAGCAGGTTTTCCTGCCAGCCTGGAGAGTCAGTGGGTTCAGAAGTCTCCATGAGTGACAGAGACGTTAGATACTACAACAGAGAGCAGAAGAGACAGCAATTTCAGGTTCCGATAGTGCCGGAAGAGGATACTTTCTCAGAAGTATTGAGAAACAGAGGAAAGGATATTGATACTTCAGATTCAGTGGATTCAATGGCAGATAAGACTACAGAAACAAATGAGGCACCCGACAAGAAGGCAGAGAGGCAATTCAATGCCATGATGGACATGATGTCTTTACTGCTGGCAAAGCTCAACCAGAACGTTGTTGGGGTCCCTAATCAGCCCAATAATGGACCGGAAGCTAGCACTTCTAACACTCCTGTAGGCAATAGAAATGGGAGTAACAACGGGAGTAACAATGGAGGTTCAGCCCCAAGGCCTTTACAACCTGTCTTTTTGCCAAAAGAAGTACAACAAGCTGAAACAAAGATACCCACAGCTGATGAGATAAGAAATAGCTACATGGAGTATGCTTCCCTTCCCGGTGAGATCCGAGATATCCTAACTCTGGATCAATTCATGAATCAGAAAATGAAAAGAGGAAGGAGGAATGACTACAAGTCTGCTGAACCAAGAGATTTCCAGCAAGCTCTTGGAAGAGTGACCTTAGCACACTTTGATGGGAGCGCTAAGAGTACTGCCAGAGCATGGGTACAGAAGTTGGACAATTACTTGTCCTTGAGACCGATGCCGGAGGAGGACGCCATCAAGTTTGCTACCTTGCACTTGGATGGAGTGGCCCACGAATGGTGGTACCATGGGTTGGTCACCCTTGGTCACAACTTAGTCACCACCTAAGCTGATTTCACCAACAAGCTAATTGAGAGATTTGACACCAGAGATCCAGAAGTGAAGTTTAGAGAACTTGCACAACTAAGGCAGCAAGGTTCATTGGACACTTACGTGACTGAATTCCAAAATTTGTCAGTCATGGTGAGTAGCATATCAGAGAAGTGATTGGTTGTCCTTTTCACTGAAGGACTTGAAGAACCATTGAGAGGATGGGTCAAAGCTTTTGATCCGCCCACCCTGGCAGAAGCTATAAAAAAATCTAGAAGTATGGAGTTGGCTGCCCCAAAGAGTAAAATTCAGTCCAAGCCTTTCCCTTTCAGAAAAGATAAGAAGAAGTTCACGAATCAGACCAAGAAGTTATCTCCACATATGGATGATGGGCTCCGTCAAGAGCTCCGGAGAAAGAATCTATGTTACTCTTGCAGAGAACCTTGGGTTCTGTTGACGTGTATTTTGTACACAATCATACACAGAATAAAATACCCAAAGGCATCTTATCCTCTCTTGAATAAAGTCGCTAACTGCTGAAGATTTCGCAAGAAGGATCAATTAGGATGACTCCAATGTTCTTTTTAGTAGGGTCTCTACGTGTGGATAAGCACCAGTGGTCGTTGTGATTGCTGTGTCATCAAGGGGCCTTACGTTGCCAAAGATTTTGCTAAACTAAACAAGCTTTTCAAAAAATATCAAAAGGATAGGGTTTGCAAGAGGTCTAATCTAGTCTAACCCTAAGAATGACTTGATGTGGACAAGACTTGGTGAGATTCTACCAACTTCAATTTTGCCATAAATTAACAACTCAATTGAAATTGATGCGATCTTCTAAGGTAACAAATGATTTTTTTTTTTTTCAATACATCAAAGATCAAGACACTACCACGAAGGTACATATCCAAGATACAATAACGATTGAAGATTTAAGTGATTCAAATATCTCGAGTCGACCACGCAAGGCGTTCCTACAATCAGCAAGAAGCTAGTGGTTTGGAAAGTGAATCCTACCAAAGATCAAGTCCAACACTTTGTCCTTCGAATTAACACACTACTTTGATTGAGAATGATTCAAGGAAAATGAACAACCATGAAGATAACCAAAAGAATTGCAACAAAACACCATAGCTTCAATATTTCATTGATCTCAAGGTCATCATGTACAACAATTGCTTGAATTCCTTTCTCAAAGCTCAATCTTGCTACAAAAGTAAATTGCTTCTAAACTCTAATCTATCTAATAATTTCTAACTCTCTAGCTATTTCTAATGACAAAATGAAATGAAATGAGGGTATAAATAGCATCCTCAATTACAATGAACGGTCCAAATCAAAAAGAAGATCAATGGTCAAGATCATGACACCTAAACCCTAATTAGGGTTTATTACAAATAGCCCCCTTTTTACTGAACAATATTAAATGCATAGCCAAATATTAAATTTGGCACAAAAATCTAGGAGACGTAGACCAATGACAATTAAGATGCCATGTCACCTATAACAATCTCTCATCTAGAATCTTATTCCCTTTCCAATGCTCCTTTTTAGCATATGCAATGAATCTTGATACGATTCCTTCGATCTTAGCAATTGGAATCTCGGGAAGATTCTTCATTCTTTCTTCCAAGTGGATGACCTGATCAAATGCCTCGAGAAGAGCAGCGTCCCATGTAGGTTCAACTTCCTTAGTCTTTTCAATCAGGAGCATGGTAGCAAACATCTGGTCTTGCTGCTCATCTGTGATATTAGCGTCCTTGCAAAAGATGACCTTGATTCTATCTTCTAATTCCTACAAATCCACATCTGTCTCAACTTCGATCCTCCTGCCAAGAATGGTACGAAGTACCTCAAATACTCTATCCTGGATCGGGTTGATCACCTCCTCAACATGACTGCATCTAGTACTGATGTCCTCGAAGAGAACTTCCTTCATCTGGAGTAAGGTTGACCACTGAAGTAAACTGTGAGGTCCTCCATCCATGATCTTTTCCTGGGCTAATACCTTCCTTGATATTTGTCTGATTACTCGCAAGACAGGGATGATAACATCTTTGGTATGAGCAAAAGCGGCCACTGTTATCATCAAGTTGTGGATGATCTCAAGAACCTGAATAGCTCGGTGAATGGTTTGCATCATCCTTGTTGCAAATTCCGTGGCGACTGTATGAGATTTATCCATCCAAGTGCTCATACGCTGGACCATACTCTTGAATCTCTCTGCCTCACCAATTGATTGAAGGGGAAGTGCCTGTATGGGTGATCTTGCTGGATCCTGACGTCCCAAAGGCTGATTGAGATGACTGAAATATGTTCTCCATGCACCAACTTTTCTCTCAAGCCTTCTACTCTTCTCCATTTCTTCCCTAAGCTTATCTTTCAACGCCTCAAACGAATCGGTGGCATCATCTAGTGTCTGCTTGGCTGTGGATGGACCTAGCTCAAATGTCTCTATATCATATTCCTCTGCTAGGATCTCACCTGCATACTTGTCCACGGCCGGTGTAGCTATTTGTAATTTTCTGGATCCAGACTCATCTCTAATCATCTTGGACATCTTGGTAGCCTTTCTCTTCTCTATCACTTCCTGAGAATGTCCAACAAGGCTCTCTAAATCAATCACATTGTCTTCGTCCTCGATCACAATCACCTTCGTTAATCTTTCCTTCAACCAGTCTGGGATAGCAGATCTTGTCTCTTTAACCTGTATCTCCTTATGCAATGCTTCTTCTTCTCCAGGAGGAGATGTTACCTCATCATTGTTCTTGTCTTCATGTAACTCATAATCTTGGAGAGACCCACTTGGTGACCCTTGAGGTACCTGTCCTTCTTTATCATTCTGTACCATTGACTCCATAGACTCCTCTATCTCAGATGTCCTTTTCCCTTGTCGAGAAGATGTACCGGGTGAACGATCTCGGCTGGCCTCTTGTTTCTTCTTGGAAGATTCTCTCTTTCCAGGTCTCTCTTTCCTCTTCGAGCCTCTCGGATGGAGATTGCCTTCACTTACACTTCGAAGGTTGCCCTCACTTGAATTTCTAGGATTAGGATTGCCTTCGCTTACACTTGCTCCTCCTTCAACTGGTTTCTCTTCCAAAGTGAAAGTCATAGCTATGCCCTGCTCTCTCAACTTCTGATGCTGCACATCAACCCATCTGCGAGTACAAGACAAGACTGGAGCCATCAAAGCATCTAGATCCACAACCTCGGGCTCATTCCAATCTAACCTTACTGATTTGCTTTCTCGATCATAGGATGACTGGAGATGTCTGCCACTGTCCTGAGCTTGGTCGGCCACTCTGTAAATCCTGCATTTCCTGATGAAATCCAAAGGCAATCTAGAATGCATCTTTCTTTTTACTTCAAGATCATCCAAGAGATTCATCATAAAATCCTCTATCTGAAACTCATGCTTAAACTTCCTACCGACTGTCTCCCCTATATATCCATGTGGATCAAAGTTCTCTCTCAAGGCAAAGAATGAAAAAGAATACAAAGCTAACTCCTTCTCTGCATCATCCATGGCTAAAGCATTAGGACATACCTCAACTGAATTGCCCAATATGATAGGTACCGGAACTCCATTCCCATGCCTGTGTCTGAACGCCTTCGCATAAGCTGCCAACTGTCTTGTTACCTCAAGTAACACTATTCTGTTTGTCGGATATCTCGGCAACATGTATGGAGGTGAAGGACATCCATGAACTCTGATATAAGTAAACTTCGGAAATTGGATAAACCAAGCACCGTACCTCTTTACTAGTTCCTGTGCATCCTGAGATAATCTGTTGTGAATCCTACCTTGCAACGTCCTTGTGATGTTCATAGTGAAGGTATCATTAACTAACTTGTAGTTGCTTCCTGGTGGATGATGCAAGTGAACATAGGAATCACAAACTCTGACCTCGCCGGGTCCTCTTCCAATCACTCCTCTGTGAGGTAGTCCTGTGTACTCAAAGCTCCTGATCAAGGCATAGATGACGTATGAACTCATGTGGAAGGACTTGGTAGCTTTTAGTCTCCTCAACTGTACGTCCAAGCAATGGCTAATCATTCTGGCCCAATGAATTGTTCCTTTACCCTGAACTATCACCTAGATGAAGTAGAACATCCATTTTTCAAAGTAAAAAGCTTGAGGTGCACCTGTGACTCGGTTGAGCATTGTAATCAAATCTCTGTACTCCTCCTGGAAATCAATCCTGTGTGGTGTGTTCGGTATCTTGCTCAGGCGAGGATGACTCTTGAGTAACCAGTTCTTGTTGATGATGCTTAGGCAAGCATCTGGATCATCTTCGTACATGGACCTGGCTCCTTCTATGCTCTTGTAGACCATATCTCTGTGCTCTGGAAGATGGAAAGCCTCACTTATAGCTTCCTCTGAAAGATAAGCTAAAGTGTTTCCTTCCTTGGACACGATCGTTCTGGATTGAGGATCATAATGACGAGCACACTCAATCATCAACTCATGACACTGTACTGCTGGAGGGAAGCCGGCCGCCTTAATGATGCCACTTTCAATTATTCTCCGGGCGACAGGTGATGGCTTGCCAATGTAAGGGACCTCTCGAAACTTCTTCGTACTGAAGTTGCCCAAGTTGGTATCTCCAATGTTGCTCCATTTAGACACGATCTTGGTCTCCACTTCTTCGGTCTTTTGATCTTCCTTCATGAGAGCTGGACGATTGGTGGATGCTCCCGCCTTCGGGGTCGCCATACCTACACAACATTTCATAATAAGAACTAGATTTTGCAATGTATAACATAGATTAGATTAATTTTAGGAAACTTCATGATAAGTCCTTGAGTTATCATTTCCTAAATAACGATTGAGCTATCGAAATTCAAAATTTCAAAATTCAAAATTTGAAGCAATGACGATCAAAATTCAAAATTTAAAACAAGGGATCACATCGCCATACCTCACTTGAGAGCTAACTCTAAAATGCAAAACAAGAAATTCGCCTAGGCAACAATCGAAATTTGGTGACTTCAACGTGATCTCTCTCAAGCTAGCAACTTCGCCACCTTTGGGATGCCTTTGACGTAGTCTTTGGCAAGTTCGCCTCACTTGAAACTAAGCTCGCACTCCCCTTTGAAGATGATGTTCGCACCTTCCTTGGAATGGAAATTCGCTCGACTTGAATACCAATCGCACTTCTCCAAAATCGCATATGAAAGATGATAAAATGATAATGTGAAAATGAAAAATTTCACCCTCCTTTTATAAGCGCTCACCTCTCATTTACCTCTAGGCCGACTTTGCCAAAATAAAGAAATTAAAATGATTTTTAAATAAATAACAAGGGCCGACTTTTATAAAATAAATCCAAGCGCTCCAATTTTCTATAATAATAAATTAATTAATTGCCTTTATAATTAATTTTTTCGATTTTTAAATAGGCAGAATTAATTAAATAAATGTTTTGCGCAAATTTTAAATGCTATCAATTAAATATTCCAATTTATCGATTTTTAGCATTTAATAAAAATTCAAAAAAATGTTTAGCGACTTTATTCAAGAGAGGATAAGATGCCTTTGGGTATTTTATTCTGTGTATGATTGTGTACAAAATACACGTCAACAGGTTCCCGGGCATAGGTGCCATGGAAAGGGGAATTTGCATCAGATGGAATGCTATTCAAAAGATGGATCAGATTCTGAAATTTCAAAACAGCAGATTGAAGTTGAGGACAGCAAGTATGAAGAGGCTCCTGAAGGACCTGAATTTGGGTCAGAAGATAGAGGAGTGGTTGCTCAACTCTTGAGCATTCACAAAAATGAGTCTTTCAGAGTTCGGGGTGTGATTGGAGAGCATCGTGTCATAGCTCTCATTGACACAGGTGCAACACACAACTTCATTGATGAAAGGATTGTTGCAAAAAAGGGACTAGTGGCAGAGGAAGTTGAGGGCTTCAAAGTCATGGTAGCAGATGGCTCCACTATATCCTGTAACAGAATAATTTCCAACATGTCTCTAAAGTTGGGAAATCATGAAATCAGAGATGATTTCTTTGTGGTAAGCATTGGAGGGACTGATGATGCAGTCCTCAGGATTCAATGGCTGAGATCTCTTGGTGAGATCACACTGAACCTACAAACCATGGAGCTGAAATTCATGTCGGAAGGGAAAAAGGTAGTTTTGAGAGGAATGTCGCATGGGAGACTTAAAGTTGTATCCTTGAAAAGAATGGAAAGACTGATCCGCCACAATCAGGTGGAGTGGGCAGCGGAGTGTTTGATAATGCCTTCCAATCCATTGGTGGATAAGGGCAGCTATTCCTCAGATATTTCAGCTATGGTCAAGGATAGGAGCAAGATCATGGTAATGCCTTCAGAACCACAACAAGAGCACCGAAATTATCCTAAAGACATCCAAGCCTTGATAACTAAGAGAAGCAAGGTGTTCGAAAACCCACCTCCTAGCAGACCTCCTGAAAGAGGTGCCGAGCACATTATTGAGCTTGAGGAAGGAGCTAAGCCAGTCATGACTACTCCTTACCGATACCCAAAAAAGTAGAAGGATGAGATTGAGAAAGCAATTCAAGAATTGCTTGACATGGGTTACATCCGGCCTAGCAAAAGCCCCTTTGCTTCGGCTGTTGTTTTGGTGAGAAAGAAGGATGGGACCATGCACATGTGTGTGGATTACAGAGCCTTGAATCAGAAAACCATCCAGAATTGGTATCCTATTCTGAGGATTGATGAGCTCATTGATGAGCTACATGGGGCAGTGTTCTTCTCCAAGATTGACCTCAGATCGGGGTACCACCAGATTAGAATGAGAGCTTCAGATGTGGAGAAGACTGCTTTCAGGTGCCACTTTGGGCATTTTGAGTTCCTAGTCATGCCCTTTGGTTTGACTAATGCTCCTGCTACATTCCAGTCATGCATGAACAGAATCTTCCAAAAACAGTTGAGTAAGTTTGTTTTGATATTTTTTGATGACATCCTAATATTCAGCAGATCTTGGAAAGAACATCTTCAGCAATTGGATGAAGTGTTGGGCATACTAGAATCTGAGTCCCTGTTTGCCAAGGAATCCAAATGTGAATTTGGGATGGAAGAGTTGCTCTACCTTGGTCACATCATCAGTGCAAGTGGTGTGAAGGTAGACCCTGAAAAGATTAGAGCTATCATTGATTGGCCTACTCCCGAAAACATAACACATCTGAGGGGATTTTTGGGATTGTGTGGATTCTATCAGAGGTTTGTAAAGGGATATTCTCAGTTGGCTGTCCCCCTTACAGATCTTACCAAGAAAGGGGCTTTTGAATGGTCCGAAAAGGCACAGACAACATTTGAGCAGTTTAAGAGGATCATGAGCTCCTGCCCAGTTTTAGCATTGCCTGATTTCACCAAGCCATTTGAGCTACAATGTGATGCATCTGGAAAAAGTGTTGGTGCGGTCCTCATGCAGGATAAGCACCCTATAGTTTTTGAGAACAGAAAGTTGAGAGGTCCTGAGAGACTATATTCCATTTATGACAAGGAAATGCTTGCCATAATGCATGCTCTTGCAAAATTCAGACAATATCTGGTGGGGAGTAAGTTCATTGTTAAGACTGATCACAACAGTCTTAAACACTTCATGCATCAGAAGGATCTGAATGAGAGACAGCAGAAATGGGTGAGTAAGCTACAAGCTTACGACTTCGATATTGAGTATGTTAAAGGAAAAAATAATGTGGTGGCAGATGCCTTATCTAGGAGACCCCATTTAAGTTCACTCTACGAGCTTACTGCTGGTTGGAAGGAGTTATTGCTTGCTGATTATGCCAAAAATCAGTTTGCAATCAGCCTTGTAGAAGGTACTTTTCATGATGAAAGGTACAAATTGGTTGAGGGGTTGATACTGTACAAGGGAAGAATCTTCATAGTACCTGAATCTAAGTTAAAAGAGAAGATTTTGAAGACTTTCCATGACATCCCCCTTGCTGGTCACCAAGGTTATTTCAAAACATACAGGCAGATCCAGGAGAGATTCTCTTGAAAGGGGCTTAAAAATGATGTTTTGAGGTACATTAAAGAGTGTCATACATGTTAGAAGAACAAAGATGAGCACACTCTACCAGCTGGTTTGTTACAACCCTTGCCTATTCCCGGTCAAAAATGGGAAAGTATTTCCATGGATTTCATCACGGGGTTGCCTTGGGCTCAAGGGAAGGATAGTATCTATGTGGTGGTGGACAGACTCACAAAGTTTGCTCACTTCTTCGCCATCACCAGCTCTTTTACAGCAACTCAAGTTGCTGAAGTGTTCTTCCAGGAGGTGTTCAGATTGCATGGTTTACCGAAGAACATTGTGAGTGATAGGGACAGCAAGTTCCTAAGTGCTTTTTGGCAGGAGATTTTCAGATTGTGTGGTACTGTGCTCACTCCAAGCACCAGTTATCACCCTCAAACTGATGGGCAGACCGAGATAGTGAATAAGTGGTTGGAAGGTTATCTTAGAAACTATGTCTCGGAGCAGCAGAATACTTGGGTGAGATGGCTTCACCTAGGGGAATATTGTTACAATTCTTCCTATCACATGTCCATTCGGATGTCACCATTCATGGCACTATATGGTTATGAAGCTCCTAGCTTCGCAGACTTGGTATTTGGTGATAGCAGAACCCCTCACGCAAAGGATATGATGCAGCAAAGTCAGGATATTCTGAGAATTTTGAGGGACAATCTCCAACATGCACAGAATTAGCAGAAGTTGTATGCTGATCAGCAGCGTATTGAGCACACCTTCGAGGTGGGCGACATGGTTTATTTGAGGCTCCAGCCCTACAGATAGTCCACTCTCAAGAAGAGTGGGGTTGAGAAATTGAAGCCTCGATTCTATGGGCCTTTCAGAGTCAGCAGAAGGAATGGAGAAGTGGCTTATGAGTTGGAATTACTAGCAAGCAGCAGGATCCATAATGTATTTCATGTGTCTCGCCTTAAGAAGGTTCTGAGACATAATGTTGTTGCCTCAGTTGAGTTACCTCCGCTTGATGAGGAGGGAGAGTTGGTTTTGGTTCCAGAAGCTATCCTTGAATTCAAGGAACGAACTTTGAGGAGAAGAGTGATCAGGGAATACTTGGTCAAATGGAAGAATCTCCCAGTAGTGGACGCTACGTGGGAAAATGAGGAGATTTTATTGCATCCAACCTTACAGTTGCTTGAGGACAAGCAATTTTGGGGAGGGCGGACTGTAATGTCCCCTTCTCATTGATGCTCTTTCAGTGGTCCATTAGCCTATTCCTAAGACCCGTAGGCTAGGTGGAATGAAGAATGAAGGTCTAGCATTGATGAAACAAGGACTTACTATTTTTAGTAAATCAGGGAATGACCATTCTGGTGTTACTGTCCTACTGAGTTCTCCATGTTTTGCCTTTGGACACGATGATCATGCTTTTCTGAGCATTAATTCTTGACTTACTATTTTTAGTAAGTGACTGTGTGGCACAATTCTATTTTTGGCAGTAGACAGGGTTCTGATTCTGTAGCAATTCTGTGGTCGTCCGGGCTCAGTTTCATCCTGGTTGTGATAATAATCAGTACGGGAGTCATTTGCGACATAATTAAATATTATTTCCTTATCCTAAGGTTAATATTTAATTAATCTGTTTATTGGCTACTGGTTTATTAAATTTGGGATTAATGCCTATTTTATCCTAAGTTTTGGCGAAATTCAAATGTACTATGGGATGTAGAAATATTTTAGAAGATTATTATTTGACATTGCATCTCCATTATTTGCCTAAGTGTTTAACGTGGGTCCTCCCCCTTTTTGGGCGTGAGTTTTGACTTAGGAGAAAGTGGCGCTACATTTGGGTCCACATGTAGTGGAATGAAATTCAAATGCAAGGCATGGAATTTGGAGGAATGGCATTTGAATTTGAAGAGTGAAGTTATAAATAAGAGGCTTGGGCTCCCATTTGCACTATCTTTGAAAATTGCATCGTTATGCTGCCGGTTTGGCTACTGAAAATCTGAGCTTCAAAGTTGGCTTCCTAGCTGAGTCTCAGTTTCGTACTTGCAATATAGTACCTAGTTGTGCCCTTGTGTTCCCATTGCAGATTGGTTAATGAGTTGCAGATTAGGGAGTGATTGATGTTGGATTTGATTGTTTCTGGTTGCTGGTCGTGGGACTGCTGAAAGTGAAATTTGCTCATATCTCTTAACCAGGCGACTCCATCCATCTAGGTACCGGCTCATTCTTCCTTCCATGCCATGGCGATACAATGTGTGAGTTTTTAGCTGTTTTGATTGAGCAATTATTTTATTAGACAAAATCGAACTTCCTAGGCTAGGCATGGGTTTTTTTGTTTGCATTGGGATGCGTGCAAAATAAAAATGGGTTTGTTTGGGATGTGGCTTTGATTGGTTGTCATTGCATTTGATGTACGGTGGGATTGGGATTGATTTGAATTGATTCGGGCAAAAAATGAGTGAGATATGAGTGTTTTGATGTTTCCATAGGCTACTGAAACTGTACTTTCAGCCTACAGATCAGTGTAACAGAAAATTGCAGTCATGTTGTAGAAATCTGCAATTATTCATCTCATCTCATCTCTATATTGTAAGGTTGTTTCAGTAGTACTGATCATCCCCTTCTTTCTGCTTTCTTTTGTAATTACCCACTGCATAAGTGGAAGAGGCTGGCTTGCCACCTTCTAAGTTTTGTAATTCACTTTTGTAATCAGTCCTCCTGCTGAATAAGTGGTCGAGTGATAAGTTCAATTCAATGGTCCTCCCGCTGAAATATGCGGTAGAGTGATAGCTTAATGTACTGTCCTCCCGCTGAAATACGTTGTAGAGTGATTGAACTTCAGTTTATTGTAATTTTCCCTTGGTCGGTTTACCGCCAAGAGCTTAGGTTTCTATCATGCTGGATAAGCAGAAGGGGCTGGCTTGCCGCCCATGCATTGTAATTTTCAGTTTGATTATGATTGCTAACGATCCCCGAAACACCGTATGCTCTCACCCTCCTAGCCTGGGCTCTCGGTGAACAAAAGGTGGAAGGGTTCCCTTTCAGTTGTTTGGTTTATTCCTCTAACTTTAACGGGTTATTTGTTGTGGATGAATTGTTATTGGTCTAAAAAACAAAAAAAAAATTACTGGGATATTACATGGGATCCCTATGTAGTTGACAAGCAACAAAGGTGGACATTTTGTGAACCACGTGATTAAACTCCTTACTACAAAATTCAAGATTTTCCATTCTCTATCTAGCCCCTATTACCCACGAGCCAATGGGCAGGCCGAGGCTACCAACAAGATTATTGTGAGTGTGATATACAAGTCATGCGGTGTCGAGGGAGAAGACTGGGAAGAAAAGTTACCTTCGGTCTTGTGGGCCTACCGTACAACCTACAAGGTGACCACAGGGCAAACTCCGTTCCAACTCATGTACAGGCAAGAAGCTGTGGTGCCAACAGAATTCATGGTGCCAAGCCTTCGCATTGCAGTAGAGAACAGACTCGGGGATATGGAGAGCCTAAGGGAGAGACTGTATGCCTTAAACAAGTTGGACGAAAAAAGAATGATGGCACAATGGGCCACAGAGGCAGCCCAGCAAAGACAAAAGGTCTGGCATGACAAGCATCTTCGACAAATGAAGTTTACTCCTGGGCAGTTAGTGTTGAAATTCAATGGAAAGAACGAAATCAAACCAGGAAAATTTAAAGTGCGATGGCTAGGGCCCTTCAAGGTACGCGAGGTCAATGCCAACGAGGCGATCAAGTTGTGGATGCTTGACGAGAAGGAGATACCAGACGTCGTCAATGGGTCGAAATTAAAGGTTTACCACGAACGGAGGGAACCTAGACCCTCCAATCGAGATGTTTGACAGTATTCTTGGAAAATAAATAAAAAATAAAAAAATAAACACGTGGGCCACAGTACGGTGGCAACACCGGCGGTGGGACCACTAATGGTGGAGCCACCGTGCGGTGGTAACACCGGCGGTGGGACCACCGTGCGGTGACAACACCGGCGGTGTACCCACCCTGTGGTGGAAACCGCTGACGGTGGACACCACCGTGTGGTAGACACCACCGTGCGGTGGACATCAGCGCCCATGCAAAAACAAAAACAATAAAACCCCCACCCACGCAAGAAGTAAAACACGCAGCCCCGCCAAACGCAAAGACACACAACCAAGCACTCCGCCCAACAATGTAGCACGCAAGCACAGGGAAGGCATACGCAGCCATACACAACCGAAGAAGGTGGTTACGAAGGTGTCCCACGACCGTACGACTGCAACCAGAAATCAGTTATACGAGAAATTAATGGAGTCAGCGGGGAAACGGAGTTGGAAAAAGCAGTTGCAGGCTTCCTCCAGTAGCAACCAGATGGATCGAAATAGCAGGGTTTTGTCGTCGAGCGTACGTGTTGCAGGCAACACCATGGATGCCAACGCCAATCAGAAGCAAAAGCAGAAAGCACCACAACCTGCCATAAGTGGGAAAACTACATTAACACCTCGGAATATCACCTTTGAAGGCCTGAATGGGTCGGAATGTCGGAAATGGTGGCAGGACACTCCCGACAATGATTTGGTGAAGCAGAACCTTCGTAAGGCAGAAGTGGAGTGGGCTATTTGAATGCCCGTGTTTCCTATCCGCGAGTATGAGGGTGCCCTACAGTTCATGATGGACACCTTCAACAGACACACACAAGTACTTTTGAGTACCTCAGAAAGGATGTCACTATATCCTTCAAAGCGGTGGACTTTACCAGAGTATTCGGCATTCCAGGCAGACAGGGCAGGAAAATAGAGTTGAAGGCTAAGAAGATGAAGCGAGAGGAGTATTGGATTAAATTAATATACAGGAACTTGACGACAACAAAGCTGGACAACGTGGCTAATGCCACGAAAGGACGAGGAATCTGTAAGACCTTTGTTGCAGAGGGCCACTGGCGGTGCATTATGGATGTCATTAAGAGCAGGTTGATGGGATCCGGTAGAGCGTCGGACATCGCCCTCCCTCAGATTATGCTCATGAACAGGTTGATGAATGACATTGTGTACGATTGGGCCGCATTGCTAGCAGAGCGCATGTATGTGTTCTTGACGATGCAGCATCGCACGTTCTATATGCCCCACTATGCTATAGGGTTGTTCTTGGAGGCCACACGGGAAGAAGTGTCGGAGGCAGAGTTGGAGGTACAGCCACAGGGACCGTTGGCAGTGAGTGAGCCTCCTATCATGTATTGGAGGCACCTGGACATCGGGCACTCTTCCGCGAAGCGGAAACGGACGATGGATATGGCCTCAGGGGAACCTGATAGTGGGAGGGAGACTTCCAGTAGTACAGAGGATTCAAAAGCGAAGGATGAGGAGGATGATAGCAGCAGGGCGACGGAGGAGAGGGTCCTTTTTGCCCCACCCTTGCTACCAATGGGCACACCTGTGATGTCATCCGGAGTGGGAGGCACCTTTATTCCTGCATTTGGGTAGAGCCGCACGCCAGTTGCACTTGGCCCCATCCAGCAACAGGTAGCATCACCTCCGCCGGAATGAGCACCACCTTCGGGACCGGCCCCGACCACGGAGGCACTTACCGAAGACATGGCAGAGTCGCGCACGGAGGAGTCACCGCATCGAGTAGTAGTCGACGAGGAGCAGGGGCTGAGGGAGGTGGTTGATACGGAGCCTCAGGTGCGATTGGATGTTGTTGGAACTGAGGCAGTGGTGACTGTTTCTGCCTCTTTGTTGGAGGAGCCCATGGTTATGGCGATCCATTCCCCGATCGTAGAGATGCATACAGACCCGTCGGTCGTGGCTATGGAGAGGTGGCTAACGCAACGATTCCAGATGACATTGGTACAACCTGTGGGAGCTGTTGTATTCTCACCTTGCCGCGAGACTCGCGCGGAGGTAGTAGACTTGGACGATTCCTCTGGCGAGACACATGTACCAGCAGTCGGAAACGAGGCAGGAGAGGTCGTCTTTGCGGTACAAGAACAGGGGGATGCCACACCTCTAGTGGCGGAAGAGGTACCTTCATACCAACAGGAGGCAGTAGTATCGGTTCCGCGAGAGACCTCTGCGTTACCCCTTGGCGCTCTATCACAGATGCCACTTCCCTCATGGTCACAGCCTTCGGAGCAGGAGGGGGAGGACATTGAGGCCTATTTAGTTGACATGGTGACGAGGGGTAGACGAGTGGTGGCCACAGCCCAGATGCAAGCATTACAGCAAGTTGTGGTGGAGTTAGAGCGGGTCCTCCAGTTTATGCGGGTGGGCTGCCCGGCAGCCTTTGCTACATGCTTTGAGTCTCAAGGATGGCCGACTACTTAGACGGATGAGATGCTACAGGCTTGGAGTGTACGGGAGCCCATTGTGGAGAGTCGGGTGATGGCAGTCATCCGAGAGATTGAGCAAGTCTACCGAGACGCCTACTATGCATTGAGGCGTACGCAGCAGGAGTCTGCGGTCCGCAAGGCTGACCGGTCATGTCTTATGGACATGACCGATCAAGACATTACTTGATCGCACCCTTTGATATATAATTATCAATCGGTGTTTATTCTAATCAACAGCCCGATACTAATCGGGGTCTACGTAACTTAGTGTTCAATGCCAATCAGTATTCACGTGGCATGTTAACCGATGCCAATCGGTGTTTGCATGACATGTTAACCGATGCCAATCGGTGTTTGCGTGACATGTTAATCGATGTCAATCGGTGTCTAAGTTGACCGATAGCAATCACTAACTAATAGTTATAAACCAAGTGGTGCATACTTTGCCACCCGATAACAATATCGATAATCATCATTTGTTTACTGTTGTGAAGATATCCGATATAAATCGGGATACATGGTTAACCCGATAATAATCGGTGATCACTGTTATAATGCAAACCGATATACTATACTATGATATGATTATCGATATTGATCGATTAAGTAGATTGGACATATACAACTGAAGAATGATCATCAAATGAGATAACTTGAAGTTTTCCTGATAGTTTATCGATAGGATAAATGATTGAAGGAGAGACTTCATTTATATCTCATTCAATCATTTATCTTACCAAAGCTACCATACATTAACACCTAGTAGCAGTCCAACCACGCATCTGTGGTCGCGTTTGGGGTCTCCAATTCAACTGCCTTCTCCATGGGCATCTTTGGAGTGTTTATCAGCTGGCCCATGGCCTTAACTGCGGGCACTACCTCGATTGTTGGCACTACAATTGAATGAGTCAAGGGCTCTGTGCTAGAAGGTGTCTGAGTGGGTGGTGTCCGCAATTGCCCGAACCCTGGCACAGGTATGGCTCCAACAATCATCCCTGAAGTGGGAAGTGGAGTCAAGCCACCTTCAACCCACAGCAAGGCTGGAACAAAAACAACACGTGCGACAAGTCCACCCGAGGGCTTGACACCACCTGGTGGTGCAACACTTGTAGTACTAGTACCACTTGAGGATGTGACAAATAGTGTGATGCCTACAATGCCACCCGAGGGTGTGACACCACCAACCGGTGCAACGCCTACGGCACCCTCTGCACTGTCCAACCCATCTACTACAGTACCACTACTCACCTCCCCTCGACTCACCGTACGGAAGGTATCACTTCCTCAAATACTCTTGGAAAAAGTATCCTTCGACTCCTCTTCTCCACTGCTATCATCCTCCTCTGTTGTCTCCGGCTCACTCTCAGATGCAACCACCTGCCAACTTCGCTTCCTGCTGGACTAAACATCACCGCCACCTGCAAAAGTATCTAAGTGGGTCCAGTAAAATATGGGCAGTTGTGAAGGGTCCACACGACTCTGTGGCTGCAACTCATATCTATCTGGAGGCACCTATGTCCATACAGCATCCAAGAAAAGCCCAATGGCATGTAGAAAGCTTTATGTCGCAATGTGAGAAAGTCAGGAATCCGGTCCGAGAGCACGGACGTGCAATCATATACTGTGCCATTTCATAAATTATTCAGCAAGGCTAACATGGGCACAGCGGTATCTGAAGCTCGGCTAGCCCCCATCAGTCGACTCTTCATCACATCCAACAGACACTGCCACTCTCCTGGCATAATGAATGATTTCTTCAGGATGCGACCCTTCGGTGCAGTCACCATCTCCCATTCTTCTGGTGTCAAGTTACTTCAGCATACCAACCGCAGAAGTTTTTGTTTCTACTCTATGTACATTTTTGTGGCGGACTTATAAATCTTTCTGCCTTGTCCAGGGATGTCAAACACCCAAGTGAATGCATTGGCCGAGAATGACACTGTCACTGTACACTGTTGGTAATCAAACACGGACTCGTGAGTACTCCGTTCATATGTGGCAATCATTGTTCTCAGGGTTTGCTCAAAATCCCAAATTGGAAATACTGGCATCTGAATTGCCCAATGCACCCTTGCTCGCTGAAGAGATTCTTTGATGGGATGGTCATCCACTGTCTCCAGCCACCATGTTCTACATAAGGTGTCGCTCAATCCTTCGAATGTAATGGTGTCAACTGTCACCTTGGCCTGCATTTTCTTCCCTTTCCCAGCCTTTGCAGTTTTGCTTGTATCTGTCCTCCCTACAATTCTTACCCCCGATGGCAATGTTCTCTTTCCTTTGTCCATCCTCGCTGCACTGCTTAATTCTGCCATGTTTCCTTGCTTCAATTGCTTCCTTGGTAGTTGTAATTGTTGCAACCGTTTTCGCCAATATTGTTTTGCTCTCCTTGACTCCATTAATTAATCCTTCAGTTGTCCGCAACAACACTTATGAGATTTTTGGATTCCATTATTTTCTTATATCCTTGTACGGCTGTACTATTCTTCCTACGGCTACCTCTGTATAATTTCTTTGGTTCATACGGCTTGGCTCTCCAGTGCGATTTTCTTGTTGTGTGATTCCATTTTGTACGACCTTCCCTCTATGGTTTTCGTACAGCCTTACACATTGTCGGTCTCACCTAGTACAGCCTCAGGTGTACGACTTCTGGCTTAGGTTTGTACGACCTGAGACCACGGCTTCCTTCGTGCGGTTTTTCTCCCCTATGGTTGTGGCTTGTTGTACGGATTGCTTTGCCTTCTTACCACGTACGAATTGCTTTTTCCGTTGCTAATTACCACGTACAGATTATTGCTAATTTTTGTTTGAGCCCTACAATTTTACGTGTCTAAATTGCTATTGCCGTACCATATGTTGATTTCCACTGTACGGTTTTTTTTCTTGTGTCAGGTTTTATCCTGTCGTACGATATTGCTATGACATTGCTCCCATTGCCTTGCACTTAGCCGACGACAAAAACCGTACAATGAGCCCTCCAAAATAGATATATATTTTTTTTATTATATTTTTTTAAAATAAAAAAAATTACCTCTTCAGGCCTTGAACTGGGTTGCTATGTTGCCGCCTTTGGTGATATAACTTTAATTTCAACCCGTTAACTGGCTCCCTGATTGGCTAGTCATCCAAAGTTGATAACCTGATTGCTCCATTCTCCCCCACTTCCCTAATTTTGTAAGCACCCAACCATCTCACTTTGAACTTATCGGGTTTTATCTCATTTCGGCCATTATACTTCAATACCCATTGTCCTAGGTTGAACTTCATACGCCGGATGTGTTTATCATGTCACGATTTTCAACATTGTCGGGCTACCTCAGTGGCCCATTGAGCCATCTTCCTTCACTCATCCAACTTGCCCAATGCGTACAACCTTTCCCGCAAGCTCTCCATATCACCAAGACGGTTCTCAATAGCTATGCGCAAACTAGGTACCATGAACTCCGCAAGTACAATTGCCTCCTGACCATACATCAGCTGGAAGGGTGTCTGGCTTGTTGTTACCTTATACGTGGTTCAGTAATTCCACAGGACAAACATAGGCTTTTCCTCCCAATCCTCTTTTTTGATGCCACAAGACTCGTATATGACGGAGACCAATATTTTAATCGTAGCCTCTACTTGCCCGTTGGCTCTCAAGTAGTAAGGGCTCGACAAGCAATGAAAAAATTTTGAACTCTGCCGTCAAAAGTTTAATGGTTAACCACATGATTCACAAAATGCCCTCCTCTGTCACTTGTCAGTTGGATGGGAATGCCATACCGGGTGATGATCTGCTCATATATAAACCTTGTTGTACTCAAGGCTGAGTTGTCCAGTAGTGCTCGTGCTTCACCCCACTTAGTCAGATATTTTGTCGCCACCACAATATACCGACACCTTCGCGCACGGCTTGCCTTCAATGGCCCTATAAAATCCAAACCCCATCGCTCAAACAATTCTTGTGCATAGGAGGGGTTTAAGATCAAGAAGTCCCTCTTGAGTGGTTTTCATACCCTTTGACATGTATCACATCCCACGACCCATTCGCAAGCATCATTGTATAGCATGGGCCACCATAAGCCTGCGAGCAACACCTTTTGAGCTATAGTGTTTGGTCCCATGTGGCTGCCTGTGGGTCCTTCGTGTGCCTCCTTCAGCACCCTTGGAATCTCTTCTTCCATTACGCATCTTCTCAATACTTGATCAAGTCCCATCTTGTAGAGCAACCGTTGATCAACTGAAATGTCGAACTTTTGAAGACTAAATTTCTTCTCTCCCCTGGCAGCATGTTGGCCAGAAATTGTTAAGTCGAGAAGTACTCCCCAATGTTATTGTATCATGACAGTAGTGTAGCTATCTAAAATAAATGAGCATCCAAAAAGTCATCATTCGCTCCTTTTGGTGGCTCTCCGGACTTGATCCGTGACAAATGATCAACAATTACATGACTCTTTCCAGGGCATACAATAATGGTGAAGGTGAACTCCTGCAATAGGAGTAGCCACCTACTGATCCTCCCTTGAATAATGGGTTTCTTCACTAGGTACATTAGTGGCTGGTGGTCAACATAAAATGTAAATGGAGTTGCCAGTAGATAGTGCCGGAATTTCTGCACCACGTAGACCATCCCGAGAGCTTCCCACTCTGTGGTGCTATAATTCTTTTCTGCCTTTGACAATAGTCGACTGGAAAAGTAGATGGGGTGATCTAACCCATGTCCTACCCGTGCCAATGTGGCACCGATAGTATAATTAGAGACATCCACATGTACGTGGAATTCTCTATCCCAATTTGGGTAGGCCAGGATGGGTGCAACCACTAGCCTCGTCTTAAGTTCCTTGAAGGCTTCTCCCTGTGTCGTCTCCTAGACGTATAGCTCCCCCTTCCATGCAGTTTATCAAGAGGGTACCCTGTGTGTCCCAGGAAGGACTTGACGCCTGACACATCTATTGGGGGTTCCATCTCAATGATTACCCTCACCTTATCTGGATCTGTACTCAATCCAACCTTGCACACAATATGGCTGAGTAGCTTCCCCTGAGGTACCATAAACCAACATCTCTTTGGATATAGTGTTAGTCTAGCTCTCCGGCATCGCTCCATGCATTCCCTTAAGGCTACCAAGTGAGTGTCCTGTCCACTGTAGATGGACCAGTCGTCCAAAAATGCCTTAAAGTTCCCCACAGACATTTTGTCAAAGATATGCAGGACTATCCTTTGGAAGGTGGTCAGAGCATTGCACAATGCCACAACCCAAACGACATTCGGTTGTAGGCATATACACCATCCTCAATCACAAATGTGGTCTTCAGCTTGTCCTCCTCTACAATTGAAATTTGGTTGTACCCTGAAAAGCCATGCAGGAAGGAGTACATTTCATGTCAAGCCACTTCCTCGAGAATGCTATCCGTGAAGGGTATGGGGAATGGGTCCTTGATGGTGACGGCGTTCAGACACCGAGAATCCACGCAAATGCGAATTTGATTTGCCTCCTTTTTTAATGATATCACGATCAATGAGACCCGCTCACTTGTCTCCACCTGGAATATAATGCCTATTTCCAACATTCGTTCTATCTCGTCATTCACCCTCGCTGCATAATTCTTATTCATACGGTACGATCTCTTCCACACCGGTTGGGCTCCTGGTACAAGAGGAATCCGGTGAACGCATAGTTCTGGGGGGACCCCTTTCAAATCCTTATAGGTCCAAGCGAATACATCCTTATACTCCATTGAAATCTTGAAGGTTGGTGCCTTCACCATGAGATTCCAA
Source organism: Cryptomeria japonica (assembly GCF_030272615.1). Lineage (NCBI taxonomy): Eukaryota > Viridiplantae > Streptophyta > Pinopsida > Cupressales > Cupressaceae > Cryptomeria > Cryptomeria japonica. The sequence continues at coordinate 261,997,494 of NC_081408.1, forward strand.
TCGTCACCAACTACAATAGTCTTCGGGCTTGCCTCATCCCCCAGGTTTGTCTCCTTCAATGTAGAGTCCTCGTATCGTATGGGTTTATCCTTGACAAATTGGTGCGCTAGAGTCTCATTAAATTTGGCCACCCCTTCCTTATACTCCCCATATTCAGGAGGAAACATGTCCTCCCCCGATTCTTCTTCTACCTGCAACATGTTGCATTCTGGATGGAAGAGCTCATAATCCTCCATCTGCCAATGGAAGAGCCCATTCGGCAAGCCCACCTCATCTTCTGAGCAGCCTTCCAATTCCATAACGCCCTCATCGTTTGGCTCCATCTATTGTCTGCCTTCATCCATTCGAGGAGTCTCCCCCTCTGAGTTAGATCCTGAGGATGCCAACTCTTCACTCACCATTTGTGTACGTAAAACAATAACAAATTTCCTCCCTCCACGCTCCATGGATAGTGTATTCTTCTTCCAATTATGGTTTACTTTTGTTGTGATGAGCCATCCCCTTCCGAGGATTGCATCATAACCTTTCTTCTTTAGGGGAATTACTACAAAATCCAAAATGAAGGGTTGTGTACCAATAGTCACCCGTTGTGCCATTAAGGTTCCAATTGCCTTGATGTCGTGTTGGTCAACTCCCGCCAGATTGAATGTCAATGGCCATAGCGTCGACTTCCCCAATTTCTTCTATGTCTCCTCTGGCAGCACATTCACTCCTGATCCTCCGTCTACAATGGTATCAGTGAGGATTGTGCCCAATATACCCATTTCCACTACCACTGGGTGTCTGCCACTGTTCACCACAAGTAACATTGGGTCGACCGAAGGGCTGATGGGGATCTTTGTGTGGAGTGTCGCCATACGGATAGCCACATCTATTGCACTGGCGATAGCCGCCTTCAATCATGGCATGGTCCCTAGAAGGTCTTTAATCTTTATTGGCACTTTTGTCTGCAACACTTGCCTCAAGGCATTACTCTGACTCCGCACGTAGCGAAGTACAGGTAGTGTCATTTGTTTTTGTACGCCGCTCCATCATTTCCCTTTCAATGTCGGCCTTAGCTTCTTGTACTCTTTCCTTTTCCATAAGGGGGTCTAGGTACGTATCTTTCTTTGCTTGTGCTCTTGTGATTGCCAATGTCGCTTCCTCGTTCATCCTATTGATGGTTAACAAGTTTACTCTCGACTTTGGGCAGTTGGCATCCTCATGGTCGCCAAGACCACACCATCTGCACAGGTGCTATGAACTTTCCCCCTTCGGGCAATCTCTGGCAAAGTGTCCCCATTCGCTACAAGCTCGACATTGGATCATTGATCGGCCTTTGGCATCATACTATACCCAACGGCTATTATTGTTTTTTTTTGTTTTTTCCACCCTTCCGGTTGTTTCTATAGCCACCAGATGATGCAGTTGTGTTGGCCGATTGTTGTGGGGTGGTCGTTGTCGCGGCCGTTGATGGTTGCTCCTGCATGAGGAGCACTTGTGCACCTCCGGTCTTCGTGTTGTATGGGCACTCTTTGGTGGAGTGTCCCAATACCTGGCAAATGTCACAGAAGGCCTTTTTAGGACATGTGCCTTTAGTGTGACCTTCCTTACTGTCTGCACACCATAATTCAACTTCACTTTTGTTGCTACTCCCCTTCATGGCCTTAAATACTTTCAACATTCGATGCATGTCCTTCTGCAAAGCTTGTACCTTCTTGCTTGCTTCCTCATCCGTGCTGCTTCCCGCCAAAGAAGAATCATCATCGGATCAGCTCTTCTTTCGTGACATCTTGTCTTCACTTTCTATATCCATTGCTCTATTGTAAGCATCCTCATATGATGTTGGGGGAACCACTTTCATCTTCTTTCTCAAGGAAGATTTCAATCCTTCCACAAACCAGCGTCTTTTCAGTTTGTCCACCGGTTGATTCTCCATTTTCCCCAGCAACTTCTTGAGCCGCCAATTTATGTTCGCATGCTCTCTTGCTTGCTTTGCTTCGTACTATAGATCTCTGCTACAATTTCGTTATCATCCTGAAGCAATTTGAACTCTGCTTGAAAAACTTTCTTTAGGTCAAGCCATGTGCCGACCTTGGTTCTATCTACTTCAAAAAACCAGTCTATTGCCACTCCTCGTAGGGTTGCGGGGAACTATACCACCCACTCATCCTGATTGGTCTGCCCATTGGCTGACCAAATTGTTTCACACGTCCTACAATGTCGTATGGGGTCCTCCATTCTATCCCTCGTGAACTTAGGCAACTTCTAATTATTTGACATTGTGGTGGTTCCTTGTGACCCGCTCTGTGTACATGGTCTGGTTGGAATCACTCCCGAGTTTGATGCACTCGATCCGAATAGAACGTTTTGACTGCAGTGCCCTAGTGTCCTCCCCACACTCCTAGTTGCTCTCATATCCTCTACACGTCTGTCTGGGGTGTGCTCCTCTCTCTGTGTCCTTCCGGTCTCTGATCCCCTTGACTTCCTTTGGTACAGTGTATCTAGTTCTAAACCTCCTCTGTCCTTAATTTCTTCTAATGTGAGGGTCAAGTGTACCAAATGGCATCGAGTGTTTTCAATCAACTCAGATAATTGGTCATCTTCAGCCAATCTCTCACCGGCATCCCCTTCGACATTCTGATCCACTTCGTACCCTTCGACACCTTCCCGGTTTCCTTTGGGTAACCCTTCTGTATTCCCACAGTCTCCTTCAGTTGATTCTTCTGCAATTCTCTGTAATCGCCATCTTTGCTTGGCTTGCTCTTCCAAGCTTAAAGCTCTTTGGATGGCTTCGTGCTCGTCCTCTTGGCCCTTTCGCACACGCTTCCTATCTTTATTCAAGATTACTGGCATCAATTACCTCCTTGGTACGGATTGAGGATTTGTTGTCGTCGACGGTTCTCATCATGCTCCTCTTCCTGTAGGGTCCTTTCCTCGGATCGTTGTAAGATCTGCTAGCAACAAGCCTAGCGATTATCTTCTTCTCGTAGGTTGTGGAGAGCAATAAAGTGTTGTGCTAAAAGCCCTGGCAAATGGCACATAAGATGATCCACTGCTAAACTTACCCCGAGTGTATCCCAGATCACACTCTTGGGAACCTCTACGCATTCCACCTCCCTACGGACATAAGTCCCAATGGATACCTTCAGTATATATGCATAGTCTTTTGTCAATGCTCTTTTACCTTTGAATACTTCTTCATCACTAGTACTTGCTTCGCTCACTAGTTGGCCCATTATAGGGTTCTCGCCATGTCATACATCTATCGTTCCCTCGAGTAACTCATTCTCCAGATTCATTCAGACAATGGCGCCAAATGTCTTGCCCCGTAGGGTACGTGTTCAAAACATAACAGAATGGAAGTAAAATAGAACAATACACATATGCACAATATTTACAAAACTCACAGATATATATTCATTGACCACAGCATTACAATGTATCTCAGGAATAACATTTCTACAATAGCATAATAACAACATATCCCAAGGATAGGTACACAGACATGTATATGGGTGTCGATCGATAGCGAGTGCCAACCGTCAGCAACAGTCGACTAACCATTGACCACTTGACAATGACTTAACAAACACTAATTTACCCGACAACAACTCTGGCTGTTGTAACTCAAAATTATGCTCTATTGTTACTGTTATCACAAAAGCTCCCACCCTTGTTGAGCTATCAACTCAGCAACCTTGTGAAACATGGAAACAACCTCGAAGTGTGGGACCTTGCACAAGGGGGTTGAATCCCCGGAGAAGGCCGACTTCCTTCTCAATCCAGCTGCAAGTGTTGAACCAACTCAACACTCCAAATCTTACTTCTAAACCTATCCTTAAAGCTTGCAAAAATAAAGGGAAGTGAAAATGCTTGAAATAAAAGGAGGTGATGAACCAAGAAGAGATTGTTCCTGTCCCTACCGAAATGGCACAAGGAATAAATGCACAACTTCAGTTGTATGAGTGACCCCAATGCATATCTGGAGGTTAGAATTCGCTGAATGCCTAGAGGGGAGAAAATTTCCCACAAGTCACACTCAAAAAATAAGTTAACACAACATAAATGAGAGAAGAGCCACAAAACATACACCTATGATGAAGGTAAGAAAACATACACAGCATTCATAAGTTGAAAGAAGGCAAGAATGGATTTCAATAAATTCAAAGGCCAAAGGCCAATCTTACAGTAGCAGAAATGCAAAAAATGATTACAGGTCTTCAAGAGAAGAGAAAGAGCATAGGAAAACTCAAGGCAGCAGGGAGAGAGCCCTTTACAATGAGGCTTAACAGCCTTTATATAGAAAAATGGTTACAAGGGTGGTCATGACACAAGTCACCAAGCATGGCCTCGTACTTCCCTTGATGGAAATCCTGCCAAAAACATTAAATGCACCCTTGTGGCTCCACAAAAGAAGGTGCACAAGTCACAAAAACTGTCGGAGCATTTAAAGTTGAGTGTTGATCACGCCATTCGAAAGGAAGTCTGGGGACTTCTGAAGCTCGGGCTCTCGAAGTAAGGAAGACAAGGGAAGAACTACGGAACCTCGAGGTTCCGGAGTTCCAGGATAGGAGAAAGGAGAGCACCAAGGAACTTCGGAACCTCGGAGTTTCAGGGTTCCAGAGAACTAAAAAAAAGGCTTAAGAACTTCAAAACCTCAGGGTTCTGGAGTTCCGGAAAAGAGAGAGGAAGAGAAGGAAAGGAACCTCGGAACTTGGGGGTTCTGACGTTCAGGGGAAACTAGAGAGAAAAAGCCAGGAGGGAAGGGACCTCGGAACCTCGGGGTTTCGGGGTTCCGGAGGGAAGAAGGGGAAGCAAGGAAGAGAACTTCGGAACCTCGGGGTTCCGGAGTTCCGAAAAAAGGAACGAAGAAAGGCTAGGAGGCAACCTCAGAACCTCGGAGTTCCGGGTTTCCAAGGAAAGCAACGGAAAGGAACTTCGAAAGCTCAGAGTTCCAAAGTTCTGGGAAACTACGCAACCGAACTTCGAAACCTCGGGGTTCTGGAGTTCCGGGAAAGGAGAGAAGAAAAGAAGGAACTTCAGAACCTCGAGGTTCCGGAGTTCCGGAGAGAAGAAGAGAAAGGGAAAGAAGGAGAGGAACTTCAGAAACTCGGGGTTCCAGAGTTCCAGGAAAAGAAGTAAGAGGCAGCAAAGGGAAGGAACTTCGAAGCCTCGGGGTTCCAGAGTTCCGAGGAAGAAAGAACGAGAGAAGGCAAAGAGAAGGAAACTCGGAACCTCAGGGTTCCAGAGTTCCAGAGAAGGAAACGGGAGAGGCCAAGGGAGGAACATCGGAACCTTGGGGTTCCGGAGTTCCAGGAAAGGAAGAAAAGGCCAAGGGATGAACTTCCTCCGGACAAGGCAACACTTCACACTTCATGATTCCTCTGCTTCTCTCCTTGATCAACTGGGGCAGCGCTGGTCCATGGAACATATCTGTGATCGGTTCTCACTGATGGGCCAATGGTGTCATTAAATGACAACAGTTACAACACATAAACATAAGAGTAGATACGAAACAAAGCACTTCATCCTGTCATTACTATTCAAAACAAACATTGCATTTTTAAATTTCTCCTGGATTCACACTATCATGTAAACAACCAAAATAACCTCTCTATTCACATAAACATCCTCTCATCTGAAACAGCACCTTCTTTCCAAAACACATGACCTCCCTTTTTGTGAACGCCAAGCAAAAAAAGGAGCCAACATCTTTTTCTTTTTTGACAATATATAATAATCAAGTAACTGTATAATTTTAACATAATGCATATATATTTCTTGCTGAATGCATGAATCTCATACATAAAAAAACGGCACCATATTCCTTTATTCTTGATAGCACATCCAATCATCACTTGTGTTACAGCTCCAATCAACCACCTCTACCACAAGATTTTGAGCTAAAAATTGTGCATGACACAGCTCTTCTAAAAAATCACATGTTCAATCCTCATTACCGTTTAAATATGAATCCTAATATCACTTAAAAACAATAGTTCCAATTCATTTTCACACACCTCCTCGATTTGTAAGGGAAGCCTTATTTGCGTTGACCCCCTATGCGCGTCCCACAAATTGCCAAGATAGGGAAACAAAAAAAAAAGTAGTGCACATGATGTCTGAAGTCGTCAAACCTGTTACCCACAATTTAACAAGAAAAGAAGAATCAAAACAGTAGTGCACAGGATGGAGCAATAAGCGCTTAGCATCTTCCATCTTTGCAGCACAACACAACACAAACAGAAGCCTACCACCTCGTTTAAATTCAGCACTAAACTTAGTAAGGCGTTACGTATGCAAAAACAATACCCATGACCAAGAAACATCCAAAAAAAACAATGCCTTATAGAAACCGGAGAAAATATATGTGAGATGAAGACATTAAATTGGACCTCAATCATTGACATGGCAAAACAAGTAGACAAGGAGATAGTTGAGGTAGACAACCAAGTAGCTGAAGCAACTAAGAAAGCAACTGAAGCACACAACCAACCAGCTCAACTAGGCACGCAAGCAGCTCAAGCAAGAAGCCAAGTAGCTCAAGTTGCTCAACTTGGCAACCAACTAGCTCAAGCTCTCATCCAAGCAGCTAAACCAAAAATCAGAAGATCTCATGAATAATCAGCAGCTTGAAAAGCACTTCAAACTCAATCCAATATTTGTTAAGATATAGCCCTCATGAATCTAACTAATGGTAAATCGGTCATTATCTGGAGAGTGATATATTAACAGAGCATACAGTTTGGAAATTAAACATAAACAAACTAATTGTTATGAACGGTTGCCTCCGTAGGGACATGTCCATACGTGGCAACATACAGTTTGCAAATTAAACATAAACAAACTAATTGTTATGAACGGTTGCCTCCGTAGGGACATGTCCATACGTGGCAACTGCCACGTATGGACATGTCCCTACGTAGGCAACCTTTCCTCTTGTATTTAAACCGGATTCAATGATGGAGACGATCAATAACTCACGGCAATCAGTCTTCCAGAATCGCTGTCATTATTCTTCGATCCATATTTAACAACATGGTATGAGAGCCAGCATATTAAGAGAATAAATTAGACAGCCATATTACTCATAAGCATTTATTGGAAGTAAATAACAAATCAACGCAAAGGCTATATACGCAGAGGATATATCCGACTAAGAAAATATTCAAAATGTCAAGTAATATGAGAGTGGAAGATAGACTCGAAGGAGCCTCCAACTTCGTTTCCTGGAAGATACGAATCATTGCCATTCTTGAAGAACTACAATTAGAGTCTTACATAGAAGTAAATCTAGACATGCCAAATGATGAACCGGAGAAATCTACCTAGAAAAGGCGTAATAATAAAGCAAAGAAAATAATTATTGACTCAGTCAAAGATCATATTCTTCCATCTATAGCCAGACTGCCTAAAGCATATGAAGTATTTAAAACCATTAAAAATACATATGAAGTTAACAATGCGAGCAGAATGTTAACCTTGAAACAACAACTTTTAAACATAAAGATGAATAAAGATGATACAATATCTACATACTTTTCAAGGATATCTGAAGTAAAAGACCAATTACAAACTATTGGAAATGAGGTAGATGATCAAGAAATCTCTCTCATAGCCCTAAGAGGATTACCAATTTCATGGGAATCCTACATTCAATGTATTAGCAGAACACCCCCCTAACCCAAATTTGAACAACTTAAGAATGAGTGCATTCAAGAGGAATCTCGACTAATCTCAAGAGGATTAGGGACAAATAAAGAAGGAGAAATCCAAGCACTTAATACAAATACCTTCAACAAAAAGAAAAAGTTCTCCAAACGGAAGAGAGGAAATAAAAACCATCAGAAAAGAGATATGTCTAAAATTCAGTGTTACAAATGCGACAAATATGGGCACACTCACAGGAATTGTCCAGAAAGGAAGAAAACACAAGCTAGTCTAGCCGAAGTCAAAGGAGAAAACTCACTTTTCTTCTTAGCCCTATCAAGCGATATAAATACAAATAAAAACACTTGGATCGTAGACAGTGGAGCATCAAGGCATATAACTGGATTCAGAAATCAGTTTGAAACACTTAACGGGCACTCAAGTGAAGAGGTTACTATTGGAGATAACTCCACATATCCTGTGAAAGGAATTGGGACCTGTACTATCAAACTAAGAAATGGAGTATCTCTACAATTAAAGGATGTTCTATTTGTACCTGGAATAAAAAGAAATCTAGTCTCAATCTCAGGCCTAGCTGATCAAGGATATCGGGTTACCTTCAATGAAGATAAAGTTCTACTCTGGCCTAAAAATACAAATATCAAAAATGCCATAACAGTAGGTTCAAGAGATGGTAGCCTATACAAACTATGCAGTGATCAAAAGCAAGCACTAAATCTTGAAGTTTCAAATAATAATGAATTATGGCACAAAAGATTAGGACACCTAAGATATAGTGCTCTATCCAACATAAAGAAGATTACTTCAGGACTGCCCCAACAAAAATCTGAACACACAGGCATTTGCAAAGGATGTGCCTTGGGAAAGAATGTGAAAGTTTCTTTTCCCTCAAGCGAGCACAAATCAAAAGTTATTTTAGAACTAATTCACTCAGACCTATGCGGTCCCATGTCAACACCATCCCTAACTAGATCCTTATACTACATAATCTTTGTTGACGACTACTCTCGAAAAACATGGATATATTTTCTAAAGCGCAAAGACTCAAATGAAGTACTATCTACGTTCAAAGAATTCAAGGCACTAGTAGAAAACCAGTCAGGGAAGAAAATTAAGGTGTTAAGATCCGACAATGGGGGAGAATATACATCTGACAACTTAAAAGACTTTTGTAATTCTGTTGGGATTAAGAGGGAGTATACTGTACCATATAATCCACAACAGAATGGAGTAGCAAAAGGAAAGAACAGAACCATAATTGAAGCAGCAAAAGCCATGATGCATGACCAAAACTTAAACACTTCATTCTAGGCAGAAGCTTCAAATACAGCAGTCTACATTCAAAACAAATGTCCACACTCAGTTCTAGAAAACATAACTCCTGAAGAAGCTTTTACAGGGAACAAACCAGACTGAAGTCATTTAAGGATATTTGGCTGTCCCGTATATATACATGTTCCTAAAGAAAAGAGGACAAAACTAGAACCATCCGGAAAAAGAGGTATCTTCATTGGCTATAGTGAAAATACTAAAGGATATCGCACTTACATTCCAGGGAAAAAATCTGTTGAGATAAGTAGAGATGTAAAGTTTGAAGAAAACACTACACTCAAAGAACCTGAGGATGATAACATTACTAAAGAAGAAAAAGATCACATAACTGAGATTGAGAGGGAGAATATCATAGAAAATTCCAAACCTTCAAACACTGAGAGGGAGGACATCATAAGAGCTTTTGAACCTCTTGTTGATGAAAATATTGAAACACTCAATAACAAGAAAAGACCTCTATGGGCAAGGAAAATGATTCAAGAGAATAATGTAGAACCAAATGAAATTTCCAAAGAAAATAAGAGAACAAGAACTCTAAAATGTTATGCTGCACTTCTAACCGAACTCACAAATTCTGAACCATCAAATGTCAAAGAAGCCTTATCAAAACAAACTTGGAAAGATGCTATGGTTGAAGAATATCAATCTATACTAAAGAATGATGTTTGGGATATAGTGCCTAGACCAAAAGACAAATCAGTTGTCTCATCCAAGTGGTTATTCAAGATCAAATATGCATCTGATGGCAGCATTGAAAAACATAAAGCTCGCTTTGTGGCCAGGGGATTCTCTCAGAAAGCAGGAATTGATTATGAAGAGACATTTGCCCCAGTTGCCCGGTATACGTCAGTAAGAACAATCATTGCAATTGCAGCATCCAAAGGATGGAAAATTCACCAAATGGACGTAAAGACTGCGTTCCTAAATGGTTCAATTGAAGAAGAAGTATATATAGAACAACCAAAAGGATTCACCATACGTGATAAAAATTGCTATCTTTGTAAACTAAAGAAAGCTCTCTATGGGTTAAAACAAGCACCTAGGGCCTGGTATGCAAGGATAGACAACTATCTCTCCAAACTAGGGTACTCCAAGAACCTAGCAGATCCCAACATCTACTTCACGGCGTCAAATGGCAATATGATTATATTGGTCCTTTACGTGGATGATCTTTTGATAACAGGAGAGGATAATCTCATTGAGAAATGTAAGCAAGATCTGGCAGCAGAATTCGATATGAAGGATCTAGGGCTTCTACATTATTTTCTGGGATTAGAAGTATGGCAGAAGAAAACTACATCTTCCTAAATCAAGGAAAGTACACCACAGATATTCTAACTAGATTTGGGATGATGGAGTGTAAGCCATTAGCTACACCAATGGAAACTAATTTGCACAAGCTGAAAATTGAGGCAGAAGATTCAGAACCTACAGATCCCACACTCTACAAACAAATCGTCGGTTCACTCATGTATTTGGTAAATACTCGTCTTGATATCTGCTATGCTACAAATGTATTAAGTCACTTCATGTGTGAACCTAAGAAGATACATCTAATGGCTGCTAAACACATTCTAAGATATTTACGAGGCACAATCGGACTTGGCTTAAAGTATGAAAATGTTGTGATTCAACTTGAAGGATATTCTGATTCTGATTGGGCCGGAAGTACCACTAACCGTAAAAGTACTACAGGGTGTTGCTTCAGTCTTGGTTCTGCTATGATATCTTGGTTCAGTAGAAAACAGTCAGCAGTTGCACAAAGCTCCACCGAAGCAGAATATATGGCAGCCTCCATGGGAGCTCGTGAAGCGGTATGGCTAAGAAAGTTATTATTTGGATTATTTGGAAAAACTCTGAATTCAACAATAATTCACTGTGATAATCAGACCTGTATCAAGCTCTTAGTAAATCTAGTTTTTCACAATCGATCCAAACATATTGAGATCCCTTATCACTACATAAGAGATATGGTAGATCGAAACGTCATAAAACTAGTGTACATCAATACTGAAGAACAAAATGCTGATATCTTCACCAAGCCACTTGCAAGATTCAAGATAGAATACTTCAGAAGTAAACTTGGTATGACTAGATTATAATTGAGATTATTAGGATGAAATTCCTACCATGTGTAATTTGTTCATGAATAAATAAATAAAATGTATATTGCAATATTCTAACTGTGTTCAAGAAGATGACGATCTTCTTATGTTTAAGGTTACTATTTCAAGGTGACGATCTTGACAATAGTTGACCAAGTGTCAAGATTGACTACATTAAGTTGTTGTCCTAGACTGTGCCGGATATCAAAGTATGTGATCATCTCATGATTGACTTCTTAAGTGATTGTCCCGGACTGAGCCGGATATCATGATATTGAGTTTATTGTCATGACAAGACTATATTAAATGTTGTCCCGAATTGTGTCGGAAGTCATGACAGAATATGCTCCCAAGAAAATTACTTAGATCCACTCCTGCTAAGAGGGAGTGTTAAGATATAGCCCTAATGAATCTAACTAATGGTAAATCGGTTATTATCTGGAGAGTGATATATTAACAGAGCATACAGTTTGGAAATTAAACATAAACAAACTAATTGTTATGAACGGTTGCCTCCGTAGGGACATGTCCATACGTGGCAACTGCCACGTATGGACATGTCCCTACGTAGGCAACCTTTCCTCTTGTATTTAAACCGGATTCAATGATGGAGACAATCAATAACTCACGGCAATCAGTCTTCCAGAATCGCTGTCATTATTCTTCGATCCATATTTAACAACAATATTACTTTGAGTAATCCTCTAGCTTGAATAGCATAAAATTGACAAAAACCACTTGACGTCAATGACAAAATGTCTAACAAATACTGGACACACTAATGCAACTTGTTCGAAATCAATTTTGAATTCTTCCCCAATAGGATGGCAGGAATTGTGGCTCTAATTCCACTGTAAGATTCCCTAAGATTTCACTTCAATTTTTCAACCTTTCTCCAATTGAAATATTCAACAAATAGTTTGCCTACTTTCCTTTTAATGGAATTTATTGTTACTAAAGTTTGCACCCTTGTTGAGCTGTCAACTCAACAACCTCGTGAAACATGGAAACAACCCCAAAGTGTGGGGCTTTGCGCAAGGGCGTTGAATCTCCAGAGAAGGCTGGCTTCCTTCTCAATCAAAGTGTAGGTGTTCAACCAACCCAACACTCCAAATTCTACTTCTAAAGTGCAATGTCCCTATTTTTGCACCTTCCTTAGTGTCAGAGTTTTTAGCAAGGTTAGCCTACGACAAGGTTCCCGTAGGCTAATACGGTGGATAGGGAGCCCATTCAAGGGTCTTGTGCCCTTTGGTGCCCGTAGTCACCAAAACTGTTGGAGCATTTAAAGCTTTGAGTGTTGATAACGCCATCCAGAAGTGTCGCTAGTGGGAAGGATGTCTGAGGACTTCGGAAGCTCAGGCTCCCAAAGTGAGGAAGACAATGGAAGATCTACGGAACCTCAGGGTTCCGGAGTTCCAGGATAGGAGAAAGGAGAGCAACAGGGAACTTCAGAACCTCGGGGTTCCAGAGTTCCGGGAAAGAGAGAGGAAGAGAAGGAAAGGAACCTCGAAACCTGGGGGTTCCAAAGTTCTGGGGAAATTAGAGAGAAAAGGCAAGGAGGAAAGGGACCTCGGAACCTCGAGGTTCCGATACTCCGGAGGGAAGAAGGGGAAAAGGAAGAGAACTTCAGATCCCTGGGATTCCGGAGTTCCGGAGAAAGGAAGGAAGAAAGGCTAGGAGGGAGCCTCGGAACCTCGGCGTTCTGGGGTTCCAGGGAAAGCAAGGGAAAGGAACTTCGGAACCTCGGGGTTCCAAAGTTCCGAGGAACTGTGCAAAAGAACTTTGGAACCTCGGGGTTCCAGAGTTCCGGGAAAGGGGAGAAGAAAAGAAGGAACTTCGGAACCTCGGGGTTCCGGAGTTCCGGAGAGAAGAAGAGAAAGGGAAATAAGGAGAGGAACTTCAGAATCTCGAGGTTGCGGAGTTCCGGGAAAAGAAGAAAGAGGCAGCAAAGTGAAGGAACTTCAGAACCTCGTGGTTCAAGAGTTCCAGGGAAGAAAGAACGAGAGAAGGCAAAGAGAAGCAACCTCGGAACCTCGGGGTTCTGGAGTTCCGAAGAAGGAAACAGGAGAGGCCAAGGGAGGAAATTCGGAACCTCGGGGTACCGGAGTTCTAGGAAAGGAAGAAAAGGCCAAGGGAGGAACTTCCTCCGGACAAGGCAACACTTCACACTTCATGATTCCTCTGCTTTTCTCCTTGATCAACTAGGGCAGCGCTGGTCCATGGAACATATCTCTGATCGGTTCTCATTGATGGACCAAGGGTGTCATAAAATGACAACATTTTTGGCGATTTCTGTGGGATGCTTGCCTGCTAAGCATGAAGTCCAAAAGCCTTAAGCATCCATTGGGCACTGAGTCATTGAAAAACCCAAACATGTGTGTGCCATCACTTGGAGGAAAACTAGAAAACTAGAGCGCACAACCTCTTAAGGAGAATGCCGCATGTGCATAAGCACTTGTGAAATAAAAACAACCTCTAGTCTAATATTTACAGTCATCAACACCCTCTTTAGAAGCAGGGCTTGAGATGAATCCCATTCACTGGGATTGGAAGAACTTCGTCATCAAGCCTGCATAGATGAAATGCATTGGCCTCCTTACAACTGGTTATGACATATGGACCACTCCAGATAGCATCAAATTTGGAGTGTCGCCCAACTTTGTCTCTGCCTACATCCCACTTGAGAACTAGATCTCCCTCTTTGAAGATCCTATTAGTAGCCCTTTTGTCAAAAACTTTCTTGACCTGCTCTTGATGAGTGTTCGTGTATGCATAGCCTTACTTCCAACCTCCATCAGCACAACTAGCCTTACTATCATGACATCATTCACTATTAATTCCAGTTGACGTGCTAGTTCAAGAGAGGGTAACTCTAGGGAAGTTGGGAGTCTTGCTTCCTTCCCATATACTAGCATGAAAGGGGAGTTACCAATAGCCCTCTTGGGTGTGATCCTGTCAGCCCACAAGGCTGTCCTCAACTTAGTATGCCATGCCCTCTGATTGTCTTCAATTGTCCTTTTAATTATCCTGATGAGGTTTTTGTTGGAAGATTCAGCTCAACCGTTACCCTAAGAGTAATAGTTGGATGATGTCTTCAAGTATACACCATGCTTAATTGCCCAAGAACTGATTTGGGTTCCAACAAATGCCCTGGCATTGTCTGATATGATGGTGGAGGGGACACCGAATCTTGTCACAATTCCATTAAGGAATTCCAACATTGAGGCCTCAGTGGCATCCCTCAATGCAACTACCTTTGTCCACCTAGTGAAGTAAACTGTTGCAGCCAAGATCCACTTATGGCCAGCACTAGAAGGTGGATTGATCATACCAATGAAGTCTAAACCCCATTGGGTGAACGGTTGATCTGCTCTGATGGGGTGAAGAGGTAGGCCAGCTAGTCTATGCTTCCCAGAGAAGAGAGCACATTTCTTGCGATTCTTCACCCATCTATGTGAGTCACTGAATAAGGATGGCCAGTAATAACCAGCCCTCCTTATTTTGATAGCCGTAGTCCTTGCAAAGAAGTGGCCCCCTAAAGACCCATCATGAGATTCCTTTAACAATTTGCTGACTTGGTTTTGCTCGATGCATCTTAGTAAGACTCCATTAGAGTCTTTCCGAAAAAGGGTGCCATTCACTAAGACATAGGGAATGGACTACAACCTGAGATGCCTTCTCTTGGTCCGGTCTAGACCTTGGGGGTATCTACCTTCCATTAAGAAGGTGGTCATGTCACCTACCCAACTGAATTGAGTGTTGTTGTCAGTTGGTTGATCCTCTTGTAACACAAGAGCGACCTCTAAAGTAGTCTCTGAAGATGAGGCAAGTTGTTCACATAGGCCTCTGCCTCTTACAAGCTTGGTGATCTTGATGTTGATGTCATACTCCATGACCTTGGTTATCCATCCAGTCCTCTTTTCACTGATGTCTTTGTTTAGTAGGAAATCTTTGACACTTGCATGCGGAACAAAGAGTTGGATCCTGTTGTTGGACAACATGTGTCTAAACTTTTTTAATGCCCTTACAACAGTGAGGACTTGCTTCTCGACATAGCTATACTTGAGCTCATAGTCGTTTAGCCCCTCACTAAAGAAAGCAATAGGTTGCTCCAAATTGTCATTGTTCAGCTGTGTTATGGCAGCTGAGATGCTGGATTCTCCTGCCAAGGAATAGAGGATAAAATCTCTTTCATAATTAGGATTGACAAGGGTAGGGGCTTGAGCAATCGCTTGTTTGATCTCTTCAAACCCGACCCTCCCCTCCTTGGTCCAACTGAAAGCCAAGTTTTTCTTCAACATGGAAGTGAGGGGTTTTACCATGGTGGCAAGGTTGGGAATGAACCTCCACACAAAGTTGATCTTACCAAGGAAACTTTGCAATCCTTTCTTGTGACTGGGGAGTGGAAGAGAAAGAATAGCCTCCACTCGCTTTGGATCAATGGTCGAACCCTCCTTGGATACGATGTGTCCTAGCAATCTTCCTTGATCAATAGAAAATACACACTTGCTCAGGTTCAAGGACACACCATACTCCCTACATTTCATGAACACCTACTCAAGGTGACCAAGATGGTCAGCTGCATGCTTCGAATAAATAGTTGTGTCATCAAGGTATACAAGCACAATTTTGCTAATACACCCTTGCAATCCATGTCCATTGCTCATTGGAACATGGCACCTTCATTGGTTAGCCCAAAGGGCATTTTACAATAAGCATAGGTACCTGTTGACGTGTATTTTATACACAATCATACACAGAATAAAATACCAATAGGCATCTTATCCTCTCTTGAGAAAATAGTCTCTAACTGCTGAAGATCTGCAAAAAGGATCAGTTAGGTAGACTCCAAGGTTCTTTTAGTAGGGTCTCTACGTGTGGACAAGCTTTTTAGTGGTATGATGTGATTTGCTGTTTCCTCCAAGGGGTCTTACGCATTCTAAAGCTCGAAGATTTTACTAAACTAAAAGGAACTTTCAAAAAAATAGCAAAAAGATAGGGTTTAAAGAGGTCTAATCTAGCCTAACCCTATGAATGACTTAGTATGGACGAGACTTGGCAAGATTCAACCAATTTCAATTTTGCCATAAGATAACAACTTAATTGAAATTAGTGCGATCTTCTAAGGTAATAAAATGATACTCAATACATCAAAGATCAAGGACACTACTACGAAGGTACATATCCAAGACACAATGATAATTGAAGATTAAGGACTCAAAGTGTTCTCCAGTCGACCACACAAGGCGTTCCTACAATCAGCAAGAAGCTAGTGGTTTGGATTACGAATCCTACCAAATATCAAATCTCACACTTAGTCTTTCAAATTAACAAACTACTTCGATTGAGCACGATTCAAGTGTATCAAACAACCATGAAGATAACTCAAGAAATTTGCAACAAAACACCATAACTTCAATATTTTATTGATTTCCAAGTCATCATGTACAACAATTGCTTGAATTTCTCTCTTCAAGACTCAATCTTGCTACAAAATAAAATTGCTTCTAACTCTAATCAACTATTGACTATTATCTGACTATTACTCTATTATCTCTCTCTATTGAAATGGAAAATGGGGGTATAAATAGCATCCCCAGTTACAATGAAAGGTCCAGATTGAAAGTAAATCAACGAACAAGATCATGACACCTAAACCCTAATTAGGGTTTGTTACAAATGACCTCCTTTTTACTGAACAATATTAAATACATAGCCAAATATTAAATTCGGCACAAAAACCTAGGAGGTATCAACCAATGAGAAATAAGATGTCATGTCATCTGTAACAACCTTTCATCTAGAATCTTATTCCCTTTCCAATTTTCTTTCTTAGCATATGCAATGAATTTTGTCACGATTCCTTCGATTTCTGTGATTGGAATCTCGGGAAGATTCTTGATACTCTCTTATAAGTGGATGACCTGATCGAATGCATCTAGAAGAGCTGCGTCCCAAGTAGGTTCAAGTTCCTTCGTTCTATCAATCAGGAGCATGGTGGCAAACATCTGATCATACTGCTCATCTGTAACATCTGCGTCCTTGCGAAAGATGATCTTGATTCTATCCTCAAATTCTTGCATATCCACATCTGTCTCGACCTCGATCCCTCTGCCAAGAATGGTACGAAGTACCTCAAATACTCTGTCCTGGATCGGATTGATCACTTCCTCAAGTTGGCCATATCTAACACTGATGTCCTCGAAGAGAACACTCTTTATATGGAGTAAGGTTGACCACTGAAATAAACTGTGAGAATCACCCTCCAAGATCCTCTCCTGCGCTAAAATTCTTCTGGATGTATGTCTTATTACTTTCAAGACAGGGATGATAACGTCGTTGGTATGGGCAAATGCAGCTACTGTTACCATCAATCTGTGGATTATCTCAAGAACTTGGATAGCCTGATGAATAATCTTCGTCATCCTTGTAACAAACTCTATGGCCACTGTATGAGATCTATCCATCCAACTACATGTACGCTGGACCAGGTTCCTGAATCTTTCTGCTTCATTGATCGATTGAAGGGGCAATGCCTGCACTGGTGATCTAACTGGATCCTGACGTCCCAAAGGTTCATTGATGTGACTGAAATATGTCCTCCATGCACCGACCTCTCTCTCAAGCTTTCTATTCTTTTCCACTTCTTCTCTAAGCTTGTCCTTCAATGCCTCAAATGTGTCGGTAGCATCATCCATTGTCTGCTCTGCTGTGGATGGTCCTAACTCAATAGTCTGTATATCATAATCCTCTGCTAGGATCTCACCCTCATATTTGTCTGCTGCCGGTGTAGCTATCTGCAGTTTTCTGGATCCAGTCTCATCTCGAATCATCTTGGACATCTTTGTAGCCTTCTTCTTCTCTGTTATCACATGTGAACGTCCAACAAGGCTCTCTAAATCAATTGCACTGTCCTCGTCCTCTACTACGATCACCTTGGTTAATCTTTCTTTCAACCAATCTGGAATATTCGATCTTGTTTCTTGAACTTGAATTTCTTTATGTACTATTTCTTCTTCTCTGGGAGGAGATGTCATTTCATTATCTTCATCTAAATCATAGTCTTGGAGAGATCCATCTGATGAAACATGTTGTGCCTGTCCTTCCTCCTGCCTGTCATTCTGTACCATAGACTCCATGGACTCTTCCACTCGAATTGTTCTATTCTCCGGTCTGGAAGAAGTACCCGGTGTTTGATCTTTGTTGGCACCTTGCTTTTTCTTGGAAGACTCTTTCTTTTCTGACCTTTCTTTTCTCTTCGAACCTCTTGGATGGAGATTGCCTTCACTGGCACATCGAAGGTTACCTTCACCTGAATTCCTAGGATTAGGATTGCCTTCACTCACACTAGCTCCACCTTCGGCTGGTTTCTCTTCCAAAATAAAAGACATAGCTATGCCTTACTCTCTCAACTTCTGATGCTGAATATCTACCCATCTGCGAGTACAAGACAAGACTGGTGCCATCAAATCATCTAAATCCACGACCTCGGGCTCATTCCAATCCAACCTTATTGTTTTGCTTTCTCTATCATAGGAAGACTGGATGTGCCTGCCATTGTCCTGAGCTTGGTCGGCCACTCTGTAAATCTTGCATTTCCTGATGAAATCCAAAGGCAATCTAGAATGTATCTTTCGTTTCACTTCAAGATCATCTAAGAGATTCATCATAAAATCTTCAATCTGGTGCTCATGCTTAAATCTTCTACCAACCGTCTCCTCTAAATGTCCATGTGGTTCAAAACTATTTCTCCAAGCAAAAGATGAAAAAGAATACAAGGCTAACTCCTTCTCTGCGTCATCCATGGTTAAAACATTAGGACATACCTCAACTGAATTACCCAAAATAATAGGTACCTGAACTCCATTCTGATGTCTGTGTCTGAATGCCTTCACATATGCTGCCAACTGCCTTGTTACCTCAAGTAACACAATTCTGTCTGTCGGATACCTCGGCAACATGTATGGAGGTAAAGGACATCCATGCACTCTAATGTAAGTGAACTTGAATGAACCAAGCACCGTACCTCTTGATGAATTCCTGGGCATCCTGAGATAATCTATTGTGAATCCCTCCTTGCAACGTCCTTGTGATGTTCATCGTGAAAGTATCATTAACTAACTTGTAGTTTTTCCCTGGCGGATGATGCAAGTAGGCATAGGATTCACAAGCTCTGACCTCACCCGGTCCTCTTCCAATCACTCCTCTGTGAGGTAGTCCTGCGTACTCAACACTCCTGATCAAAGCATAGATGACGTATGAACTCATGTGGAAGGACTTAGTAGCCTTGAGTCTCCTCAACTGTACGTCTAAGCAATGGCTAATTATCCTAGCCCAATGTATCGTACCCTTTCCTTGAACAATCACTTGGATGAAGTAAAACATCCACTTCTCAAAATAGAAGGCATGAGGTGCTCCTGTAACTCGGTTGAGCATAGTAATCAAATCTCTGTACTCCTCCTGGAAATCAATCCGGTGCGGTGTGTTCGGTACCTTGTTTAGACGGGGACGACTCTTGAGTAGCCAGTTCTTGTTGATTATGCTTAGGCAAGCATCTGGATCATCATTGTACACTGATCTGGCTCCTTCAATGCTCTTATATATCATGTCCCTGTGCTCTGGAAGATGGAAAGCTTCACTTATAGCTTCCTCTGAAAGGTACGCCAAAGTGTTTCCCTCATTGGACACAATTGTCTTGGACTGTGGATTGTAGTGACGGGCACACTCGATCATCAACTCGTGGCACTGAATAGCTGGAGAAAAACCGGCCGCCTTGATGATGCCACTCTCTATTATTCTCCGGGCGACAGGTGATGGCTTGCCAATGTAAGGGACCTCTCGAAACTTCTTCGTGCTAAAGTTCCCCAAGTTTGTATCTCCAATGTTGCTCCACTTCGACACGATCTTGGTCTCCACTTCTTCGGTCTTCTGATCTTCTTTCATGAGAGCTGAGCGGCTGGTGGATGCTCCCGCCTTCGGGGTCGCCATACCTACACACCATTTCATTATGAGAACCATATTTTGCAATGAATAACGTTGATTAGAGAGAGAAGTTTTTAGGAAACGTCATGATAAGTCTCTAGAGTTATCATTTCCTAAAAACGACTGAGCTAAGAGAAATTCAAAATTCAAAACTTCAAAACTTAAAATATGACGATGAACAAATAAAACAATGAAATCAAATCGCCATACCTCAAAAGAGAGCTAACTCTAGAATGCAAAAAGACAAAAGATCGCCTAGGCAAAATTGAGGTATAGATGATCTTCAACGTTATCTCCTCAAGATATTAATTTCGCCACCTTTGTCTTCAATGTGATCTTCAAATTCACCTTTAACATGGTCTTCAACTCTTAGCGAATTCACTCAAATGAAGGTCTTTAAGTATCGCACCACCTTTGATTGCTTATGCCACCTTGGATGGAATTCGCACCTCTTCAAACACACTTCGCACTATCTTCGCTTTCCTCAATTCGCATGTAGAAGGATAAAATAATGATGTGAAAATAATAGTTTTCACCCCCCTATATATAGCGCTTGCATCTCTCCATTTACTAAGGCCGACTTGGTAAAATATAACAAGTTCAAACGATTTTTAAATGATTTTTTAATTAAATAACAAGGCCGACCTCCATATATGAGCGCTCCAATTCGATTTTTTTATTAATTAATTAATGATTAATTAAATGCCTTTCGTTTTAATTTATAAATTTCGATTTTTTAATAAAGGCAAAATAATTAATAAATGATCAACGCCATATTAAATGCTAATTTAAATAGGATTTTCAATTTTATCGAACTTAGCATTTAAGGGAAATTTGGAATGTTTATTTGGCGCCAAAATTATGAAAACGAAAGGGATGTACCTCATCGCCCTGGTCCCTTGGAGAGGGACAGGAGCGATCCATGATTTTGTCATGTTTTCAACGTTCATCTCCTTCCCTTCCACGTTCAATATCGATCATTTTGATGGGTCCTTCGAATTTGATTGCCTTGCATGTGTGCATAAGTGCCTTTGGGTGTTCATCGCCCTGGTCCTTGTCCAAAGGACAGGAGCGATCTCCATGTTTTCACGTTCAATATGCATCTTTGATCCTCGAACTTTCATTGTAGGGCGAATAACATCTTTGTTCGTTCCTTCTATGCTCGTTCCATTTGTTTGCATGTGGTGTTTGGACATTTAGAGGGATCATCGCCCTTGTCCCTTGGAGAGGGACAGGAGCGATCCATGTCTTTCTCCTTAATCTTGGCAACTTTAAACTTTAATCTTTGTTGTGATGCCTTCCAAACGCCGTCCTTTACCTTGTTCATCCTCGCCTTGCCTTGACTATGAAGGATTATGAGTGCTTTTGATGGGATCGCCTTGGTCCTTGTCCAAAGGACAAGAGCGATGTGAGCTCTTTAACTTGATTAGCAACGTTTGGACGTTCAAAACTCTTACATGTGATCTTCAAAAAACACCTTGAACCCTGCATAACCTTGCGAAGCTTTGACTTGGCATGAACTAGGAGCAAAACGAAGAATCCAAAGCAAATCGCCCTGGTCCCTTGGAGAGGGACAGGAGCGATATGGTCTCTATGTTTAATTTGATGATCATTTTACGTTCAAAATCCTTTTGTATCACCTTCAAAAGGCACCATGGACCCTCTAAGACCTTGCAAACCCTTGATCTTACGTAAATCTTGCATGAAATGGCCAATATATCCAACATCGCCCTGGTCCCTTCCTGAGGGACAGGAGCGAACTAGGTCTTAGGGTGCAAATTTCTTCATTGTGATGACCTTTAAGTGCTTGTGCTCGATGAAGATGCCTTAAGATGTTCTTGCCACCCTTCGTCTTGACTTAGATCGATTTCAAACTTAAGTAAAAGGCAATATAACCATTGTATCGCCCTGGTCCCTTGGAGAGGGACAGGAGCGATCCATCTCTTGTGGCCTTCATTTCATTTTGTCAGGTTCCAAATTTATATTCAACGGATTCGTCATGCTCCACTCCATTCATCCATGCCTTGATATCGTCTGCAACTTGGCAAGAAAATTAATTATAACAAAAAATCGCTCTGGTCCCTTCCTGAGGGACAGGAGCGAACTGGGCATTTTGGGACCCTTGTGGACGTTTAAAAATCTTCAATTTGTATTCAATGAGTTCATCTCACGCTCTTCCTTGCTTTTGGACGTAAACATGTCTTGATTTTTGCGTGGATTTTGCCCAATGAAGGACATCGCTCTGGTCCCTGGGAGAGGGACAGGAGCTATAAGGTACTTCGCCCTGGTCCCTTGGAGAGGGACAGGAGCGAACTTTGCATTTTGGACCATTCTCCTTTGTGTTAGCACTTCAAATTATATTCATTTGGTAAAGCATCTTCCTTTGGACCTCTTCAAATCATCAAGTCAACGAAATCTTGCAAGGACAAGGCAAAATTTGATTTGTAGCTCCGGTCCTTCACTGAGGGACAGGAGCGATTTTCCTCCTAGAGGCGTTTCGGTGCTCATGAAAATCTTCAATTTATATTCAATGGAAAGATCTCGCCATTCTCCATCACTTCCAATTTGAAATTCGTCTTGACTCTGCAGGAATAGTGAGATATTTGAAAATGAGCTCCCGTCCTTCACTGAGGGACAGGAGCGATTTTGCTCCTACAGGCCAAAATAACATGATTTTTCACATTTTAACACTTCACAAGGCAAAAACGAATCATTTCCAATGCCCAGGATCAAAAATCAAAAAAGTCAAAATTTAGTCAAAATATTCAATCGGACAAAAAATTCACACTTCACTCTCAACACTTAGACAAATTTAAGCTCTGCATCAACATTCCAATTGAACATTAGACCATTCTGGCGAATTCATTGCATTCAAAATTTGCATCCTAGAAAAGGAAGCTCAAAAGCTCTCAAAAATGACTGGATTTTGGCCTGAAAAGACAAAAATAAAAACCCTAAGGCTTGACCCTAAATCCAGACAACTAACTGACTAACAAAATCCTAAAGACGAAAGCGAAAACGAACAAAAGACAAGCAAAAAAAGTGGGTCCCCATTTGCGATGGGGCGATGTGTGAAATAGTCACAACAGTACCCCACTTAGTAGTAAATGCAGTCTTGTATTGGTCTGATTCTTGGACCAAGATCTGATTGTAACCTGAATACCCATCCAAGAATGAAAATCTTTCTGAGCCACTGACCTTTTGGAGAATCTGCTCCATAGAGGGAAGGGGATAATGATCCTTGAGGGAGGCTCTATTTAGATCCCTAAAGTCTACACATAGTCTGATTTCCCCATTCTTCTTCCTTACAGGGACAAGGTTGGCCACCCAGGAGGAGTGCTTGATAGGGAAGATGATATTGGTTTCTATGAGCTTGGTCAACTCCTTCCTCATTAGTGGCTCAATCTTGGGGTTTATTGGCCTTTGCTTTTGTCTAACTGGCTTTGCATTCGGGTTTCGCTCTATGGTATGCTGGGCTAAGCTAGGGTCAAAACCCTTCAATTCTTCATAGGTCCAAGCGACTATGTCATCATACTTTTGGCAAAGCCTAGCAAAGGCCTCTTGTTCGGTTGAGGAACACACCTTGCCCAAGTTTAAGAACCTACCCTCAGCAACAACAACTGGCTTGTAATCACCCCTCTTTGCAGCCAAGTTCATCTCTTCTTCAGCTGATCATCCAAGTTGAAAATGCCTTCCAAGGTAACTAGACCTTTAGGCAACTTGTTCGAGTTGAGCTGCATGATTTGATCTCCATACTCGTCTTGCAGCTTAGACTGATTTTTAGCAGAACATTTTGCTTCATTTTGCAAGAAGTTGACTATTTGCTGATCGCTTTCGAACACTTGCCAATTTACCTGATTGTCTAGGACAACAAGCCTCACAACAAGCCCGATGTGTTGCTCCTTCTCACTTCCAACATGCGTTGGTATGTCAAATTGAGCACCAACCGCTGCAAGCCTATCAGCATGCTTGTTCTGACTTCTAGGAATGCTCTGGATATTGAATGCCTCAAATCCTTCAATCAAATCCCAAACTCTGTGTTTGTATGATTTGAGTAGGTTGTTTTTGCTACACTTTGGGTTCGGATGTGATTAACAACCAACTCACTATCTCCAAATACTTGCAAAGATCTGATCTTTCTACTTTGTACAAGTTAGAGATGGATCAAGGCTTCATACTCAGCGACATTGTTGGTGCAACCAAATTGAAGCCTAAAAGAGAAGAAATATTTCTCCTGCTCAGGAGAAACAAGCATCACCCCGGCACCTGCACCATTCTTGTTTCTTGAACCATCAAAAAACATGTTCCTTAACCCCTCTGAATCTCCTTGTGTCTTGATGAGGTTAGGGATAGGAGTATCCTCTTCATGGATACAATAGGTGCCAAGCCCAGTCTCTTCAGTCTCAACTAATGGATCAAACTGAAAAGCATTGGCCCATTCGTCCAACGAACAATTAGGAACCTCTTGCAAAAGAGTGGCTGGCTCACAGACGGTACACTCCTCCCCCTCTTCATGCAAAGTGCAATTCATGTTTATAGGGTTGGGGGTGTAGGGCTCAATGTTGTTTTGGGCAATGGGCTCTCTGCCCTTATGGTGACCCTGGTACCATACCTTGTTCGAAATAGCATGTGGGATCAATCAGAAGACAGGTACCCACCTATCTTGGTTGTGAAGTCTCTAGACAAGCAGATGGCAAAGAAGGCAAGGAGGTCGATAATTGATACGTCTTGCAAAACAATGAAACTAGGGCATGCATGCAAGGTTAACTTCAATTTTTTTACCACCCCTACTGTCTTAATAGAAGTGCCATCTAGTTGGACCACCCCTTTGATCACAAGTTCGTATTCTATGCCAAGAAGATCAGCTACCTTCTTAGGCATGACTGAGCTACTAGCTCCTAAATCTATCATGCAGTTGTGAACCAAGTTATCTCCTATGATTAAGGAGAGATAGAAGGGGGGAGGCTTGTTGATCTTGCTTGAATCTTCTTCCTCCTTGGGTTGCACCAAACTGGTGGAGACTGCCTTTTCTTTGACTGTTGCCTCATCACCTGACTGATTGACCTCCTTCAGTGCCTCTTTAAGAAAATCCCTTTAAGATGGGATTGAAAGGGCCTCCCACATAGTGACCTTCAGGTTGGCCTTCTTCATCTGATCAACTATGTTGAAAGGAACACCAGCTGACTTTAGAGGACCCCTTGAGGTTACAAGGTCTGCCTTGGATCTTTGGACGGCTTGGGCCTCTTCCTGCATCTTGTTCCCTTGCATGGTACTTTGGTTTGTATCATGGACAGCTACATTGGGTGTTGGATCTTGGGCTGATGTTGAAGGTGAAGCACCTCCATGGCTATCTTCTTTGACCTTGCATACTGCAGCATGGACTCACCATTTGTTTGGTTCAAACCACAGAATTTTGCCTCCTGCCAATTGATGAAGGTAGAATCTCCTTGTAAGTAAGTCTAAGTGCCAACACTAGGTTGATTTGGGTCCTATTGTTGGCCAGAAGTGGTCGGCTCATCTTGCACCAATAAAGTTTGGACAAACCCTCCACTTTGGCATGCACCTTGATTGTGTGGCTGATTGCATGGTTGACACCAATCTTGCTCTTGAGCGAGGTTATTTTGCATTGGAACTATCGCCTTTGAGTTGCTTGTGGTTGTGGGGTTCACACTATTCAAAAGCATGGCATTGCTCCATTGCTTTTGCCCTTGAAAGGATAGCCTATTCTGCTAATAATTATGACCTTGTGCTTGGTAAGGTATGCTATACTGAGTTTGTTGCCTTTTTAGTGTCACCAACTCATTGCCAAAGCTTTGCAATAGAGCCTTGACCTCATGGAGCTCATTGGAGGATGTAGATGGTGTGGATGATTGTCCTGCGGAAGCCATGGGAATAGGAGCCAAGGTGGGTTGTTGAGTAGGAGCTTCTGGGAAGAGAGGCATTGGAGGACTTGGAGCTATCTTCCCACCCTGAATCAAACAATTTTCTGCTCTTATGGCTATGTCATATGCACCCGATAGAGAGGCTCCACCCATTGATTGGATCATAACAGCTATATCATTGTTGAGAGCTCTAAGATAATACAAGAAGGTATGATTTGGAGATGGCTTCACTAGAGCAGGAATTCTATTCCATGTCTTATGGAATCTGAAATTGAAGTCTCCCATGAACTCGTGGGGTGCCCTCTGGATTGTAGTCAATTGCTCCACAAGTGATAGGTGATCACTTTTGTCTTCGAAATGGTTGCACAACCTCTCCCCTAATTCGTCCCAATTGTGAATGGAGCTCAACGGCAACCCTCTATACCACTGCAAAGCTTTGCCTTTCAAAGATGTGGCTAAGAGTCTGACAGCAACATCATCCTGAGTGATATTATGGACGGAGCAGATGTTTGCAATGTCTTGAATGTGCTCAATGGGCATAGTAGTTGTTTCACCAGTGAAGTATGGTATACTCTTCAACGCAGCTACTAGTATGTGATTCCATTGAGTCAAAATAAGGGGACTCCCCCCATTGAAGGTAACAAAAATCTGATTTCTTGCCATGTGAATAAATGGTCTATTGATATGAGTGGTGGGAGCCCTTTATAGTAATGATCTTGTAAATGGAGGGGTAGAATGAGACGTGGGAGGTGGACTGTTTACAACCCTGACCTCCCTAACTGGTGATAATGAAGTTCTACCTCTCCGCCTTCTAGAGCCTGAAGATGAGAGCTCTTCGAACTGGAAACTACCTCTAGAAGACCCCCTTGTATGAATTTTGGGCATGAAACCAACAACCTGCCTGAGCGAGAGACTGAACTGGTGAGCAAAGACCTCGGAACCTCGGGGTTCTGAATGTCCAGGCCTATGCACCTCGAAACTTGGGTGTTCTAGATTTCCGAAGTAGCGGACCTAGGAACTTCGGAACCTGGAGACCTCGGGGTTTCGGGGTTAGCAACAAGTCGTTTACAAGAGATTGGTCTTGTGAACAGAGTCGCCAAGTGCTTGAAGATGACTACCTCTAAAGGCTAAGATGCCAAGAACAGCACTGAATCCTTAGCATGTAAATCGAATGAAGTCCCACCAGGCGTGCAAAAAATTGTTATCACAAAAGCTCGCACCCTTGCTGAGCTATCAACTCAGAAACGTTGTGAAACATGGAAACAACCCTGAAGTGTGGGACCTTGTGCAAGGGGCTTGAATCTCAAAAGAAGGTCGGCTTCCTTCTAAATCTAGGTGCAAGTGTTGAACCAACTCAACACTCCAAATCTTACTTCTAAACCTATCCTAACAGCTTGCAGAGGTAACGGGAAGAGAAAATGCTTGAAATAAAAGGAGGTGATGCACCAAGAAGAATTGTTCCTCTCCCTACCGAAATGGCACAAGGAATCAACTAAAATACCCAAAAGATGCACAACTTCAGTTGTATGAGTGACCCCAATGCATATATAGAAGTTAGAATTCGCTGAATGCAAGAGCGGAGAAGGTTTCCCACAAGTCACACTCAGAAAATAAGTTAACACAACATAAATGAGAGAAGAGTCACAAAACATACACCTATGATGAAGGTAAGAAAATATACACAGCATACATAAGTTGAAAGAAGGCAAGAATGGATTTCAATTAATTCAAAGGCCAAAGGCGAATCTTACAGTTGCAGAAATGCAAAAAAATGTTTCAAGTCTTCAAGAGAAGAGAAAGAGCATAGGAAAGTTCAAGGCAGTAGGGAGAGAACCCTTTACAATGAGGCCTAACAGCCTTTATATAGAAATATTGTTACAAGGGTGATCATGACCCCTGCATGTCAGTCTGGAAGTGCAAGGAAGTGCATGCACTTGACTTGTTCATGCAAGCAACCTACCCATACCACAAAAGGCAACCCTGAGAAGGTGGATCGACTGACCTTCCAAAGTCAAAATATGCAGTCATGACACAAGTCACCAAACATGGCCTCGTACCTCCCTTGATGGAAATCCTGCCAAAAACATTAAATGCACCCTTGTGGCTCCACAAAAGAAGGTGCACAAGTCACCAAAACTATTGGAGCATTTAAAGCTTTAAGTGTTGATCACGCCATCCAGAAGTGTCGCCAGTCGAAAGAAAGTTTGGGGGCTTCGGAAGCTCGGGCTCCCGAAGTGAGGAAGACAAGGGAAGAACTTCGGTACCTCGAGGTTCGGGAGTTCTGGGATAGGAGAAAGGAGAGCAGCAAGGAACTTCGGAACCTTGAGGTTTCGGAGTTCCGCAGAACTTAAAAAAAAGGCTTAAGAACTTCAAAACCTCGGGGTTCTGGAGTTCTAGGAAAGAGAGAGGAAGAGAAGGAAAGGAACCTTAAAACCTGGGGGTTTTGAAGTTTTGGGGAAACTAGAGAGAAAAGGAAAGGAGGAAAGGGACCTCGGAACCTCAGGGTTCCAAGGTTCCGGAGGGAAGAAGGGGAAGCAAGGAAGAGAACTTCAGAACCTAGGGGTTCCGAAGTTCCAAAGAAAGGAAGGAAGAAAGGCTAGGAGGGAACCTCACAACCTCGGGGTTCCGGGGAAAGCAAGGGAAAGGAACTTCGGAACCTTGGGGTTCCGGAGTTACAGGGAACTACGCAAAGGAACTTCGAAACCTCGAGGTTCCGGAGTTCCGAGAAAGGGGAGAAGAAAAGAAGGAACTACGGAACCTCGAGGTTCCGGAGTTCCGAAGAGAAGAAGAGAAACGGAAAGAAGGAGAGGAACTTCAAAAACTCGAGGTTCCGGAGTTCCGGGAAAAGAAGAAAGAGGCAGCAAAGGGAAGGAACTCCGGAACCTCGGGGTTCCGGAGTTCCGAGGAAGAAAGAACGAGAGAAGGCAAAGAGAAGGAACCTCGGGGTTCCGATGTTCCAGAGAAGGAAACAGGAGAGGCCAAGGGAGGAACATCGGAACCTCAGGGTTTTGGAGTTTTCCGAAGTTCCGAGAAAGAAAGAAAAGGCCAAGGGAGGAACTTCAAAAACTCGAGGTTCCAGAGTTCCGGGAAAAGAAGAAAGAGGCAGCAAAGGGAAGGAACTCCGGAACCTCGGGGTTCCGGAGTTCCGAGGAAGAAAGAACAAGAGAAGGCAAAGAGAAGGAACCTCGGGGTTCCGATGTTCCAGAGAAGGAAACAGGAGAGGCCAAGGGAGGAACATCGGAACCTCAGGGTTTTGGAGTTTTCCGAAGTTCCGAGAAAGAAAGAAAAGGCCAAGGGAGGAACTTCCTCCGGACAAGGCAACACTTTACACTTCATGATTCCTCTGCTTTTCTCCTTGATCAACTGGGGCAGCGCTGGTCCATGGAACATATCTCTGATCGGTTCTCACTAATGGACCAAGGGTGTTATTAAATGACAACTGTCACAAGTCATAAACATAAGAGTAGATACGAAACAAAGCACTTCATCCTGTCATTGCTATTTAGAACAAACATTGCATTTTTAAATTTCTCCTAGATTCACACTATCATGTAAATAACCAAAATAACCTCTCTATTATCATAAACATCCTCTCATCTGAAATAGCACCTTCTTTCCAAAACACATGACCTCCCTTTTTGTGAACGTCAAGCAGAGAAAGGAGTCAACATCTTTTTCTTTTATCAAAATATATAATAATCAAGTAACTGTATAATTTTAACATACTACATATATATTTCTCATTGAATGCATGAATCTCATACTTAAAAAAATGGCACCATATTCCTTTATTCTTGATAGCACATCCAATCATCACTTGTGTTACAGCTCTAGTCAACCACCTCTACCACAAGATTTTGGGCTAAAAATTGTGCATGACACAACTCTTCTAGAAAAATCACATGTTCAATCCTCATTACCATTTAAATACGAATCCCGATATCACTTAAAAACAATAGCTCCAATTCATTTTCACACACAACCTGGATTTGTAATATTTGCGTTGACCCCTTATGCGCGTCCCACAAATTGCCAAGAAAGGGAACCAAAAAAAATTAGTGCACACGATGTCTGAAGTCGTCAAACCTGTTACCCACAATTTAACAAGAAAAGAAGAATAAAAACAGTAGTGCCCACGATGGAGGAATAAGCGCTCAGCATCTTCCGTTTTTCCAGCACAACACAACACAAACTGAAGCCCACCGCCTTGTTTAAATTCAGCACTAAACTTAGTAAGGCGCTACGTATGCAAAAACAATGCCCACGACCAAGAAACATCCAAAAAAAAATTATGCCTTATAAAAACCAAAGAAAATATATGTGAAATGAAGACATTAAATTGGACCTCAATCATTGACATGGTAAAACAAGTAGACAAGGAGATAGTTGAGGTAGACAACCAAGTAGTTGAAGCAACTAAGCAAGCAATTGAAGCACACAACCAACCAGCTCAACTAGGCACGCAAGCAGCTCAAGCAGGTAACCAAGCACCTCAAGCAAGAAGCCAAGTAGCTCAAGTTGCTCAACCTGGCAACCAACTAGCTCAAGCTCTCATCCAAGCAGCTAAACCAAAAATGAAAAGATCTCATGAATAATCAGCAGCTTGAAAAGCACTTCAAATTCAATCCAATATTACTTTGAATAATCCTCTAGCTTGAATAGCATAAGATTGACAAAAAACACTTGACATCAATGACAAAATGTCTAACAAATACTGGACACACTAATGCAACTTGTTCGAAATCAATTTTGAATTCTTCCCCAATAGGCTGGCAGGAACTGTGGCTTTAATACCACTGTAAGATTCCCTAACATTTCACTTCAATTTTTCAACCTTTCTCCAACTGAAATATTCAACAAATAATTTGCCTACTTTCCTTTTAATGGAATTTATTGTTACTAAAGTTTGCACCCTTGTTGAGCTGTCAACTCAACAACCTCATGTAACATGGAAACAACCCCAAAGTGTGGGGCTTTGCGCAATGGCGTTGAATCTCTAGAGAAGGTTGGCTTCCTTCTCAATCAAAGTGCAGGTGTTCAACCAACTCAACGCTCCAAATTCTACTTCTAAACTGCAATGTCCCTATTTTTGCACCTTTCTTAGTGTCAATTTATAGCAAGGTTAGCCTACGACAGGGTTCCCGTAGGCTAATACGGTGGATAGGGAGCCCATCCAAGGGTCTTGTGCCCTTTGGGCAGGTTTGTGAGGCATTTCAAAAACTCAGAGCCTGTCTCCTATTTTTCTGGAGGGTTCCTATTTTTTTAGGAGGGGACTAACAATTCGCCTGGCGACCACCCAGAGCTTGTGGAGCCTTGCAGGGGGCTTTGTGAGCCTTTTCAAATGATCAAAGACAGTCCCCTATTTTTTAGGAGAGTTCCTATTTTTTAGGAGACTAGCAGTTGGCCCACTATTGTCAAACATCACTGGGAGACCAGGTGCACCATCTGTTTTCAGTTTTTGTTGATCCGGTGATGGTTTCAGAATAAATATTAAATATTAAAGTTCATAAAAATATCAACTTTAATGTTTATTAAAATAAAATAAAGCACTCTATTATAAAGTGACTTTATAAAAATTATTAATAAGTTACTTTAATGTTATAAAGTAACCTTCAAATAATATAATAAAGGGACAAAAGAAAGTCACTTTAGCAAATTTAATAAAATAAAGCAAGGCATGAAACTCACACCTAGCCTGGAGGAAGCTTTATTATTTAATAAAGTTTTTTAAAAGTGATGAGCAAACCCTAATTAGGGTGTACCATTTGAGGGGAGATTAAAAAGTGCTTTGGGCTCTATTGTTGACATTCATTATTGATTTTGCAAATTGTTGAAGCTTTTGGAGGGCAAGGGTTTGCTGCTGAAGATCCAGACTTTTGAGAACGAAAACTCTCAAGAGGAATAGTGCCTTCAAGTGTGAGACATTATCCAAGGGTACTCAGTTCATAATCTCATCTAGAGATTATACTTGCGCTTATTTGAATTCAGATTTCCAAGGTTTGAATGGATTAATTGAATTTTTCAGATTATACTTTGTATTGAAGTTTTCAGAGTTTTGGGTAAAAATCAGAATTTTGACTCTGCTAGGTTATTTTCCTTAGCCGTATCAACCTGAGAAAATTAGCAAAGATCAATTGCATGGGGTTTAAATAAGTTTTGCTGGGCTTGGAGTCAATACTCTTTAATAGATAGCCGTCTTCATGCCTGGAGGAAGCATTTCCGATAAGTGCAGATTAAGACAGATTTTGACACCTCAGATTTCCACTTAGCTAAGAGATAAAGAGAATAAGACAAAAAAAAAGGGGTAAACACAGGGATTACTTGAGCAAATCGTGGAAAGAGTCACATTGCAGATAAAGACAAAATTAAAAAGACAGGTCTCAGATAAGACAAAAACTAGATTTGTCTCTATTTGTCAGCGCTGGATGTTTGGTGCACTGTGAATAAAACAAAAAGGGCTAACGCAGCATATAGAACACAAAGTAGCAGAAAAGACAAAACAGGGAAAACACAAAGCTTTAGAAGGAATCGCAGCCTTATCATTAAGAAAAAACAAATTAAAAAAAAGACAAAAAGGTGGAGGTCAGAAAAAGAAAAAGTCAGAAAAAAGACAAATTACTAAAGGTCAAACTCAGAACAAGACAAAAAATCAGAAAGAGAGAAATATATTTGCAACCGTGGGACATATTTCATAGAGGAAGGAGTAACGAAGCCTTTGGAGTTATAATGGACTGCTGCACAATAAAATCAGATCTGATATTCTGTTAGTTTCAGTTTGCCATAGCAGTTTTTTTAGAAGTTTAAAGGGTCCAGCAACACTCCTCTGTTCCAGTATGACAGTCCAAGGCTTGACTGATTTGTGGATAGGAAAGAATGTTGCATTAAGGAGAAGTGTTGCAGACTGGTTGAGACTCACCATCTTTTGGCATTACTTTCAGGTCTGTTTTAATTTCAGATTCATTTAAGTTTCAGACATTTTATGAGAATGACTAAAAAATAATGCAATACATACTTCTTTCTGCTCTTTAGTTTATCCAATTTATATTCCTTGTTATTTGCAAATCTAAAAGGTTTTGCAAGACTGGAACAACAAAACCATCAACAAACTGTGTTTTCACAAGCAACAAGTTTTATGTTTTTTACCACTGAATGCAGGACAGCTGTTTGACAAAATAACAATATAGCTGACTCGTAGATAGAAGTGTGGAACATTACATAAACCTATCCTAACAGCTTCCTTGGGAAAAGGGAAGAAAGAAATGCTGAAATGAAAGGAGGTGATGCACCAAGATAAGAGATGTTCCTCTCCCCACCCCGAAATGACACAAAGAATTGATCAAAATGCCCTAGAGATGCACAAACTTCAGTTGCATGAAAGACCCCAATGCATGTATGGAGGTTAGAATTTACTAAATGTCAAAAGAGAAGAAAGTTTCCCACAAGTCACACTCATAAAACAAGTTAACACAAAATATGTGAGAGAAAGCCACAAAACACACACTTATCATGAAGGTAAGAAAACATACACAACATGCATAAGTCGAAGAGAGGCAAGAATGATGATTTCAATTCATTCTCAAGCCAATGGCCAAACTAGCAGTTACAGAAATGCAAGAAATACGCAATCCTTTAAGAGAAGTGAGTGCAAAAAGCTCAAGCCAACAAGGAAAGAACCCTTTACACTGAGGCTTATCAGCCTATATATAGCAAACTGGTCGCAGAGAAGAGACCAACGATCAAAGAGGGGAATCCCTGACCCTAGTGTATGCAGATGAATGTCAGGCTCGGAAGATAGGGAAGTGGTCGGACTTGACATAGTTGTGCGTGCAAGCAACCTAGCCATACCCAAACAAGGCAATCCCAAGAAAAAAAGTACTTCTAAAAGGTAGATTGTTTGGCATTCCAAAGTCAGAGCGTACAGACCTAACATGAAGGCCATCAAGTAACCATAAATAAGCATGACCTTGGACTCCACTTGATGGCAATCCTGCAAAAAACATTAAATGTGCTCCTGTAGCTCCATGAATGAAAGTAAATAAGTTGCAAGAGTTGGTGGAGCATTAAGAGCCTTGAGTGTTGATCACACCATCTGGAAGTGTTGTAGTCACCAAAGATCAGACATTGGACCTTCAAGAAAATGTTGCAAAGGGAGAGGAGTTGGGAACCTTGGAGTCCGAAGAGATGAGAGGGAGGAGATAGGAGGACTTCGGATTTCGGGGTCCGAAGAGACAGGATACCTCTTCCCAAAAAGGCAAGGGGTAGATTGGTTCCTCGAATCCTGAAATCCGAAGAGGAAGCGAAGTCTAGGTTTCAAGGTTCAAGGAGATGGGATAAATCTTCCCAAAAGGTAAGGGGTAGACTGGTCCCTTGAATCCCGAAATCCGAAATGGAAGCGAATTTCGAGTTTCAAGGTTTAGGAAGACAGGATACCTCTTCCCAAAAGGGAAGGGGTAGACAAGTTCCCCGAATCCCGAAATCTGGAATGGAAGGGAAATCCAAGTTTCGGGGTTCGGGGAGACAAGATACCTCTTCCCAAAAGGGGAGGGCTAGACTAGTTCCCCGAATCCTAAAATCTGAAATGGAAGGAAATTTTGGGTTTCAAGGTATGGGGAGACATGATACCTCTTCCCAAAAGGGAAAGGGTAGACATGTTTCCCAAATCCCGATATCCGAAATGGAAGGGAAGTTTGGGTTTCGGGGTTCGGGCAGACAGGAT
Source organism: Cryptomeria japonica (assembly GCF_030272615.1). Classification (NCBI taxonomy): domain Eukaryota; kingdom Viridiplantae; phylum Streptophyta; class Pinopsida; order Cupressales; family Cupressaceae; genus Cryptomeria; species Cryptomeria japonica. The sequence goes on from NC_081408.1 coordinate 262,032,164, forward strand.
ACCTCTTCCAAAAAAAGGGAAGGGGTAGACCAGTTCCCCAAATCTCGAAATTCGGAATCCCTAAGAAGGAAAAGGGAAGAAGAATGGACCAATGGACTCCAAGGTACGAAGACAAGATGCAAGGGTGAAGGGAGAAGGCCTAAAGGTCACCTCACGACAAGAGAACACTTAAACATTTTCTTGATTTCCTAAATTAGTGCTTGATCAATTGGGGTAGAACTAGTCCATGGAACATATCTCTGATCAATTCTCACCGATGGACCAAGGGTGTCATAAAATAACAACAGTATCAAAGTGAACCCTTTTAAAAAGTTTATGATTTGTATAACATCTCTTTATGCAAATTTCCTTTTGTAATGTTGCATAGTAGTTTACAATGCTCAGCAAGTACTATTGAGCTTTCTATCAACAACAAAGGTTACCTTACAAAAAATTACATCTAAATAATTAACAACACCCACTGAGCTTATATTCCATTCTGAAACCACAACAATACCAAGCCATGCAGCTGAATAACAGGACAAAAGCAGGAAAGCATACCAAATGCCCCACACAACTGTACTACAATTTATCTCCAGTAATGCAGATAGCTAGCAAATACTATGATTGGTAGAAGTTAGAACAACCCAATCAGTGGATTGTAGTAAAACAACTTGTTATCAATGAAGCCTGCACCCTTTGCTAAAGCTGTGAACTTCAGCTGCATATTGAAACATGGGAACACTTCAAGGTTGTAGGTAACCTAAAACTGAAGTGAACCTCCAGAGCAAGCTGGTTCTTTCTAACTTGCATTCACCTAAACCTAACGATTTCGCTGAGAAAAGAGAAGAAGGAGAACATAAAATGAAACTACTAACTAACAGGTGATACACCAAAATGGATACCAGAAAACTTGGACAAACTGGCTAACACACGAAATAACCAGTAATAAAAGGAAACCTTGCACAAGTCAGAAAATTCATAACCTCTGCATCAACACTTCATAAGAAGGATGTAAAAATAATAATCTCAGCAGGAGAAAAGATGCTTTCTCACAAACTGAGGTTACTCTTACAACTGGCACAACCTATGACCTACAAATAATTAGAAAAACTCTTGCATAAAGGTGCTAACAGCAACACAATCACAAGGATAAAAGACATCACTTGAAACTGCATTAATACTAAGCACACAAAACAAGGAAATCTGAGGAGGCAAAATATTGTATTACTGTCAAAAAGGTGTTACAATGTTGTCAAGCTCTCTGAAAATGGTTACAAACTCCTTCCTTTCTGCAGAGAGAACTCAAAACATTACAATCTGCAAGAAGCAAAAGATAAGAACCTACGAAACCCGAGGACACGTCCCCTACTTGAAAACCCCCGTCCCAGTCCCGGGGACATTTCGGGTACTTGGGGACGGCCAGGGGACGTCCCCCCCCAATCCCCAAATTGTCAGAATTTTGAGGGGACGTCCCCGAAACGGGGGGATGGCTTCCCTAGCTGTGGGGGACGTCCGTACGTCCCAAGGATGGTTGGGGACGGATTGGGGACAGCCCCCCGTCCCCAAATTGTCAGAATTTTGAGGGGACGTCCCCGAAACGGGGAGACGGCTTCCCTAGTTGTGGGGGACGTCCGTACGTCCCAGGGACGGCTGGGGACAGATTGGGGACGTCCCAACCGTCCCGGGGACGGCTAGACGTCCCCCACATCTAGGGCTAGGGATAAATATTAAAATAAAAAAAGTCGTATTTTCATTTTTTTTTTTAATGATGTTTTTTGCATAATTGAGGGAGTGAAATATCTCATGAAGAGTTTTTTGCCAATAGAAAAATAACACCCGACGCCTATATAAAATAATAAAAGTATTTTTGGCCTCGCGGGGCGCTGCCCCTCGACCCCGCCCTGTATCGCGACAGGGAGCGCGCAAGGGGCGCTGCCCCTTGACCCCAACTTGGGGGCGCTGCCCCCAAACCCTAGTCGAAAAATATAGGGGGAAACTGCGCTGATGGAAGTAGTGAAAATTTAACCTCCAAGTCTGATTAGGCTCCATTATGTATGTTATTTCTTTAATATCTATTATGATATGCATATTGACAATGTGAATGAATTGAAATTCTGAATTATGAGTGCATATTGAGTATTGAGTCTATTGATAATGTTGTATGTCTGATGTTTGCATTCTAAAATGTTTTCATAGTATCATACACATGCTATATCCATGTTTTCATATGAATATAATGTATAGATGCATGCTTTATCCATGTTTTCATATGAACATTTAGAATTTTCCTATATATTTTAAATTTTCCCTATATTTTATATAGCCCTCCCCTTTGCTGTCCCCCCCCGTCCCCAAATTTGGCAAAAAAATTTGTCTTCCCGGAAACTCGTCCCCCTGTCCCCCTGTCCCCCCGTCCCGGAAACTTGGGGTAACGTAGGTAAGAACCCTTGAAATAATGAAGTCATGCGGTATATATGCTTTCCAAAAAGCAGATAATGAATAAAACAATCCACCTCTTGGGCAAGCAGAACCAAAAAACCCACTTAAAAAGACCTATATCAAGTCTGAAAGGGAACATACTTGAGCAAAAGTCAAGCCAACCCATGCTGCCACCATAAAAGCTCCTAAATGCACCATAAATGGCCCCAAAATATCACCTGACAAGCCTGCAAGCCTTCATAAATGCAAAAAATATCTTTGACCTGCCAATAAATGGAAATAAAACAAATATCTAATAAAGTGCTTTATAATCATCACTTTACTAAACATTTATATTTATTTCATTTTTACAATAAAGTCAAGATATTGATTTAATAAAGTGATAATTGCTTCACTTTAATAAACATTTTCACACATTTAAACATTAGAATCCAAGAATCAATAAGGGAATTCAATAAAGTGACAAAATTAATTCCACTTTGATGAATATTTACCTATTACATTTATTAATTTGTAATTTTACATATGACATTTATTAAGTAATTTATAAATTTTCACTTAATAGATATTTATCTTATTTTATAAATAAATATTTACTTAGTGATTATTTAATAAATTATTTAATAGATACCATACGTAAAAATATAAAATGATAAATGTAAAAAAAAAGGTCCCTCCCCTAGGCCTTTTACAGGGATACTTGAGAGGAAATAAACATGAAAGAAACAAGGCAAAATACGCCTAAGGCATTTTGAAATACATTTTAGGTAAAAGAAACCCTAAAATGATTCATTTTATCTCCTTGCATTCGATATTTTCATTCTCTCTCTGCTGCGGAAATGAAGATACAGCGCTGCCATGGGGTTTGAAGATCTGAAAATTTTTTGAAGATTTTGCAAGGTCGATATCTTCATGTCAATTCACTGCGTGACTTGGGCGCTGCCATGTCCGATTTGCTGCAGGTTCAAGCTGCTGGAAATGATGATCTGCAGACTCGAAGGGTGCATTTTTACGATTTCCTTTGCCATTTGGGAGCCGCCAAGGGAATTCTTCTGATTTTTAGCAAACTCTTTTCACATTTTTGAGGAGTTCGAATGGGCTTTTCTAGAAAAGATTGCAGGCATTTTTACTCCATGGTAAGCATCATCACTATGGCAAATACTCCTTATGTGAAAACCCTGTCATTATAGTTGATTTATATGAAAAGATCATTGTTTGTATTCTCTGTGCCATTTGCATTTACTGTCTTCCTTGGCTCAAAACTATTCTATGGTGCTTGCAACACGTGATTTGTTCACTGCATTATGTACTCTAATTGCACCACTATTTGCTAAATCATCTATGATTTTGAAGGCTTCTAAAACTGACCATTCAAATAGTGTGATTGGGCATCATGATCTTCAGGTCTGCATATGACTGGTTTTAAGATCTCCATCCTCTTAATGCTACTCACACCATCTTTGAAACTGCTGTTGAATATTAACAAAAGATTGCTTTTCTAGTCGCAACAGCCTGTTATTGTGTTTTATGACTGCATATATTGAATTCCCTGCTCTCAGAAAGACAATAAAATATGAATCATATATTCTCTTTGTTTTCTCAGCATGTTGTGCATCGAATAATCTGCTTTTAAACTTTATTAGATCTTGAGAAATAATCAGCAACATGAGTATTCTCTGCAGATTTGTTTCCCATGCGTGGTCATTGTCATTGGCTGCTCCTTCATGATTATGAGGTTCTTTTCAACCTTATCGCCTTGTTATAGGCTATGGCATTCACTGATCACACATGCCTTTCTCTGTATTTGTGTTGGGATCATTTGTTGTTCATAGAGTGCTTTAACAGCTTTCTCTGATTTTATTTGACTGAGACAAGCCTGGTTATGATTTTGACAGTAATGCCTATCATTGAGCTTATGAAACTGTTTCTTATGCTTTGGATTCATTGTACTTGTCCTAGGACTGCTATGTACCTTGCCCATTCTGTAATAGCATGCTGGGCTCAACCCTTGTGGGAGCCCATTTCACCCCACATGCTGAAAATGAACATGATCAGATCTGTAGCTGTACATGAAACAAACATATTAGATAAAAATATGCCTATGTATGATGATTTTCTTGATTTCTCTTGGACACCTAAAATATGCATCTCCTTTCAGTGCACATCAAGACTGACTTATACATGTATAAGTGAATGCTCATGTATAGTGTATGACATTTCATTGCTTAGAACACAGTTCTAACTTATTTCCCATTGAATCATGCAGGAAAAAGGAGCACTGAGGACCTGGGAAGCAAGGAGGAGCAGGACGACACCAGCAGATTTATGGATCAGCCAACGAGCGCCAGTCATTCAGGCAATGACTCGTCACCCTCTAGACATGCATTTTTAGCATTTACTCATTCATGTATAATTTAGCTTTCATGTGCATCATGCATATTGAATGAACATGGTCAGTCTCACGGCTTATTGTGTGAGACATGCATTCTATCATTTTAATAAAGATTACTTTCTTTCCAAAAGACTTGCCTAATCTTTCTATGCTTCGTACATTTATATCAATGAAATGATTTTACTTTGCAATCTTTGCTTTCTGCATTCTTTTGAGGTTATTTCATTTGTAATGAAATGCAACATAGAGAGGCCATTAAATACCACTTGCTCAAAAACTTAGTGGCTCTACCTGATTGAGCCTGTAGGTGAAAATCTGGTAACACAACCATTTAAGATCCTCACAGATTGAAAATGAAATTCTTTCCAAACCATACCCAATTTCAAACAAATACTAGTGACACATCTGTCTCCATTCACACTGGAAAACATTTCAAAAAGAAGCAAACAAGTTCAACAGTGACCCATGACTCAAACAAAGTCTCACGGGGTCACACTTCCAACCATAAACTATGCCCAGCAAATAATTTATGACTGGTTTTGAAACTCATGTCTAGCTGGTAAATTAACTTCAACCATACACTAAGCCCAGCAAATAATTTATGACTGGTTCTGAGACTCATGTCTAGCTGGTAAATAAATTGTCCACACGGAAGGAAGAAATGGCATCTACTGTGCATATTAACTCTAGTCACCAGTATTTTCACACTCTCATCCTCACACATTGTTTCTAGAAGAAATTCAACCCCAACAATGAAAGTGACAACCCACGCATAAAAAATATGGTTTCAAAGTATTATATTATGTTCCTCTAAATTTGCACTTCTCTTCTATTCTGCCACAACAAGCACAAAGGTCATATGGACCCATAATGGTAGAGGTTCATACATTCAATGAGGTGATCAACCTAGAAAAATGGAATCGCCTTAGTATGGCAAACGTCCCTCTTCAATTATGTTCATCGAGTCTCACGGCTATCTGAGCAAGCAATTATGAATCTTCTAAATCGATGTCAAAGCTCGACCTACCTTTCACGCTTTGATCACACGCATTGCATTACTATGGAAAGTGGAATTGAGCTATACAAACTCCTTGTCACCTCCAGTGATACTGTGCAATTCAGATACCCCTCACTTTCGTGTTGTAACTCATATTCTTGATGCGCTTGGAAAAGAGACTTCATGCAATCTTCCCACAGCGAAGACTATGATGCGTCACATTGAAATCTTCTTCACCTCGCAATAGTCCCTTTCTAACTCTAGCTGCAAGCTCAAGAAAGTTCACAAATTCAAAGAAAGGATTGTGAATACAAAACTATGTCCAAACGATATAAAGACTTCTACTCCAAATAAGCAAGCCGGCACCCTTCTCAAAGACAAGTAAAAAAATAGTGAAGAAATTTAATTAAATTATTTCAAACAATGAACTCGGTTTGCCCTATAGATTCACGCCATGAGAATACCAGCAACTCGCAGGAAATTAATGGAACCTGATGTTTATTTGTCTTCCCTTTCATAGTAATGACTCTTCATTATTCATCCCAATATGTAACTTTATTTCCAATCAAAATATTGAATAAAGGTCTGTTCAACAAGCAATAACACCAACCTTTATAAAGCGGCGCCAAATATGAAATAAATAATGTTTTATTGCAAACTAATAATTTCCACAGCAATACAGGCATCCAAATTAATTTGAACAGATAAAACAATAATTTTACAAGCTAGAAAAATTTTAAAAATTGAAACACTTTGAACTTCAATGTGAGATACCTAGATAATATATAATGTCCCCTCTTCCGCTTCTACTCCTTGTTGAATAATCCTTCAAAGATATAAAATCTCTGCCTTAACTTCTTTCGAGGAATCTTAACATTCACTAAGAATGTCCTTAATCTAATCTCTGCATTCACTGAGATGTCCCTGATCAAGAATTAGCATTCACTAAGAATTTCCTTGATCTAATCTTATCATTAACTAAGAATGACCTTAAGTCAATCCTCAATTGCTGGTAGTTGTAAACACCTACTAATCAATGGGAATCATTCTGCTGAAATGCCAAGGCTGAGCTCTGATCTAATCAATATCTTGCTGATCAATGTGTAATGTCCCCCATTGCCTAGCACTTAAATTGATGTTAATTCGCTAGCCTTTCATATTCCCAAAGGCTAGAGTGTAATTTAATTAATGAGGGAATAAAAATATATTTAAATATGGAAGGGACAAAAGCCAAAGTATTTAATTTTCATATTTAATTATTTTAGTGGGGCCTCTATGTTGAAAATATTAGCTAAGTTCAGATATCTGATTATCGAACTTTGATGTTGTCAAATGACAATCAAATATATATGTATTATTTCAATGTACTTGTTATTGGGCTCAAAGTTTTAAAACTCGGACTCGCCACGGACTCAGCAAACCAAAAATTTGGACTCGGACTCGGACTCGTGAAAGACTCGCGAAAGACTCGGCAAGGACTCGGCAAAAAAAAAACCATAGTTTTACAAAAAAACATAAAGAAATTAATTCATTTAGAGAACATAAGATCCATAATTGAAACATTACACATGTCATATGATCTACAAACGCGCAATATTTGAAATTTCATCACTCATAGTCATAGTTTCAAACTTTCAACTCTAAAATGTATAATACCAAGATTTCGTCAATGCTAATTATGTTGTTATATCAATATGGAGCTTAATCATACTCAGAGGTTAAATTTTCCCTACTTCCATCAGCGCAGTTTCCCCCTACATTTTTTGATGGGGGTTTGGGGGCAGAGCCCCGCGAGGCCAAAAATACTCTTATTATTTTATAAAGGCGTCGGGTGTTATTTTTCTATTGGCCCACGTCCACTTAGGGTTACCCCTTAACCCCCAAAAAAGTCAAAAAGGGGGGGAGTTGCACCAAATGAAGGCAAGAAAAACAAAAAAAAACTCATTTTTAAAGCTTGCCTGACGTTTTTTCTGGGTCGCGGAAGTCCATCTGAAAGACTCGCGAGTCCTTGGCGAGTCGACTTGTGGCTCCCGTGAGTCCGTGGCGAGTCCACAAATTTTAAAACTATGATTGGGCTAGACCCAAATGTAACGTGGGAAAGGCAATTCAATGTGTGATAGGGCTAGGCCCAAAATGTAACGTGCTAAGGCATTGGGCTGGACCCAAATGTCCAACGTGGGAAATATCAATATCAATATAACATTAAATTAATAATGTTGCAAGCCGACTTAAGGAGGTCTACCACCAAAAGAAGGATATATATATAACAACCTCAAGATGAAGTCAAACACATTTGGGGATGCAACTTGGGAAGGTGAACAAATTTTGCAACATCTCAATTAGCGATTGCTAGCGGACTAGCAATCCCAGGAAGGGAGGACTATAATGTCCCTCATTGCCTAGCACTTAAATTAATGTTAATTCACTAGCCTTTCATATTCCCAAAGGCTAGAGAATAATATAATTAATAAGGGAATAAAAATATAATTATATATTGAAGGGAAAAAAGCCAAAGTATTTAATTTTCATATTTAATTATTTTAGTGGGGCCATTAAAGTATTGATTCCAATTTTCCTAGGCGACTTATATACTTAGGCCAATTTATTTTATTAAGCGATTCATTATAAGTCGCTCATAACAAGGAAACGAATGATGAGCTAATGGTTATAATTTATGAAGGCAATCTCCTTAAATTAAGTCTAGAAAATATGATGGCCCTTATAAAGTATCTTATTTATTAAATTAAAAAAAAGGCACTGACTCATGAAAGAGCGAATTTATAAGGAGAATCAGGTTTGAAGGCCATGGCACGTTTTTTACCTTCTATCATTAAAAATCTTTTCTCGAAGAAAAGAACGCATATTTTCACCATAGCGTTGGGACGTAAACCCTGGTCGATGGTAGATTGGGCGGGAAACCCTTATCACCCAATTCACAGCTTTAGACAGTAATACACAAAAATTAAGCCTTGGTTCCAGTTCACTGATTTTTCCAGAGCGCCTTGGTTCCAGTTCACTGATTTTTCCAAAGCGCCTTGGTTCCAGTTCATTTCAACTTCTAGAGATTTCCTCTCATTTGCAATTCGTGGGGAATTTCAACCAGGTTTGGAGTGGCCAGGGTTTGGTATATTTTCAGTGTTGGAACTTCATATTTCATTCTTTGTTCTAGACGGCTTCATTGTGGAATGCATTTGGGAGCTCTTAAGTGTATGCAGATTGCCATTTCCCACAATATATTTCAGACTACATGTTAGTCTAGAAATTGGTTCTTCTAGTTCTCATCCTCACTTACATCAGCCTACTTCAGCTTGCATTGATATGGGTTGTTTACTGCTACAACTGATAAATTAAATACAACAAATAATAATGTACATGATAATGCATACCAAATGCAGCAGTAAAATATATCTTTATTCGCACATGCAATTATTATAGAGAAGAAGACCAAAGATGGTCGGCCAAGGATTACAATTGAACCGACTATACTGTACTACCTTCCTTGGTGGTACACAACATATTTAAAGGAACCGAAGGTTGTCGAGAGGTACACAACCGTCAACCAACCGACAGCTAAACTACCCGAGAGTAACAATCCAATTAATACAAACAATTAATACATTGGCAAATAACAAATATAATCAAACATAACAATAGGCAAGTAAACATCAAGTAATATCCAGGAAGACTAATGACAGACAATGATTTGGACTAGACAACCCCGACTTATAGTGTACCTACCAAATCAAGTGGGGGTTTGGGGGCAACACCCCCAAGAGTGGTCTAGGGCCACTTCCCCCAACAGGCTCAAGGGGCAACGCCCCTCGTGGGGTACCGAGGTCGAGGGGCAGCACCCCCACCGCCAACACCAAATTAAGACCTTCAGCATCACACGAAACTCCATAGCGCCCATCATTTTTCTGATTTTTTAAGACGCCAAAAGCAATACTGAGAAAGCTCGATAATAGAGATGTTGAAGTGTTTAAAATCTGATTTTTCATAAAGAATTCGTTTCCCCGAACTAAAAGATGTCGCACAGAATTGAATTGATCAAGTTGTCGTACGAGCCCTAGAAGAGCCAACTGTACAATGTCACAATGAAAGTACTGTACGTGCCTGCTGATATAAGTCCGTACTCCAAAAATCTGATGGTGTCGTACCGAAATGAAATGTTGGTACTGTCGTACCTGATGAAGATTTCATATGGGGATGGAATGTTGGTACTTTCGTACAAGAATGACATATTGGTGCATATCAAAATGACATGTTGGTGTAGCCATGCGGGAATGACCTGTTGGTGCTACCATACGGAAATGACATGGTGTTGTTGTATGGGAATGACATGTTGGTGCTGCCGTATGGGAATGACCTATTGGTGCTGACGTACAGGATGTATACTTGAACGTCGTACGATATGACCTAATGACAACTGCGAGGTCCTTACACTTACTCCACAAATATGTCGTATGGTGTTGAAAGAGACCCGTACAATTACTCCATCAATATGTCGTACGCTTATTCCACAAATATGTCGTACGATTGGACGTATGGTTCTGAGGTGCCATATGTGCTGAGGAGAAGACGGTCGTACGGTAGGGGCAATATTGTGCCGAACGGAAAGAATGGAAGACTGTCATATGGTGGCCAACGTAACATGTCGTATGGTATAAGATGGAGAGAGCGCGTGAGCAGTACAATGCCGCCATATGGTGTAAAATTTGAATTGACATTTCCGTGCCATATGCAGTGAAAACAATTGTGGAGTTTGTACTGGATAATATATCCCAAGTCGTACTATAGAGATTGGAGGTCGTACAGACAGAACAAGAGGCTTCCTTGACAATGAAACTACGGTACGAGGAAGAACCTATTGTACACAATGTGCATTATTCTTCTCCCTCTCCAGCTCCCCTTTCAATTTGATGATTTTCTCTGACTCCGTTATTTTTTTCTTTCCATTTTCCATCCCTCCTAATCCCTTTTTCCTCTTGTTGTGAGTTTCCAATGAAGTTGATTTCCCTTGCACTTATTTATATGCTCCACATTAGATATTTTGCTCTTCGTACTCTGGGATGTATCATTCACAATTTTACGTACTTTCCTCAGTTACTCTTCCCTGAGAGTTCTGGCTTCAAGAAAATTGCATGTTGGCAAAGATACCTCATAGTCCTCCATTTGCCAATGGAATAGTCCATTCAGGGAACTCGTCTCATCTTCAGGGCAATCTTCCAGTTTGAGCACCCCTTCATCGTAGGGTTCCATACCTTTCCTCCCTTCACCCATACCTAACTCTCCACCCTCGGACTTCAAGTCGAAGGATGCCAATTCTTTACTCACAGCCTGATTCCTCAGGTCAATGACGTACTTCCTCCCGTCGCTCTCGATCGAGAGTGTGTTCCACTTCCAATTATGATTTGCCTTGGCAGTAATCAACCATCCCCTCCCGAGGAGTGCGTCGTATGCCTTCTTCTATAACAAGATGACTACAAAGTCCAAGAAAAATTGTTGTGTCCCAATCATTACTTTTTGCGCCATCAATGTTCCCAACGACTCGATGTCGTGCTGGTTGGCACCTACCAAGTGGAAGGTTGGCAGCCAGAGCATCGACTTCCCTAAACATTTCCAAGTGTCCTCTAGCAACACATTAACTGTCAAGCCCTCGCGGACGATGGTGTTTGCCAACTTTTGGCCCATTATTTCCATCTCGACAATAACCGGCTTCCTCCCGATGCTCACCATTAGCAACATTGGATTACTGGACTCATTCCCTTTGGGTGGTGGTTTTCCTGTCAGTTCCTCCTCATGTGGCTTACATTGTTTCTGGATGACTGTGTCGTCACTGGCTATGTTGGCAATTGCCATTCTCAGTTGCGGCATAGTTTGAAGAAGGTTGCCACCTTGATGGGTATGGTCGTTTGTAGCACCTGTTGAACTATGTTCTTCTCTGACTCCCGCAATGGCATACTTGCAGTTCCATTGGAGGTTACTTGTTCCTTTTCCAACACTTGTTCTACTTCGGCTCTGGCTTTTCGGAATTGTTCCTTCTCCGTACAAGCGTCCGAGTACATTGTTTTCTTTGTCTGTGCTCTCGTGATTGCCAAAATTGCGTCCTCTTGTTCCTCCACGTCCAGCATATTAATACCCTTCTGCTTGGAGCGATTGGTATCTTAATGGTCACCCGGTCCACACCATTTCCACAATAATTGTACGTTGTCTTCCTTATTCTGGCAATCTCCCGCAAAGTGTCCCCATTCGCTACATTGTCGGCACTGTATGATAGGACGTCCTCCGAAGTTGTATTGTATTTGATTTTCCCCTCGTTGATTTCCATTGCCACCAGCCGATACATTTTGTGGTTTCGATGGGCTGGACTCTCCCTCTGTGAAGAGTACCTATGTACTTCACATCTTCAAATTGTACGGGCACTCCTTGATTGAATGCCTCAGCACTTGGCAAATCTCACAAAACATATTTCTAGGACAATTACCTTTCGCGTGCCCCTCGATTTTGCATTTAGTACACCATAGCCCATTACTTTCTTTATCAGTTCCTTTCTCAGCCTTCAATTCTTTCATCATTCTCAACTTATCATGTTGAAGGGCTTGTACGGTTTTGGATTCTTCGTCACTGCTACCTTCGGTGCTCTCATCATCGTTGGTCTTCCTCTTCCCTCAGGAGGAGGTTTTGTTTTCCCTCTCAATGTCCATCGCCTGATTGTAAGCATCGGCGTACAAGGACAGAGGCACTACTTTCATCTTTTTGCACAGCGAAGGGAGACACATCTCCGATACTGGAGATGTCTCTAGAAACTTCCCGACGTTTGTAGTAAAAGGCAAAAAAGGAAGGCAAATAAATAAAATAAGCCTACAGCAAAGCAAAGTCATATGGAAATAACTAATATGGAAAATGTGTCGCAAGGAAGACAAATCCATGCAAAGTTATAGTGATCAGATCTAATGACAATGTAGACTTTTTGAGTGGGACATAAACAGTTCTATGACTGATTTCTTGCCATTTCAATTGTCTAAAGAGAAATTGCCTTTGCTATTTAGCCGACAATATTGAGTGTGTTCAACACCTATATTACCTTACTTTCACTAAACCATTTAGACTGTCTATGGTACCAGCAGTATAAGCAATATTAATTTCAATTTTTGTTCAATTTTAAAGTTAATGTTAAATTTTACCGTTGTTATTGTCTTAAAAGTTCTCGGTCATGATATTTTCTGGAAATAATTAAAAATTATATTAAAAACAAATTGGCATCTCCAAGTACCCTCATCTCCTATTTTTGAAAATTAGTCATACCAGTACTGGTACCAATCTCCGGAGTCTCCAAGTACCCCCAACTCCTGGCAACCTTGAACATTACTCAGTTTATTTGTAATTTGTGGAGTATTGCTCATTTTATTTGCAATTGTGGAGTAATATTGATTAATTATTAATTCCCTTATTTTAACTATTTTATCCTACGGGAATTAGAATAGGCTAATAGGCCTTTAGGGCAAAGGGGACATTACAATTTATTTTAGTCCCAAGAACATCAAAGACTCTTAATGAGAATTTGGAAGCCGTTTTTAAAGTCTTTCAATGCATGCTACATCCATATGAGATATAAGTACATGTCACCATATACTTTTCCTCCTATCATTTTACTTAGCATTCTGGGAAATATTCAACTATGCTTTGTTGGAAGTGGTAGAAAAATCCTAATGATTAATAATGTCTACAAGAGCTGCATGTGGTAATCTACTTTTCATTCCTAGAAGTGACATAATTTTCTAGAAGTGGTTGAAGAATCTTTAAGATAAAAATGTCTACACCAGCTAAATGTTGTAATCTGCTTTTGATCCTACAAGAGAAAACATGGGATTTGTGGATTCATAAAGAACAAAGTCATCATGTAATATGGTATACAAAATTAGAAACATAATTATAATTAATGGGTTCAACCATATCATCCTAGAGCTAATTTTGATACAATGGAAAAGAAAGCTTGTCTAAGAAGTTCATTTATAACATTGAACTTGTTGGTTTCATCTTAAGTTCCCGAAAGCATATTGCGTAATAATCTTAATTTATATAGGATTAGTAGATAGCACTTAAAAATAGGTTGCAAACTATGACTAGTACCACAAACATTCTAAAGAAAATTCAAAAAGCGTCCAATGCATGCTAACATTAATATGAGATGCTAAGTGCATTAATATCTTCAAATAAATAGCAGCAACCAGATTGATAACCTGAAATAGAAGAACCTCCAATGATTGTTGCTCTGGTGTCCTGTTTAATGTTCTGAAACTGTTGAATTTGCATGAAGTAAGATGCTTAAAACTCACATAACTACAAATAAAATACAGTGCTATAAAATCAAAAGAAAGGGGCAAAAACAAGGAAGCAATTAATTATGCACAAACTATGGTACTCAGCAAATTCTCTACACATGTTAAGCCTATAATATTAATTCAGATAAAAGCTTTACATTGTATTCATAGGGACTACCAAGCATTCATAGATTAGTGCCCTAAAAAGAGTCACAAAAATATTAAACCAAAAGAAAGTGAAAAAAAAACTATTCCCAAAGAATTCCTTACGCACAAACTATAATACTCATGAAAGTTTCAACTTTCAACACATGTGAAGCTGCCTCTCTTGGCTTGTACAAGTTTTGTACCATCTCCACAAAGACCTACCAGGGATACTGTTGTGACCATTTCACACATCGCCCCATTGAAAATGGGGACCCCCTCTTTTTGCTCGTTTTCGCTCGCTTTTCGCTTCGCTTTTAGGATTTTGTTAGTCAGTCAGTTGTCTGGATTTAGGGTCAACCCTTAGGGTTTTAATTAACGTCTTTTCAAGCCAGAATCCGGTCAGTTTTTGAGAGCTTTTGAGCTTCCTTTCGAAGGATGCAAATTTTGAATGCAATGATTTCGCCAGAATGGTCTATTTTCAATTGGAAATTTTGAATGCAGAGCTTAAATTTGTCTAAGTATTGAAGATGAAATGTGAATTTTTGGCCAATTGAGTATTTTTGACCAAATTTTGACTTTTTTGATTTTTGATCCTGGGCATGGGGAATGATTTGTTTTCGCCTTGTGAAGTGATAAAATCTATAAAATCATGTTATTTTGGCCTATAGGAGTAAAATCGCTCCTGTCCCTCAGTGAAGGACCGGAGCTCGTTTTCAAATATCTTACTATTCCTGCAGGGTCAAGATGAGTTACGAATTGGAAGTGATGAAGAAAGGCGTGATCTTTCCATTGAATATAAATTGAAGATTTTCATGAACACGGAAATGCCTCCAGGGGTCAAGTTCGCTCCTATCCCTCAATGAAGGACCGGAGCTACAAATCGAATTTTGCTTTGTCCTTGCAAGATTTCAACGACTTGACGATTTGAAGAGGTCCAAGGGAAGATGTTTTATCAAATGAATATAACTTGAAGTGCAAACATGAAGAAAAATGGTCCAGAATGCCAAGATCGCTCCTGTCCCTCAGGAAGGGACCAGGACGAAATACATTGTAGCTCCCGTCCCTCTCCCAGGGACCAGAGCGATGTTCTTCATAAGGCGAGATTCAGGCAAAGATCAAGTCAAGTTTATATTTGAAGGCAAGGACAAAGGTGAAATGAACTCATTGAAGATAAATTGAAGATCATGAAACATCAACAAGGACCCTAAATGCTTAAGTTCGCTCCTGTCCCTCAGGAAGGGACCAGAGCGATTTTTGTTATGGATGATTTTCTTGCCAAGTTACAACCGATCTCAAGGCATGGATGAATAGAAGGGTACATTACGAGTCCGTTGAATATAAGTTTTGAAGATGACGAAGTAAAATGAAGCCCACAAGAGAAGAATCGCTCCTGTCCCTCTCCAAGGGACCAAGGCGATACAGTGAGTATGTTGCCTTTTCCTCAAGTTCAAAACCGTTCCAAGTCAAGATGAAGGGTGGTAGAGGCGTTTCGAAGTGTCCCAATGAAGAACGAAGTATCCAAAGTTGCTAAATTGAATGGATTTACACTAGGACCCCTAGTTCGCTCCTGTCCCTCTCCAAGGGACCAGAGCGAAATTTGCATAAAGTCATAAATTTTGAAAGTTTGTCAAGCATCAAGCGATTAAGGAGGGTCAAGGGACGTCATATCACGCATTGAAGGTAATGGCAAGCTGAAGAACGCAAGAACAAACTCAAAACCTTGAAGTTCGCTCCTGTCCCTTGGGAAGGGACCAGAGCAATGTTTATTATATTGGCTATTTCATGCAAAAATCACGTAAGGTCAAGACTTCACAAGGGTGTAAAAGGTTTAAGGCGTCTTTTGAAGGAGATATACAAAAACTTCAAACGTAAAATGATCGTCAAATTGAATACAGAAGCTATATCGCTCCTGTCCCTCTCTAAGGGACCAGGGCGATTTATATGGAATCATTCATTTTCCTTCAAGTTCATGCCAAGTCAAGGTCTTTCGGGATCACACAATGTATAAGGTGTCATTTGAAGATGATTTACAAAGGTTTCGAACGTCCAAATGTTATCAATCAAGCTAAGGAGTCTATATCGCTCCTGTCCTTTGGACAGGGACCAAAGCGATTATTACAAAAACACTCATGCTCCTTCAAAATCAAAGCAAGGCAAAGGTAGACGAGGTAAAGGACGCTATTTGGAAGGCAATAAACGAAGAACAAAGGATTACAAATTTGAGCTTGAAAAGGAGAAAAGACAAGGATCGCTCCTGTCCCTCTCCAAGGGACAAGGGCGATGATCCTCTAAACATCAAAATGCCTTGTAAAATTCAAGCAAAATGAGCGTGGAATGAAAGAATGACATTGTTTGTCCATCACAACGAAGATTGAAGTTCGAAGTTACAAAGATTAAGGAGAAAAGAATGGATCGCTCCTGTCCCTCTCCAAGGGACCAGGGCGATGATACATCCAAAGGCACTCATGCACACATGCAAGTCGATCTAGTTTGGAGAGCATAGCGAAAATGGTTGATTTGAACGTGGAAATGAAGAAGTCGAACGTAAAAATTGCAAGAATCATAACCAAAAGAATGGATCGCTCCTGTCCCTCTCCAAGGGACCAGGGCGATGAGGTACGTATCTACCATTTTCAAAATTTTGGCGCTAAATAAACATCTTTGAATCCATTTTAAATGCTAAAATTCAATAAAGTTTAAAACTCAATTAAAATTGGCATTTAAATATTGCGTTTGGCATTTATTAATTATTTTGCCTTGTTAAAAAATCGAAATTTATTAATTAAAAATAAAAGGCATTTAATAATTAATTAATTAATCAATTAAAAATCGAATGGAGCGCTTGGTTAAGTAGGTCGGCCTTGTTATTTTATTAAAAAATCGTTTTTAATTGCCTTATTTTACCAAGTCGGCCTTGGGGGTGAGTGGAGAGGTGAGCGCTATAAAGGGAGAGTGAAATCTTCATTTTCACATCATCATTTTACCTTTCCACATGCGATTTGAGGAAGACAAAGGAAAGTGCGAACTATCAATCAAAGGGAAGTGCGAATTGATATCAAGCAAGGTGGCGCTAACATCATTCAAGGTGGTGCGAAATTTGGAAATTCATTTGTGCGAACTTGAAGATCTATTTGAGCGAATTTGCTAAGACATTGGAGATCACATCAAAGACATATCAAAAGGTGGCGAAATTACTATCTTGAGGAGATCACGTTGAAGACCATCTATACCTCAATTTTGCCTAGGCGAATTTTGTTCTTTTTGCATTCTAGAGTTAGCTCTCTATTGAGGTATGGCGATTTGATTTTATTGTTTTATTTATTCATCGTCATATTTTAAATTTTGATTTTTGAAATTTTGAATTCCTAGCTCAATCGTTTTATTTTAGGAAATGATAACTCAAAGACTTATCATGAAGTTTCCTAAAATTTATCCTCTAATCTATGTTATTTATTGCAAAATCTAGTTCTCATTATGAAATGTTGTGTAGGTATGGCGACCCTGAAGGCGGGAGCATCCACCAGTCGCTCAGCTCTCATGAAAGAAGATCAGAAGACCGAAGAAGTGGAGACCAAGATCGTGTCAAAGTGGAGCAACATTGGAGATACAAACTTGGGGAACTTTAGCACGAAGAAGTTTCGAGAGGTCCCTTACATTGGCAAGCCATCACCTGTCGCCCGGAGAATAATCGAGAGTGGTATCATTAAGGCGGTCGGCTTTCCTCCAGCTGTTCAGTGCCATGAGTTGATGATCAAATGTGCTCGTCACTATGATCCACAGTCCAAGACGATCATGTCCAAAGAGGGAAACACTTTGGCGTACCTTTCAGAGGAAGCTATAAGTGAAGCTTTCCATCTTCCAGAGCACAGGGACATGATATACAAGAGCATAGAAGGAGCCAGATCAATGTACGAAGATGATCCAGATGCTTGTCTAAGCATTATCAATAAGAACTGGCTACTTAAGAGCCGTCCTCGTCTGAGCAAGGTCCCGAACACACCGCACAGGATTGATTTCCAGGAGGAGTACAGAGATTTAATTACCATGCTCAACCGAGTTACAGGAGCCCCTCATGCCTTCTATTTTGAGAAGTGGATGTTTTACTTCATCCAGGTGATCGTTCAGGGAAAAGGTACGATACATTGGGCTAGGATGATTAGCCATTGCTTGGACGTACAGTTGAGGAGACTCAAGGCTACTAAGTCCTTCCACATGAGTTCATACGTCATCTATGCTCTGATCAGGAGTGTTCAGTACGCAGGACTGCCTCACAGAGGAGTGATTGGAAGAGGACCCGGCGAGGTCAGAGCTTGTGATTCCTATGCCTACTTGCATCATCCGCCAGGGAGCAACTATAAGTTGGTTAATGATACTTTCACGATGAACATCACAAGGACGTTGCAAGGTGGAATTCACAACAGATTATCTCAGGATGCCCAGGAATTCATAAAGAGGTACGGTGCTTGGTTCATTCAGTTTCCCAAGTTCACTTATATTAGAGTGCATGGATGTCCTTTACCTCCATACATGTTGCCGAGATATCCGACAGACAGAATTGTGTTACTCGAAGTAACAAGACAGTTGCCAGCATATGTGAAGGCATTCAGACACAGACATCAGAATGGAGTTCCAGTACCTATCATTTTGGGTAACTCAGTTGAGGTATGCCCTAATGCTTTAGCCATGGATGACGCAGAGAAGGAGTTAGCCTTGTATTCTTTTTCATCTTTTGCTTTGAGAGAAAGCTTTGATCCACATGGACATTTAGAGGAGACAGTCGGCAAGAAGTTTAGACATGAGTATCAGATTGAAGATTTTATGATGAATCTCTTAGATGATCTTGAAGTGAAACGAAAAATGCATTCTAGATTACCTTTGGATTTCATCAGGAAATGCAGGATTTATAGAGTGGCCGACCAAGCTCAGGACAGTGGCAGACATATCCAGTCATCCTATGATCGAGAAAGCAAAACAATAAGGTTAGATTGGAATGAGCCCGAGGTCGTGGATTTAGATACTTTGATGGCACCAGTCTTGTCTTGTACTCGCAGATGGGTTGACATTCAGCATCAGAAGTTGAGAGAACAAGGCATAGCTATGTCTTTCACTTTGGAAGAGAAACCAGCCGAAGGTGGAGCTAGTGTGAGTGAAGGCAATCCTAATCCTAGAAATTCAGGTGAAGGAAACCTTCGATGTGCCAGTGAGGGCAATCTCCATTCAAGAGGTTCGAAGAGGAAAGAGAGACCTGGAAAGAGAGAATCTTCCAAGAAGAAACAAGAGGCCAACCCAGATCGTTCATCCGGTACTTCTTCTAGACCTGAGAAGAGAACAATTCAAGTGGAAGAATCCATGGAGTCGATGGTACAGAACGATAGGCAGGAAGAAGGACAGGCACAGCATGGTTCACCCGATGGATCTCTCCAAGACTATGAGTTAGACGAAGACAAAGAAGACAATGAAATATCATCTCCTCCCAGACAGGAAGAAATAGTGCATAAAGAGATTCAAGTTCAAGAAACAAGATCGATTATCCCAGATTGGTTGAAGGAAAGATTAACCAAGGTGATCGTAGTAGAGGACGAGGACAATGCAATTGATTTAGAGAGCCTTGTTGGACGTTCACACGAAGAAACAGAAAAGAGAAAGGCTACCAAGATGTCCAAGATGATTCGAGATGAGACTGGATCCAGGAAATTGCAGATAGCTACACCGGCAACAGACAAATATGAAGGTGAGATCCTAGCAGAAGAATATGATATACAGACTTTTGAGTTAGGACCATCTACAGCAGAGCAGACTTTAGATGATGCTACCGATTCATTTGAAGCATTGAAAGACAAGCTTAGAGAAGAAATGGAGAAGAATAGAAAGCTTGAGAGAGAGAGAGGTGCATGGAGGACATATTTCAGTCACATCAATGAACCTTTGGGACGTCAGGATCCAGCTAGATCACCAGTACAAGCACTTCCACTTCAATCAATCAATGAAGCAGAAAGATTCAGGAACATGGTCCAACGTACAAGTAATTGGATGGATAGATCTCATACAGTGGCTATAGAGTTTGTAACAAGGATGATGAAGATTATTCATCAAGCTATCCAGGTTCTTGAGATGATCCACAATTTGATGATAACAGTAGCTGCATTCGCCCATACCAAGGATGTTATCATTCCTGTCTTGAAAGTTATTAGACACACATCAAGGAAGATTTTAGCGCAGGAGAAGATCTTGGAGGGAGAATCTCACAGTTTGTTCCATTGGTCAACCTTACTCCATATGAAGAATGTTTTCTTTGAGGACATCAGTACTAGATGTAGCCAAGTTGAGGAGGTGATCAATCCGATCCAGGACAGAGTATTTGAGGTACTTCGTACCATTCTTGGCAGAAGGATCGAGGTCGAGACAGATGTGGATATGCAGGAATTAGAGGATAGAATCAAGATCATCTTTTGCAAGGACGCAAATGTTACAGATGAGCAGTGTGGTCAGATGTTTGCCACCATGCTCCTGATTGAAAGGACGAAGGAACTTGAAGCTTCATGGGACGCAGCTCTTCTAGATGCATTCGATCAGGTCATCCACTTAGAAGAGAGTATGAAGAATCTTCCCGAGATTCCAATCGCAGAAATCGAAGGAATCGTTTCAAGATTCATTGCATATGCTAAGAAAGAGAATTGGAAAGGGAATAAGATTCTAGATGAAAGGTTGTTACAGATGACATGACATCTTATTTCTCATTGGTTTATGTCTCCTAGGTTTTTGTGCCAAAATTTAATATTTGGCTATGCATTTAATATTGTTCAGTAAAAAGGAGGCCATTTGTAACAAACCCTAATTAGGGTTTAGGTGTCATGATCTTGTCCGTTGATCTACTTTCAATCTGGACCTTTCACTGTAATTGGGGATGCTATTTATACCCCCATTTTTCATTTCATTTGAGGATAGTGTGTAATAGTCAATAGTTGATGTAATAGAGAAGAGAGATTAGAGCTAGAAGCAATTTTATTTTATAGCAAGATTGAGTTTTGAAGAGAGGAATTCAAGCAATTGTTGTATATGATGACTTGGAAATCAATAAAATATTGAAGTTATGGTGTTTTGTTGCAACTTTCTTGGTTATCTTCATGGTTGTTCAATTTACTTGAATCATGCTCAATCAAAGTAGTGTGTTAATTTGAAGGACATAGTGTGAGACTTGATCTTTGGTAGGATTCGTAATCCAAACCACTAGCTTCTTGCTGATTGTAGGAACGCCTTGCGTGGTCGACTGGAGAATACCTTGAATCCCTTAACCTTCAATCATTATTGTATCTTGGATATGTACCTTCGTGGTAGTGTCTTTGATCTTTGATGCATTGAATATCATTTTGTTACCTTAGAAGATCGCATCAATTTCAATTGAGTTGTTATCTTATGGCAAAATTGAAGTTGGTTGAATCTTGCCAAGTCTTGTCTACACGAAGTCATCCTTAGGGTTAGACTAGATTAGACCTCTTTCAAACCCTACTCTTTTGTTATTTTTGAAAAGTTTCTTAGTTTAGCAAATCTTGAACTTTCGGAATACGTAAGGCTCCTTGGAGGAAACAGCAAATCACATCATACCGCTGGAAGCTTGTCCACACGTAGAGACCCTACTAAAAGAACCTTGGAGTCTACCTAACTGATCCTTTATGCAAATCTTCAGCAGTTAGAGACTATTTTCTCAAGAGAGGATAAGATGCCTATTGGTATTTTATTCTGTGTATGATGGTGTACAAAATACACGTCAACAGATACCCAAGAAGTACTCTTAATATTCTTTAGTTTCAAATAGCTACAAAATAATATTCCCCCTATATACAAAATAGTTCCATGTCAATTCCCCACAGATTCCAAAGGACACTGTAAAGAGTCACCTCCTTGTGTAACTAACACAACATGAACATACAAATTTGTAGTAGATATAATGCATTGGCCAATAAGTCAATTTATGTAAGGAACTTTATAACTATCATTACTATACAGTGCATGCAATGAAAATGGCCATAAGATCATCTTATTCTGGGTTTTTAGTATACTAAAGTTCTATTGTTGATTTTTTGGGGGAAAAGGTTAAATATATTTATATAATAAAGAAGACAAGACTTCAAAGGAAGCACTTTAAAAAAATGGATGATCATAGAAAGTAATATTCTATTGTTATTTGGAAATTAGCCTATGTTCCACAGGGACGCGTCATCACCCCTCAAACCCCCATCCCCATCCCCAATGGAATTTTGAAAGGTGAGACAGAAAGGGACATCCCCTAGACGTCCTCCAAAAATCTCAAATCTTTGAAATGATTCCAAAACATGTTGCAGAAATAGGAAACACCATGGGATCGTTTGGTCATCCCTGAGACGGCCAAGAACATCTGAGACATCCCTCAACCATCCCAGGGATGGCCAGACATCCCCAACAGCAAAGCAGTATTTCATAATTTTCAAATAAACTCTTTCATATCATTAAAAATACTTTTGTATATATCATGACAGCATTATAACAGCAATTAAATTTATCATGACAGGAATGCTGGCAACAACAGTAGTATAACAGAAATAGATATATCATGATTCATGATTCATAGCTAATGATATAAGTTTATAACAGCTAACACTAGCAGCAATAATTTGGACTTTTTATTTTATTGTTCAAAGAAGTCTCAAACTTCAAAATTATCGATATGGCATTAGAGTCAACTATTATTGTCAGTTGCAAAAGAGATTAATGGTGCATTGGCCATGGTTCGGTACAGTGTGGTATTGTGTGACAAGTGCAAACAAACAGTTTTTTTTTCCAAATGTGATATTTTATGCCATCCCCAATAAATGGCCCTTGGACTGCCGTCCTTGAAATACATCCCCTGCTGTCAACACATTCCTGTCCCAGAAATGTCATGGAAGTTTGGAACATAGGAAATTGCATAAACTAAGCAATAAATGAGGGCCAGCCTGACCTTGTAGAGAATCCAAAGAGTGTAGCTTCTTATATTTATGTGCTCTTGACTTTGATTCTAATAAAAATCGAATGCCTTCACTTCCTCTCAACTTTTGGCCTAGTTTTTTTAAAAGGTTGTCATCTGGGGATCACAACTTTATAATATATTAGATTGTAATAAAAGGTTGATCTCACATATTTTTGGGTTGGTGAGCATATTAATAATTGGCAGAACAAATAAATCCAAAGGCATGTGGAGTTATGAAACAAAAGGTATCATGAAATTCGCTTTCCAGTACAACTATGATGTAGATTTGTATAAACAAAATAAGATGCCTAAAGGGAAAAAGAGGAGCTGTAGTGGTACGAATAACAGTATTAAATAGCAACTAGTTATCTCTACTTCTTGTAAACAATTCACAATTTAAAGTTGTAAGAAAAACAGTGAAAACAAGAAGAAACTAACAATCGTCAATGATGTTTGTCTTAACTTGCTAAAGATATGAAACAAATGTACAAATCATAAGAAACATAATATTAATGAGAATGCATGTATGTGTAAAAGAAAGAAGGAAAGAAGGAAAACCTTTGATTTTCTATTCTGTGGTCTCCTCTGTTTTTGTATGTCTATCGACAGATTTTTGATATTTCTGCGTGTATAGCATTTCTTTTCAACTCCAGGCAAAGGAGTATTTTTGAAATCTGATAACGACATAGAAATCCCTCTATACAGTCAATAAAAATAGGGTAATTTTAAGAAAATCGCAATAACAATAAATCTTGCTGTGGACACAAATCCAATTCTAGCCATTTTTAACTCAAAAGTTGTCAGTAACTGCTCAAGATACATCATGTGCATGGATCTGTTTGCTACTCCTACCTAATGGTAACTAGTCTTTTTTTTATCTGGTACATACTACAGACAATAAATGCATTATCTAAATTAATAACATTCCTAACCTTTTGTGCAAATAAATCTTAGTGTTAAACCTTACAGATACAAAACATTAAAAAGGGTATGATAAAACTACCATAGATCCATATACATTGTACAACTAATTAGAAATCAAAGTTGAACATAGGAATAAAAAAATCAATCATCTCTATTGAAAACAAGAAAACTTATCACAAAAGCTTTCCTGGTACATTCTTTACTGCCTTTCACATCGACTTAATCAATTATGCTTTTATTACTGTTAATCAGTTATGTTTTTCATGGCTAGGAGCAGCTCGATATTATGCTCAATCGTACTTATTATAATAGAAAGTTATCACTATTTGTACGATATAACGAACAGATATAATGGTCATTGGGAAAGCATATCACAAGCTCCAACATGGCCAAAATAAAGGTATTGAAGGACAGACTAATAATATCTAATTGAATCCATGCCTCCAGAGGATCTCATAAAAAAAATATTCTTGCACAAAACAAGAAGATTCAAAATTATTTGACTCCATGTTTAGATCCACTTAAACAACACTACTTCAATTCCCAATCCAATTGTAGAATGCAAGTCATCCCTAATTCCTCAACAAGCTATGCAGCAACTCATCATATAATGTATGACAATAGATATGCTGTCTATAGAATAGAGTACAGGATGACTGGATAGGGTCGACTAGAAGATAACACATATACAGCAAAGTAGAGCAGAGTGTTAAGCAGGTGACATTTTTTAATCTACACAAAACATATATAGTTTAACTTTACATTACAACTAAGATTTAGCCTCATAGTCAATCCATAATCAACCATGTTTCCAACTGGAACATTCCTATTGAGTGATGTAAAAGAAAAAAACTCATCCATTTTGAAAAAAAATGCATTTTTTGAATATTTTTGGCTTTCAAAAGAAAATACCATTTTTGTAGAGATTCAGTCAACATTGACCCTCTCTCTCTTTCTAACTATAATCGACCTCAATATCTGACGACAATCTATAGTTGGTTTTTCCTCATTTTGTTAATGCTTTGTAGCAGCAAGAGACTTCATTATACCTGCGATGGTTGTGCAAACTTCTTGTTGATGTTTACATTGTTCTCAAGTCTTCTCAGTTCAACCATATTGTGCCATTTTCCTTCATTCCTTTGCTCCTTTATGAGCTTTGTGTTCGATTCTATTTTCCTATGGTTTCTCTCGATGCTTCAAAGACGGTTGGAAGTGTAACGGCTCTCTATGATAACCATCACCGTCCATTTTGTATTGCTAGCGTCTTCATGGGAGTTTCGTGCTTGCTGGCAGCGTCTTCTATCTTTTTCCAAAATTCATCCGGCAAGAGGTTCATTTGAGACAACGTCCATGTGGCTCATTATGGTGATGGATCATGGAACGGCATGGATTGTAACTTTCGTTAAGCATTTTGCGCGCTTCAAGCCTTGGCATTTCGGTTACCTTCGATATAGATATTTTGAGCTATGTCTAGTCTTTCAAGGCATGTTAGCGGAAGGTGTTCGGTGTGTGTGAAGTCCAAAAGAGAGACTATATTAAAATCTACAACTGTGATCATCAAGGCCGTGAGTCTTTTTTATAGTATCTGCTTCAGCGATTTCTATATCTTCTTCAACCTTTTGTATATGATTGGTGAATGATCATTTCTTGTTGCAAAGAGTTAATATGTTGAATGAAGCTAGCAGGCTTTACTTGAACTGTTAATAGGCTTCTACTGTTCATTGTGAAGTGTTAACAATCATCTTGTTTAAATTATTGCCTGATTAAGCTTGATAACATTGTATTCAGATTTGTGCTTTCAATAAAGGATCGATTTTTGGTGTGGCTGGGTTTTTCACCCTCATGTGGATGGTTTTCCCAGAATATATATTTGTGTATTTTGTTCTTGTATGATTTTTGAGTTTCAGATTTCTGGTTCTTGCTTTTCCGGTTCTAAATTTAACATGGTATCAGAGCGGATCTAAGGAAAAAGATCCAAAACCACAACACTTATCCTTGAAGTATTCCTTGCTTATCTCCTAGCTAGTTTATCTCAGCTTCCAACAATGGTGATTGGACTCAAAGTTGAAGTCAAGTTGGATGTTGCATCCAATTTTACTTCATGGAAATTCAGAGTCCTAATTGCACTTGAAGAGAATGATCTTCTCAACTGCGTGAAGTCTAAAGTAGCTGAAGCTTCTGATGAATCTGAGAAAGCTCAATGGAGAAAGAACAATATCATGGCAAGAAAGATATTGATTGATTCTATTAACGATCATCTGGAACCTGCTATTTCTAAGTTGGATTCAGAAAAAGAGATGTTTGAGTGTCTTCGAAGTTTGTATGAATTCAACAACACTAGTAGAGGTCTAGCCTTGAGACGCCAACTCCTTCATATTAAAATGGCTAGAGGTGAATCTGTTGTTTCCTTCTTTATGAAGATTTCAGAATTAAAGAATTAGCTAAATGCTATTGGAGATTCAATTGAGGACAAAGACCTAGTTATGTTGGCCATGAATGGTCTTCCTCACTCTTGGAAATCCTCCATTCAAGGAATTAGTGGAAGAAATGAACTACCCAAGTTTGACCGTTTGAGAGCTGATTGTATTCAAGAAGAATGCAGATTAGAGGCAAGAGGAAATGGGCAAAAATCTTATCTTGAAGAAGATCATGTCCTTGCTGCTCATACTTCTAAAAGGAAAGGAAGGAAAGGAAACTTTAAGAGGTACAAAGATAAGAATTCTGATCTAGCCACTCAACCTAAGAAGAAGAAGGATCTCTCTAGAATTCAATGTTTCAGATGTGACAAATATGGTCACTTTGCTAGAGATTGTTCAACAAGACCCAAGCATCAAGTAGTTGCTACGAACATTGCAAATGCTTCTCCTCATAGAGAATCAAGTGAAAGTTTTGAGGGTTTCTTATTTATATCTACTCTTTCAAGTAATGTTCCTACTAATAGTGATACTTGGCTAATTGATAGTGGAGCTTCTCGCCATATTACAAGATACCGTGAGCATCTCTCTAATCTGAAAGAAAAGGATACTCATTTGCATGTTATTATTGGTTGGAACTACATCTTTTCATTTAAATTCAGGAATTCCTCTTCATCTGAGTGATGTGCTATTCGTTCCTGGAATCAAGAGAAATCTGATTTCTTTTTCAGCATTGAAAGATAAAGGGTACCAAGTTGCATTTGCTGAAGGCAAAGTTCTTGCATGGAAGAAAAACACTAGCATTAAGATTGCTCGTGAAATTGGTGTTCGTCATGAGAGTCTATATAGACTTTCAGCTCGACCTATTCAAGCCTTAGCACATGATTCCTTGAGTTCTAGTGAGTTGTGGCATAAAAGATTCGCTCATCTAAATTTCAGAACTCTTTCCTCTATGGAGAAGATGGTCGTTGGTCTTCCTAAGCTAAATCAAGATCATGATATGTCTGCAAAGGTTGTGCTCTAGGTAAGAACATTAAAAGTCCTTTTGACTCTAGTGAAAGTAGAGCAAAAGAAATTTTAGAGCTGATTCATTCTGACTTGTGTGGTCCTATGTTTGTTGCTTCATTAAGTGGTTTCTGGTATTATGTTACTTTTATTGATGACTTCTCTTGTAAGACCTGGATTTATTTTCTGAAATCTAAAGAGTCTAATGAAGTGTTGTCTAGATTTAAAGAGTTCAAAGCCCAAGTAGATAATTTGTCTGATAAGAGGATCAAAGTTTTAAGATCTGACAATGGGGGTGAATATTCTTCTGGTATATTTCAAAGTTTTTGTATTGAAGCTGGGATTAAGAGGGAATTTTGTGTCCCTTATAATCCACAACAAAAAGGAGTGGCAGAAAGAAAGAACAGGTCTATTGTTGAGGCAACAAAAGCCATGATCCATGATCAAGGCCTTCAAACCTTTCTTTGGGCAGAAGCTTGTAGGACAGTTGTTTATGTTCAAAATCATTGCCCTCATCAAATTTTAGACAATATGACTCCTAAAGAGACATTCTTAGGTATCAAACCAGAAGTTGGTCATTTCAAAATTTTTGGGTGTCCAGTTTACATTCATGTACCTAAAGATAAAAGGTCTAAGTTAGAACCTTCAGGCAAGAAGGGAATTTTTGTTGGCTACAGTGAGTCTTCAAAAGCTTACAAAGTCTACATTCCGGGTCAAAAGCAGATTGAAATCAGTAGAGATGTTTCATTTGAAGAAGATGTAGCTTGCAAACGATCTAGAGGGACTACTATGAAAATTGATTTAGAAGATCGAGAGACTTCTCAAGATACTGATATTGTTGTCTTTGATTCCCCTTCTGAGATTCAAAGGGAGACTCCTGAATTAGAAGATCCCATTGATCCTATCGATCTTGTAGATTCCACTGCTAGACCAAGTAATGTTTCATTTGACAAAAAGAGACCTTTGAGGGCCAGGCATATTATGCAAGAGGCTGAAAAATATTCAGCCCCTCAGGGTACTTTCAGAGAAAGTAAGACACCTCATAAGTTTGCAGGATATGTTGCTTTAATGAGCCATATTATTGAATCCGAGCCTTCAAGTTTTGAGGAGGCTTCAAAACAGCAAGTATGGAGAGATGCCATGATACAAGAATATCAATCCATTATCAAGAATGACGTTTGGGATGTTGTTCCTAGGCCTCAAGGTAAATCTGTTGTTTCTTCTAAGTAGTTGTTCAAAATTAAAAATGCAACTGATGGAAGTATTGAAAAATATAAAGCTAGATTCGTAGCTAGAGGTTTTTCTCGAAAGGAAGGTATGGATTATGAGGAGACATTTGCTCATGTAGCTCGGTATACTTCTATCATAACTATCATTGCTATTGCAGAGTAAAAGGATGGAAACTACATCAAATGGATGTAAAGATGGCATTCTTGAATGCCAATGGTGTAATTGAAGAAGAGGTATTTATTGAGCAGACAGTTGGTTTTGTGATTCATGAGAAGGAATCATATGTATGCAGATTGAAAAAGGCTTTGTATGGCCTTAAGCAAGCTCCGAGTGCATGGTATGAAAGAATTGATCATTATTTATTGAGCTTGGGCTTCCTCAAAAATGATGCAGATCCAAATCTCTACTTCAAGGTAATTAATGACAAAGTATTAATTTTAGTTCTTTATGTTGATTTATTTCTTACTGGAGAGAATGATCTCATTGCTAAATGTAAGAAAGAGTTAGCTTCTAAATTCGAGATGAAAGATCTAGGCCTTATGCATTACTTCCTTGGATTAGAAGTGTGGCAAAGACCAAATGAAATTATCTTGAGACAAGGGAAATATGCTATTGACATTTTGAAAAGATTTGGTATGTTAGATTGCAAGTCTATGTCAACTCCTATGGAAGCAAATCTGAAAAAATTACATGAGGTTGCAGCCAGTTCAGATTTAGTTGATCCCACTAAGTATAGGCAATTGATTGGATCATTGATGTATTTAGCCAATACAAGGCCTGATATATGTTATGTTATTAACACTCTCAGTCAGTTCATGTGTGAGCCGAGACAGATTCATCTTGTTGCAGCTAAGCATATATTGAGATATGTGCGTGGTACAGTGGGATATGGTCTGAAATATACTTCTTGTGAAGGTCTGAATTTGCAAGGTTTTTCTGATTCAGATTGGGCAGGGTGTGTGCCTGACAGGAAGAGCACTTCCAGTTGTTGTTTCAACTTAGGTTCAGCTATGATTTCCTGGTGCAGCAGGAAGCAATCATGTGTGGCTCAAAGTATAGAAGAAGTTGAATATGTTGCAGCTTGTGTAGCAGCATGAGAAACAATGTGGCTTCGAAAGCTTCTTGCAGGATTGTTTGGGCAGCCTTTGGAACCAACTGTGATTCTTTGTGACAACCAAAGTTGTGGAGATCAAGTATCATTATTTAAGAGATATGATTCAAAGGAAAGCAGTTGAGCTCAAGTACATTTGGACAGATGAGTAGACAGCTAACATTCTCACCAAGCCACTTCCTAGGGTGAAGTTTTCATATTTTCGAGATAAGCTCGGTATTGTGGAGAATGATGCTCTTGCTGAGAGAGAGTCTCAGCTTCAGTGATTCTCATTTCATTTTGTAATGCATTTTTCTCTGTAACGGAGAAATTTGAGGTGAAAGCCCTTGTAATGCATTTTTCTCTGTGATGGAGAAATTTGAGGTGAAAGCCCTTGTAATGCATTTTTCTCTGTGATGGAGAAATTTGAGGTGAAAGCCCTTGCAATGCATTTTTCTCTGTGACGGAGAAATTTGAGGTGAAAGCCCTTGTTGCTCTTTCCACTCATGGGAGTAGCCATAGCAGATGTCATGTTGAGAGACTCCATGACAACATCACATTGAGTGACTCTGTGATGAGAGCTTGTGTTCATTTCACACATGGAAGTAGCCATGGTGAACATCATGTTGAGTTAATACATGATGCTATCACGTTGAGAGAATCCGTGATAAAGTTTTGATTTTTATACATATTTGTGTAGTCATTGTTTTTGTCATGTTCTTAAACTTCAGCTATAATGATATCTCCTTTGCTAAGAGGGAGTGTTAATGTTTTGTAGCAGCACGAGACTTCATTATATGTCATGTCCCCTCCTTGATCATTATATATAGCATAATGAAACACTTATTATTATTAATGAATATAATAATTATTAACGAAAGATTACTTAAAATTTATCTATTAAATAACTAATATTTATCATTAATAATATTCTTGAAATACTTAAATAAATTAAATTTAATATTGCTAACTGATGTTATACTCCCTTATTAGTGCAAAGAATAGTGACAAAACATTAAGAGAGCGATAAGATTTATAAGTCATACAGCAATAAGATAATGATTCTAAATTAAGCAGTAATTGACAAAGCGATTAGAGGATAAGGAGCACGTCATAATCTACAGAAAAGAACAATCTCGATTATAGTGATTGAAGGCATTGGTTGTAATTGTTTAGAGCAATGATGAAAGATATAATATAAAGAATGATCTAAATAAAGGAATTTGCATCATGACAGAATTATAAGAACCACATGTGATAGATCAGCAATATGTTCTTCTCCCAAGTGCTTCGAGATAGCAATAACACAATTAGAATTATAGATTGTACAAACCACAACAATAAGTAAGATATTGAAAATTAGAAATTAACCAACTTGTTAATAATCAATATTCGATAAGACAAAGGAAGAGACTTTTTAGAAGAATGTTTTAATGTGGCATTTGAATAAACCGATATCTACGATTTGTTATTATCAAATGAATTGTTGAATGAACAGTTCTTAATTTGGTTTTATAAAGAAGTTTTATTATCGGTTGAGATAACTGATAGCAATATTAAACAAGGCATTGATAATCGATTTAGTAATCAAAGGATATGATTATTATCACAACCTTTGGGTTACGAAAAGATGCAACCTTACTATGAATGATTACGTAAAAATATATAAAGAAAAAAATCAGGATAAGAAGGATATAGAAAAGAGAAATAAGGAGGAGGAGGATATATCGAATGCATAGGAAATGATTATATATAGTTTGTGCCATCGATCAGATCATATCAGATCTGTTATTAATTTACAGGCAATAACATCCCTGTTCTGGGTGGTATGCACGGGGGATGTGTTTAGTAAGTATGCTTAATATATGAGGCCCATGAAACCCGATAATGTTCATATGCAGAATTTTAATACTAACATAAACTACAATATGTATACATAATTTCATTACAGTGGCAGACCAGATCTGACATGTGTCAGATATGTCTGCCATTACTAACCACCTAATATATTAAAAACTAATATTTACAAGCACGGGGAGTACTAATAGTTTATAGAATTGGTAATTAGTAAATATATAAATTAGAGGTAACATTATTGAATTCATTTAGTTATTTATGTATATGTATGTATATATACTCAAATCAGAATAAGGAATAATAAAAGTGTTATAAATATGGATATTGATATAATAATAGATATTAATATAATAATTATAATTAATATAATATGTTTTAGAAACTGTTCTACAGTAATACATAATAATTCATATAACTAGCAATTAATTAATAAGTAAATAATTTATAAATGAATTAGAATAAGACTAATTATCTAGTACGGTAAATTAGCAAGTACTTGATAGATTAAAGAGAGATAAATGATTAAATAATGTTAATATATATTTAATATATTAAATGATGAAGAAATGAGTTATTAAAATGTTATATGAATAACAATAATTTGGTTATGTGATGGAGGCTATTGGGAGGAAATTCCCTTAGCCTAATTCAGGGATTATGATAATCTCTAGTAGGCAGTATATACTGAGTATCTATATGCATATATGTTATGGCTTGGGTGACAAAGGTTCATCCAAGAAGAGACGGATCCGGCCGGTCCTCTCTGGTAAACTTGGATGATGAGATGCATCATCCAAGGCAAGGAATTGATCATATATGATGGTCTTCCTTGGTAGGCTTGGATGTAAGACGTTACATCCAAGACAGGAATCGAATTATCCTTCGATTTCCTGGTATGGCTTGGAACCAAGATGGGTTCCAAGAAGGCGAGCTTCATAGCCGATGTCCCAGTACTGCACTCGTATCCTTTTTATAAGAATTGAGACTAGTTTAATTAAGTAATTGAAGTTTAATTGCAAATTAGATTAGTTATATATATCTTTGTTGCATTCTAACAGTATGTTTTGCAGGACAGTGATCCCTAACTAATAGGGGCATTACATTATACCTGCAATGGTTGTGCAAACTTCTTGTTGATGTTTACCTTGTTCTCAAGTCTTCTCAGTTCAACTATATTGTGCCATTTTCCTTCATTCCTTTTCTACTTTTATGAGCTCTGTGTTCGATTCTATTTTCCTATGGTTTCTCTCGATGCTTCAAAGACGGTTGGAAGTGTAACCGCTCTCTATGATAACCGTCACCGTCCATTTTGTATTGCTAGCGTCTTCATGGGAGTTTCGTGCTTGCTGGCAGCATCTTCTATCTTTTTCGAAATTCATCCGACAAGAGGTTCGTTTGAGACAACATCCATGTGGCTCATTATGGTGACTGATCATGGAACGGCATGGATTGTAACTGTCGTTAAGCATTTTGGATGCTTCAAGCCTTGGCATTTCGGTTACCTTCAATATAGATATTTTGAGTTGTCTAGTCTTTAAAGGCATGTTAGCAGAAGGTGTTTGGTGTGTGTGAAGTCCAAAAGAGAGACAATATTAAAATCTGCAACTATGATCATTGAGGTCGTGATTTTTTTTTTATAGTGTCTGCTTCAGCGATTTCTGTATCTTCTTCAGCCTTTTGTATATGATTGGTGAATGATCATTTCTTGTTGCAAAGAGTTAATATGTTGTGTGAAGCTAGCAGGCTTTACTTGAACTGTTAATAGGCTTCTACTATTGATTGTTAAGTGTTAACAATCTTGTTTAGATTATTGCCTAATTAAGCTTGAGAACATTGTATTCAGATTTGTGCTTTCAATAAAGGATCAATTTTTGGTGTGGCTGGGTTTTTCACCCTCATATGGAGGGTTTTCCCAGGATAAATATTTGTGTATTTTGTTCTTGTGTGATTTTTGAGTTTCAGATTTCTAGTTCTTTCTTTTTTGGTTCTAAATTTAACATTTTCCTCATTTTCTTTCTCCTATTTTATTTCTTGAAAGTACTTAACATTCTTTTCAACCACTCATTTTTCATTTCCAATGACCTAACATATAATACTGAAGTCAATTGTTTACTGCTATTTCTAATAAATCAAATATAGTAAATAATAATATACATGACGACGCATACCAGAAACAACAGCAAAATATATCTTTATTCGCACATGAAATTATTACAGAGAAGAAGACCAAAGATGGTCGCCCAAGGATTACAATTGACCAACTATTCCATACTACCTTCCTTGGTGGTACACAACATAATTAAAGGACCTGACAGTTGCCAAGAGAAACACAACCGTCACCCAATGGACACATAACTACCCGAGTGTGACAACCCACTTAATACAAATAATTAATACATTGGCAAATAACAAATATTATCAAATATAATAATAGGCATTTTATGCCGACTACGTCAACCCCCCCAAAAGAAAAAGTCGTCTTCCAGACGACAAGTAAACATCAAGTAATATTTGGGAAGACTAATGACAAGAGTGTAGACAATGACTTCTACTGGACAACCCCAACTTGTATTGTACTTGCCAAATCAAATGGGGGTCTAAGGGCAGCGCCGCTTGCGGGGTCTCGTGGCCACCAACACCAAATTTAGACCTTTAGAACCACACAAAACTCCATGGTGCACCTCACTTTTCTCATTTTTCTGATTTTTTAAGATGTCCAAAACAATGTTGATGAAGCCAGAAAATAGCGATTTCATATGAAAATTATGTTCAAGTCGTACTCTCCACTTCAAAATTGATGGCCGTACTAGAAGGTGATTTGTTTTTCCTAACTTCCCCTTGTTCGACGTAAGTCTTCCTTGATCGTACAGCTCATTCTCATATGGCTTAAATCCTTCCTCCTCATATGGATTGCCAAGGTGTTGTGTCTGAGATTGACCCCATACAGTAACTTGTTTTCCCAGTTCTCCACGACCTTTCTATACGGTCTTCTGCGAACTACCCCCACATACAATTTTTGCTTCCTGTCTTACAGACTCCTTCAATCGTCGTTCCTCCTTGTACAGATTTGCTCCCTTTTGAAATTGTACGTGCTTCTACAATTGTCGTACGAACTCCCTCTACGAATTTGTTTCCTTCAGACATTGTATGTGCCTCTTCAATCGTTGTACGGACCCCTTGTACGGATTAGTTTCTTCCTACCACCGTACGGGCTTCTTCGGATGTCATGAAAACTCCTCTTACAATTCAACCTATATGAACTTCTCTTCGCCTACAGCGTACGGATGAAGTAGTTGTTGTCCCCGTACGGTGAATGATGTACGCCACTATTGTGCCCATACAAGGAATGATGTATGCTAGTCTAGCCAAGTGTCCACCACGGACGAACCTGGGTGCAACCCGTACGAACATGTTGCTTCCACGTACGGCCACGTCTTCACCACGTACGGATTCCCTTGTTCCTCGTACAGTTTATCTCCATCCTCATACGGGTCTCTATGTGCGTTATACGGATTGTGGCGTACTTCCTTCAATTGTCGTATGGATTTGTCACCTGTGCTTCCTTCGTACAATGTGCTCAACTTCAATGCATATGGTTCCTTCAAATTTACTTCCCCCTTCCGTACAGTTCTTGTACATAGCTCATGTGCAGTCCTTTCCTCAACCCCGTAGGGTTCCCCAATACTGCTTTGGCCCACATGTGGGCTCACATACGGATTTTGCACTTCCTCGATTTCATCAATCTGTAGCATGTTGCACTCGGGGTGGAAGACTTTGTAGTCCTCCATCTGCCAGTGAAATAATCCATTCAGGGAACTCGTCTCATCTTCAAAGTAGTCTTCTAGCTCAAGCACCCCTTCGTCATTAGGTTCCATTGTTTACCCTCCTTCGTCCATACTTGACTCTCTGTCTTCGAACTCTGATTCAAATGCCAACTCCTCACTCACTGCTTGATTTCTCAGGTTAATGATGTAATTCCTTCCTTCCTCTCAATGGAGAGCGTGTTCCGCTTTCAATTGTGATTTGCCTCGGTAGAAATCAACCATCCCCTCCAAAGGAATGCGTCGTATGCCTTCTTCTACAACACGATGATAACAAAGTCCAAGAGAAAATATGTTGTGACGTTTTCACACATCACCCCATTCCAGATGAGGACCCCCTACTTTTTAGGCCCTCTAGGTCTTTTGTTTTGGTTTTGGGGTCTTTTGGTGGCAGTCTCTCCAGTCTCTTTGCTTTGCAAGTGTTTGGGGGGTTGAATTGGTCGAGTCTGTTTTTTCCTTTGAGTGATTTTGGTGAAGTCTAGGGCATGTTTCGTCAATTTTAGGGTTTTTGCCTTTAGTCCTAGATTTTAGGGGTTTCTGCTAGGGTTTTGGAAAAAATAAACAGGGAACTAGAATCAAGACCCTTCGAGGAGTCTCCCAATAAAATTTGGGCGAAAACGGAGCAACTTTCTATTTTTAGAAAGTTCCTATTTTTTAGGGATTTTAGTGAGTCCCGGAATATCTTCATTTTGCCAAAAATCAAACTTACTATTTTTAGTAAGTTTCTATTTATAGTAAGTCATTCTTGTGTCATGTTTTGGGGTCTAACGCTGACGTTCTGAAAGTTTCTATTTTTGGAAAGTTTAGTTCTGGCAGAACCATTCCGGCAAGGTGATGAAGATCAAGCATCCACGGCTACTTCTAATTCTAAAAAGTCAGAAAGCAGACAGGATCAATCAAAATGGCTAAGTGTTGGCATCAAGTCTTGAAGTGGAAAGCTTAAAGAATCATCCAAGTCTGGAAAGCAGCGTGAAAATCCTTCAGCAAATCAATTTGACATCCAAGTGAAGGAGTCTGGCATCAAGGAAGAAATGATGAATTTCCTTCCCTTAGGCAATCCAGTGCCCAACTAAGGATGAAGGCACCAAAATGCTCACACCATGGAATTCAAGGAAAATTGTGAATTCCTCCTTCATGAAGAATTAGTGACCAAGAAGAAGTCATGGCGCCAAACTAAGGGCCTCAAGGAAAATGAACAAGGCATGAAATTCCACAATCAAGTCAAAATTCCACAATAAGACAAGGAAGGGTGCCAAAGTGCCCATACCATGGAGAAAACCAAAATCATGAATTCCATGCCTTAGTGAAAAATCCACCCATGCACAGGAAAGGGCGCCAAAGTCAAGAGGTCATGGAGAACGTGGAAAACCAAGAATTCCTCTTTCATGGTCAAAATCCGCCCAAAGCCAGGTGAGGGCACCAAAATGAAGTCTCCATGGATAGCATGGAAATTGCCAAATTCCTCCTCAAAAGGCGCCAGAATGAAGCAAACATGGAAAATTTGAAAAATTGTGAATTCCTTCACCTAAGTCAAATTTTGCCCTACTCCTCAGGAGGGCGCCAAAGGAGGGTAGGCTTGGAGAAGGTGAAAAATCCTATATGCCTTCGCACAAATGCACGAGTTGGAAAATTCCTTGATGAGTTGAGACAGCACCAAGGAAGAGATAGAAGAAGCCAAGGTAACTATGGCATGGAAATGTGCAAAAAAATGATCAAAATTCCTTACCAGTGCAGAATGATTGCTCAAATCCAAAGGAAGGTGCTTGAGTCAAGGTATCAAGGAAGGACATGGGAAGGATGAATTTCCTCTATCAATGTCAAAATTCCAGGCCCAGTTAGGAAGTTGAAAATTTTCTAGGGCATGGAAATAATGAAATTCCTTCACCAAGCTGAATTCCACGTTCCACGCCCAAGTTTGAGAGTCCGAGATGGAAATTTCCAAGGCAAAGGAGAATTTTTTAGGGTCAAGGAGGAATGGAAATGCAAGAAATCCCCTCGAGAATAATTTTGGAAAATCCTATTTTTACACACCAAATCTCATTAGAATTCAAAAATTTGCACAGATTGGGACTCATGAGGGAATTCTCTCTCCTGGACCCAGGTCCTAAATTTTAGAAAAGTTCCTAAAAAATAGGTGGTGGTTGAAAAGTGTTGAAAATCCCCTCCAGAGCAAGGAAAGTTCGAGAAACTTCAAGAAAATTCTTCATGGATCAAATTCTCTACTGAAGTTTTCTCTCTCCAGGGTTTTTTCTCACCAAGTGGCAACCGAGTCAAGGGACGCTGAATTAATGAAGCATCTCTTTGCATGCAGTCGTCACATTTATGGCATTATGGCAGATTCCTTCTACATGCAGCCGTCATGTTCAGGAGATGATGGTGCATTTATGGCATCATGGGCGATCTTTGCATGAGGGTACATTCATTGCATAGTGGGCACTTTTGAATGTAATGGTTAATTAATGCTTTATGGGCACCATTTTTGGGCTTTTGCAATAATTGTATATGGGCTTTATGGGGTATTTATTGCTGATTCCCACCTTGTTGCATCTTGAGTGGGGAATCTTTTAGAGTGAAGCCCTAATTAGGGTTTTGCATGTAGCCAAGGCCAAAAGCCTATATAAAGGGGTACACCCCCCTCATTTGTAAGGAGAGATTATTGTCTGAGATTGTTGCTAAGGATTGTTGAAGTAACCAACTTGATACATTGTTCGACTTTGATGGTGTATTCTTGTTCTATTTTAGCAATCTGCATGGTCTTGCTCTCTTCATAGATTAGATTTGCTTTCGCGTTGTTAGAAGAACTGGATTTGATAGCGCTACTTGTTGCAAAGTCCGATACTTTTGGTGTGCACTTGATTGTTGCATACTGTGCAAAGTTAGCCTGAGCCTCTGTCATGTGTGTATGCTTAACTTCAATTATCAGTGAAGATTGTTCGATTTGATGGTCCACTCTGAAAAACCTCTACACACCCTTTGAAGATTGCACCGCCCTCGCGTAGTTGTGCTTTGCTGGTAAAACGAAGCGTCGTTTGATTTTGCATGAGTGGTCCCGTCTCTTGTTCTTAGGATTAGATTAGACTTAAGCATAGTTCTCTCTACCATATTCTCATTTACTTTCAACATATTTCGAAAATCCAAAAATCCAAAAAATAGGGCTTTCATTGCAAATCATTCACATAGAAATCCTTGAACTTGCATGATTTTGTTATCCTCTTCAAGTGAATACGTAAGGCCCCTTGGGTTAAGAGCAAACCCATCAATCAATTGAGTCATGTCCACGCATTGAAGGAACCTTGGAGTTAGCCGTTTCAACTTTTTGTGCAATCTTAGCATACGGACTAATTTTGATCAAGAGAGAGTAAGATGACCATTGGTAACTTTATTCTATGTTCAACATTGTCATAAAAAACACGTCAACACTACTACTACTAGATGTTTATCAAAAAAAGTGCAAAAGATGAGGGTTTAAGGAGACTAAACTATGCCTAGGAATGCAAAGATGAAGGATGATTACTGGTGAAACTCTACTAGTCTTAGTATTGCCATACAAGAACAACTCCACCAAAACTAGTGCAATCTTCTAAGGAGATCAAGCAAATTTTCCAATTATCATCAAACATAGACACCATCAATTGAATGCATATCAATGTTTGAATAACAATTTGAACTTAAGCACATTCATGAATTCCAATTGACCACACAAGGCAAATTTGCAACCAACAAATTGCTAGTGGTATGGATTATGAGTTTCATCATGCATCACACACAACATTGTATCATTCAATTTTGACACTGAAACAAAATTTTAAAGGTTAGATTGAGAAGATGAATAACCATGCAAATGCTTCAAAGATTGAATAGAAATACCATACTTCAATGTCTTTATTAATCTTACCAGCAAAACAGCAACAATTCTTCAAGTCTCTCTCTTTTCTACAAATGAAAAATGGTAGCTTATATAGAGCTCCAAAAAAATGAAGGGCCAAGATTATTCTAAAATCAAAGGCCAAGATTAAACCACTTAAGCCCTAATTAGGGTTTCTAACCCATTTTACTAAATATTAAGCATCAAAAGTGGAGCATTATCTACATCATCAACAACGAGAAGCGAGAAAAATTAAGAAATTCGAATGAAAACTAATTTTCCAGCAGATTTTCTTCTAGAACCTTGTTTCCTTTATCTATTTCTCTGATTCCATATGCAATGAATCTAGACATGATTGACTCAAGTTCCTCTGTGGCGACACTTGGCAAAGCATCTAGCTGCAGATCTACCATGTCCAACTAATCAAAACACGCCTCAAGAGTCTTTTCCCACTTTGCTTGCCTTCTTTGGAAGTGACTTACGAAGATCATGAATGAAAGGATATCATTCAACTGGCTTTCTTGAACTAACTCCAACCTCTGGAAGTAGACACCCATTACCTTCTACTTTAACTCTTCAAGATCTAAGCCTTCTTCTTCATTCATTTCTTGTCCTAATAACTCTTCCAATGATACAAGGATCTTTGATTGAATGTCTTTGACTAATTCCTCCATCCTTTGACATTCCCCTTTCACCCTATCAAGTGTTGTCTTTATCATCATCAAAGAACTATGCCAACGATGGAAGTCATAAGTGTGACCTTCTTGAATTACACCTTGTATCAATACTTGAGTCAAAGTATCTTGAGACGATAATCATCTTGTCTTGTGCCATTGGGAAGTCTTCCCACTGGTTTTCCATGCTTTGAAGCCTTCCTCTAAACATTACTACTTCATTATATATTCTCACCACCTCATGTAGAAACTCTTCCACTTGCTTTGAGATATTTTCCATCCATCTCTTGAATCCTTGGTTTGAATTTCTCATTGCTTCAAGGTTCTCGAATGACTCATGGGAGATGGAAGGAGGTGGAACGAACGTTTCATCCTCTTGTCTAATTGGTTTCACTAGGCTTTGTATGCACTCCTTCAATCTTGCATTTTCTACGTCTACCTTATCCTTCTTTTCTTCTGCTTTGCGGAGCCTTCATCGAATGGATATGAGATTATTCCCCACCTTTTGAAACTCTCGTTCTTCAGTAGTGTGTCCAAGGTCAACTGTTTGTACTTCATATTCCATGGCGGTGATCTTATCTCTAGGCTTGTCAACGATAGGGACTACTATTTGTAGTATGTGTGATCCTGAATCATCCCTAGAGATGTGGGAAAACTTCTTTGCCTTCTTTTGTTCCTTAGCTTGACTAATTCTTGCAAAGAAATCATCTACACCTCCAATAGGTTTAGCTTCTATACTTGCTTTCTTTTTCATCCTTTCTTTTAGCCAATCAGGAATCGTAGATAATTCCATACCTTCTTCCAATCTGCTATCTCTATTGACTTCCTGCAAGGCAACTTCATCTTGATTTCCACTTATGTTTTGATTATGACCTTCTAAATCTTCCTTTAGGATTATTCTTTCTTCTTCCACACAATTCGGGATTGGTGATGTTCTTCCTTGGACACAAGTAGGTTGTTCTATCCTTTGCTCATTTCCCAAGTTGTCTTCTTCAACTGAAGTTCAGCTCATTCCCAACTCTCTCACTGAGGAAGTACTTGTGATTGAAGAGGCAGTGTTTGTCTTTGACTGCTTTTTTCTGGATTCAGCACTAGCAACTTCCATAGTACTTGCATTCTTCCAAGGAACTTCTCCTTCACTGTTTATTTCTTCATTACTCTTCATTGCTTCATCTTCTTTGGAGGAGGAATCTTCATCCATCTTACCATATGTGAGTGATATCCCCTGGCTTCTCAAGTTATTGATTTGTTGATCAACCCACCATCTTGAATTGTCCAATACATCTTTCATTAAAGTGTTGATGTCAGTGAGTTCAGGTTGGGACCCACTAGGTGTTAGGATAGATTTATCTTTCTCCTGCTCATATTGAGGTAACACTTGCTCCCCTTCATCTTCAACTTGATCCAAAACTGGGAAGATGTTACATTTCTTGATGAAGTCAATTGGCATCCTGGACCACGTCTTCTTTCTAACCTCGAACTCATCAGCTAGATTTGCCCAATAGTCCTCCATATCAATTCTGTGTTTGAACCTTTTTCCTCCAACGATAAGCACTCTATGGTAAGGATCAAAGTGTGACCTTTGTTTATACACACCAAGCTAATAAAACTCTAGCTCCATGTTTGTTGTCTTAGTGGCTTGGGCTGAATAACATGCCTCCATCAGCTTACCGATTGAGATAGGGTATGAAATTCCTTGTCTTCCTTCCTCCTTTTGGATGAAATCAAACTCTATCAACTGCCTCACTACTTCAAGTAGTACCATCCTATCAGTGGGATATCGTGGAAAACAATATGGATGGTATGAACAACCTTGAATCCTAATGTATGAGAAGGTGGCGAATTGGATGAGCCACGAACCAAACTTTTCTACCAATGTCATTGCTCCTTTAGATAGTCTCATGTGGAGTCCTCCTTGCAACAACCGGGTGAGATACATTTTGAATGCATCATTGACTCTCCTAAAGTGTTGTTTTTCATGTAGTCGCAACTAAGGATAATAGTTATACACCTTGAGCTATCCTTTCTTAATGCCTACCACTCCTTTGCATATCAATCATTTATACCTTATGTGCCTAGCCAATGCATATACAACATAGGAGCTCATGTAAAATGTCCTTGTTCTATCCAATTCTCTCAACTGGTTATCCAAGTTATCACTAATCAACTTAGCCCAATTTATCATCTTCAAACCTACAGAGACTTCTTCTACATAAAAAAACATCCATATCTCGAATGTTGCTCCTTGTGGACACACCATGATTCTATTCAACAAGAATACCATATCCCCATACTCTTCCTTGAAATCGAGATATACAAACTTCTTAGGTATCTTGGATTGTGGCTTCTTAGGTCCATTCACCCAATCTGAAATGATGTGGTTCATACATCTTTCAGATGCCTTTGATTCTTGCTTGGTCAATTCAATCATCCCATCATGCTACGGAATACCAAATGTTTCCCTGATTGCTTCCTCTGTGAGGTGTGCTAAAATCATTCCATTGGATGCTACTATGGTTCTCTCTTCGGAGTTATAGTGTTTTGCACATTCCACCATCAATTCACTGCACTGGATTGCGGGTGGGAAGCCAGCAGCTTGACAAATTCCATTCTTGATCATGTTGGTTGCCATGGGAGATGGCATTTGCTCACGTGTGCCAAACATCCTCTTCTTGAACTTGGTTAAGTCGAACTGCTCCAGGTTGGTGTCTCCAATTTTCCTCTATCTTGAAGTGATTTGCGATTCCGGCTAAAAACCTTTAAGCAAGGCCTTCATTTGATCCTTCCTTGATCCTTCACCCAACATGTTCCTGCAAGAATTTCGAAGTTAGAATGCTTTAAAATTGAATTATGCTTATGTTTCTAAGTTCTGATATTTTATCAAATAGTACGAATACTTTTAAGTGTATGAAATCAGAACTTAGATTGATTAAATTCTGGAAATATTATGATGATGCATATAACTTATACCTCAAAACTTGAATATTATAACCTTAAATCTGATTAATACTTGAAAATTCTAAGTCTTGTTTCTCTTTTTCAATGATTATTAAGTTCTGAAGTTAGATTTCTGAGCAAAGAGATGACTGAATTTTTTTATTCACGCTCAGAAATCAGAGTTAAAACCTTAGTTGATGTTCAAAATCTCTTTTCAAACTATTACTTCTCCAACGCAAATTCGCAGTACTTGATCCTTTAACCTTCAGCTCTTAAGATGAATTCGTCGAATCTTCTTTTGAGGGCAACTTGATGGGATTGATGTAATGTCCCCTTCTCAGTAAGGAGTAGTTCAGTGAGCCATTAGGCTATTCTGGAGACCCATAGGCTAACTGGAAGCAGAAATTAGGGTTTCCTATTTTCTAGGACTCCTCGCAGTTTTCAGGGATGTTCTAGTTGGAGTTTGGCAGAATGAATCGAGGTTTCCTTATAGGTTTTCTGTAAGCTTCGCAATGGTATGACATGCAATCAGTTCAAAGGAGTTTGCAGAACTTACTATTTTTAGTAAGTTGATGTCAGTTATCATGATTATTGGGTTTTTCTGGGTTTTTCGTGCTGAGCTACAGGGTTCGAAAAACAGTCTTTTTGGACTGTTTTCAAGACTTACTATTTTTAGTAAGTGTCATTTCACGCAATTCTATTTTTAGCAGTTCAATGCAAAACTCCAACCCAGTTCAGTTTGGCAGTTTTCAGCACTTCAATTCATAGTTCAATATGGTACTGATCAGTATTTGATTTGCAAGTGATTTTCTAAAAGTCTAATATTTAATTATTATTGTTGGAAGACTTAGGAAAGGGAAAGTATTTTTTAATTCAAAAAATTA
This sequence comes from Cryptomeria japonica, assembly GCF_030272615.1. NCBI lineage: Eukaryota > Viridiplantae > Streptophyta > Pinopsida > Cupressales > Cupressaceae > Cryptomeria > Cryptomeria japonica. Next base: position 262,076,126 of record NC_081408.1, read on the forward strand.
TTAATTCTCCTACGTCAGGGGATATGGATGAAAAGTGTTTAAGTTATAATGTTTTTAAGTGGCAACTTGTGGACCAAGGGAAAAGTTTGATATTGGAGCCTAGGAAGGGAACTTTCATCTTGGGCGCCATACTCTTGAAAAAGGATGAAATAAAATATATCGCCAAATGAGAGTGGGATGAAATGATATGTGATTTGGGCATATTTGGTGAGCATTTGCATTCGAATTTGGCTGGGCAAAAGTTATAAATTAGTGACTTGAGCTCTCATTTGGTCATCCATGAAATTTGTATAACGAAGTGCTGCCAGACTTGAGCTTTGAAGTTGCGAGCTTCTGTAATGTTCCTGCTATTTAGGGATCATTAACCTGCAAAACAGATTTGTTAAAACACAACAAACATATATATACATATATAAGTAATCCAAATTATAATCTAACTTCAATGCTTAATTAACATAATCATAATTTCTATCTAATAAAAAGGATACGAATGCCATACAAAGTATGTCCTTAGGCGGTTGTGAAGCTCGCCTTCTTGGAACCCCTTGGTTCCAAGATGTCCTTAGGCGGCCGTGAAGCTCGCCTTCTTGGAACCCCTTGGTTCCAAGCCCTCTAGGAAATCGAAGATGAATTCGAATCCTGTCTTGGGTGTAACCTCTTACGCCCAAGCCCTCCAAGGAAGACCCTTGCCTTTCCTTGCCTTGGGTGATGCCTTCATCATCCCAATCCTCAAAAGGGATCGGTCCGACCTTTGAGTCCTGTCTTGAGTATAACCTCTTACACCCAAGCCAGCCAAGGAAGACCCTTGCCTTTCCTTGTCCTGGACGATGCCTCCATCATCCAAGTCCACAAAGGGGATTGGCCAGATCCGTCTCTTCTTGGTTGAGTTTAATCAACCAAGCTCTAGATATGCATATCGACTTTCAGTATATACTGTCCTAGGGATTATCATAATCCCCCCTTAGACTAAGAGAGTTTCCTCCCTATAACCTCCCTCATGTGATTTCATTCATAATACATTCCTTTGCATTTTCATTTATTATTTCCTATTTCATAATCCAAATGAACATAGTCTTCTATTCATTACCTATATTCATAAAATGTTCATTAACCATTACTCATATGTATTCCTTAACATACATTCCTATTATCCTGATATGTATTTTTCCTATCATTCTTTACTAATTACGAATCATTCATTATATATGTTTACAGCAAGTTCTTCATTCCTATTTATTAATATATATATATATATATATATATGTATGTAGCGTCCTAAAATTGCGACACTTGCAATTTCGACTGCATTTCGGTCTTCACGATGGCGACGCAACACGGAACCTGAATGGAGACCCCGAAACCTGATTATGACACCAAAAACTGCATTTTCTTGCACCCTGGCCTGAACCTCCTTTGCACCCTGCTGTCCCGGGAGGTGGGACCAGAGCGCCCAGCGCCCTGGTCCTTCAGGACTAGGGCGCCCAGCGCCCTGGTCCCTGGCCCTATTTTGGGCCCGGTCTCCTATGGGACTTCGGGTCTTTTTAGTTTGCAAATTGGAAATTATCTTTCCTGGTCGGCCTAAGGTCGGAAAAATCAGTCTTTTAACCCTAATTGGCAAGTATATAAACTACATTTTCCTCTCCCATTTGGGTAAGAAGGACATATGTGTACAAGCGTGGAAACTATACTCAAGCATTCAAGCATTCAAGCATTCCTTCAAGCAATTGATCATTTCAAGTCTCCATTCAAGGCTAAGTGTTGCATTCAAGACAAGGATTCAACCATTGAAGAGGAGATCACTTACTACATACTACATGCTACATACAACATACAACATCTATACCTTCGCACATAAGGATACAAACATCCTTACAACAAGGTATTAGTACTTGTTTTACATTACAGACATTTACATTTACAGCATTGCTCATTTCTTGGTTAATTCCAAAACCGGGGTTTGACCTAAAGGCAAACCCCTAATCCCTAACCCCCCAATCGTCTTCGCTTTTCTGTGTGTAGGTTGCAGGTACGCGGCTGAAATTGAAGATCTGGAATCCTTGTGCAGAGACGAACAGATCCCCCTTCGTTTCGCGGATTTTTCGGAGGACCGTGGCGCTCGGGCGCCATCGTCCCGACAACTTTCGCTCAAATTTGCAGGACAGCGCCGTATCGACATTTTACTGCTAATTCCAGGTCCGCAGCTTCATACTGTATTCCTATCTCAGTTTATAAGCGAATCTTTGTCACTTTCTATGCATTCCTAGCTTAATTCTTCTATGCACATTCTTTACAAAAGAGGGTAGCCTTGCTTTCTTAACCCTTGAAACTCATTTAGCATCCAATCTTGCATTGCGTGGGATTGGATCTTGTGGGTTTCAACCCCTCTTTTGAATGTAAAGTCTCTCCCCTAAGTGAAAACCATCAACCCTAGTGAATCTCCCTTCTCTCTCCTTGGAGTTGGAAGAGGGGAGACCGACTAGGGTTCGATCGCGATTTTCCGCTTTACATTTTGGTGAACCCGACGTGAACATCCTTTCTGATTATTCATGGTTAGATCTGAAAATTGGATTCCTTGATTACATTTCCATGTTGATCTTTTGCAAAATTTTAGAGGTTAATTGCATAAAAACCCTAAATTTTCTTTTTAAGTAATTAAACTTGTGAAATGTTTAATTGTTAATGCTTGTTTCAGATCTGCCCTTCTATTACAAATTATCAATTCATATTTGTGCTTTGATTTTGAAAATTAAGTGGTTAAGTGTCAAAACCCTAATTTTTGAAACCCTCTTGATTCAACCTTTGTCCGACAATTTCACTGATCAAAACATCTCCAAATCAGCTGTAACTTTGGATTCCGCAATAAAATCACAATATCTTTCATCCCTGAAAATTTGGAAAAAAGTTGCGAGGACCGTGTGCACTCCGAGCGCCATCGTCCCCGACATTTTTTCCGAAATTTCGGGAGCTAGATCTTACTGTATTTTCCTGCTAAAATCCAGAATTTTGGCTGATTTTATCAATTATAACACTTTCAAAATTAAAGTCAAAGTTGGTCTAGGGATTGCTTGGATTAACGCTTCTAATCATTCAAAAATCACTGAAACTGAAATTTTGTGTCAAAATTGCGTTCTTACTGTCCTAAATCTGAAAAGTGTGTTTGCATTCATTAAAAATTTCAGTGCTTTATTTAAATTCTTGCAATTTGTGACTTTTGAAATTAAGTGCTTAATTATAACAACTTTGATTTCCGCTTTCAAAATTGAATTTTGCGTGAAATTAAGTCAATTTTTAAAATCCAAAACTTGCATTGCTTTTGGTATTCCCTCTAAAATCATAAAATTCAAAATTTCAGTTTCCCTCTCTTTTTCAAAATTCAAATTTTTGCATTTTTCGACAATCTTGGTAGGGTTCAATTTCGAGATTGCAACTTTAATTTGGCCTATCTACAGATCGTAAAACCACTCAATTTTTTCAGATTAGCTCTAAAATCATCATAACTTTCATCCCTGCAAATTTCGAAAAAAGTTGCAAGGACCGTGTTGCACTCCGAGCGCCACGGTCCCGGACATTTTTTCCGAAATTTCGGGAGACTGTCGTGATTGCATTTAACAGCTTAAATCCAGAAGATTGGCTGATTTTACTGAAAATTGCTACCTCTAAATTCAAAACTTTCTCTCTCTAGTGCATGAGTTTTACAACAATAAGCCCTACTTACACTATTCCCGTTAGACGAAGCCGTAGAATTAGGTCTTTCCGAGGTTTAACTACTGAGGAGATGGAACCTAATTTGAATAGCCTTTTTAACGAGGACATGGGTAATTCCTCTAATCCTCCTAATGATGAAGAAGCTCTCCATGAGGTTTCTGTAGAACAACTTTCAAAATTGGATAACCAATTTGACGATTTTCGACAATGGATGTCTCAAGAATACCCTGATAGTCAAGCTCTTCCTTTAATTGAGGGTCTAAAACGTATGCTTCAAAGTGATAAAAATGGAATTGATATTTTGCGTGGTATTGCACACATTGTGGATTCGAATGTGATGCCTATGAAGAGTTGTGCTGAAAATTTGGGTTATACACAACCTCCTACTCAAGTCAATCATTCTATTCCTTTGATGACTTCTATTGCTAGCATACCTACCTTTACATCAAACATAATGGCTACTTCTACACAAGACATTCCTCCTGTGATCACCAGTCATGGGGGCAATCCTTCTTCTTCAATTAACCCTCTTCCTTCATTTAATCCAACTTCTTCATTCATTCCTTCAATGAGTGCCCCTATTATATCTCCACAAATAAACATGACGCAAGGGGGCAATTCGTTTAACCATTCCATTCCTCCTTGTAGTGTTCCTCCTGTCCAATTATCTCCTATGACTAACTATCATAGAGTCCCACCACCTTACTCTTTACCTTCTTTCAATAACATAACACCTCCATCTCAATCTAACACATCTAATATGAACTCTTCGACTAAAGCGACCATTAACAATCTTGCACAGACTGTCTCTTCTTTACAGCAACAAATTGCCTCTATGAATCAATCTAAGTTTAGTGTGCCCACATTTGATGTTGCGAGCCCACTTTCTCTTGACATTGTTCGAGCTATCCCTCCTAAACATGTTGAAATCCCGCATTTGGAGCTTTATAATGGTAAAGGTGATCCTCTAACACATGTTAAGACTTTTCAAACAATATGTACCGATTTTGCTTATGACCAAAGGTTGCTTGCAAAATTGTTTACTAGAACATTAAGAGACAAAGCCCTACAATGGTATTGCTCGTTGCCTTCTTATTCTATTACTTCTTTCGAACAACTTGCAAATGCTTTCATTCAACAATTTCAAAACAATATAAGTCCTAAAGTTACTTTGATTGATTTAATGCATTGTAAACAAGGTGTTAAAGAAAAAGTGATTGATTTCATTGGTAGATATAAGCATTTGTATGCTCAAATTTCTTTTCCAGTGCCTGACAATGATATTCAAAGAATCTTTATTTCTAATTTACAAAAAGATATTAGAGAAAAACTCCTGTTTTCTGAGTTTACTTCTTTCCAACAGTTGTGTGCAACTCTTCACAATTATCAACTGACTGTGAGTCAAATGGAACAATCACATCCTATGGCTCCGAGTGATAAGGGTGATAGCAGTCAACAACCATTTGGGAAGTTTAAACCGAACAGAGATTCCATCAAATTCAATGAAAACATCATCAACAACAATGTGAATGCAGCATCAGGTGTGCCTCCTATTTCTAAATTTTTCAAGAAAGAAAGAAAGTATACTCTTTTGAATGAATCATTGCATAGTATTATGAATAAGTTATTGGAACAAAATGTGCTTACTCTTCCTCCTATAAGACAAATTGATCCTGCAAAAATTACTTCACCTTATTTTGATAACAAAGCTTTTTGTCAATTTCATCGTCAACCTGGGCATGATACTGAAAAATGTTTTGCTTTAAAGGGTAAAATTCAAGATTTGATTGATAATAATACTATCTCTGTTTCTGGAGTGAATGATAAAGGCAATACATCTGTAGCTCCTAATCAAAATCTTCAAATTTTCACTGATCCATTACCTTCTCATACCTCTAATGCAATTGAGGCTAATGATTCCTCTCTCTCATCTGATGGACTTGTGTCTATGACTCCGAATGTGATTAACTTTGTAGAGCAGCAAGAAAACCCTAAAGAACCTTCCATCACATTTGATTCCAGTGAAACCATTAGGGCACCAGATGGTCCTTTATACATAGTTGCAAAAGTCAAGAATACACCTTGCCGTGGAGTGCTTATTGATCCTTCGTGCATGGTTAATGTTATTACTGAAGAATTTCTTTTTACTTTGCAATTGAATCAAGTGATTTATGACAAAACAGATGTGATTGTGAAACTATTTGATGCATTTTCTTCTCCTGCAATTGGTTCTATTACATTGCCTATTGAGGTCCATAACAAACCCCTTGATGTGAACTTTGCTATTATTCCATCTTCCGAACAATTTCATGTGAAGCTTGGCTATCCTTGGCTATCTTCCATGAAAGCTATTGCTTCTCCTATTCACAAGTGTTTGAAATTTCCCCATAATGGTGAAGTTGTTACTGTCAATCATAGTCTCTTTAAACCAGCTGAAAGAACTTCTAGCATTCCTATTGATTATTTTTGGCCTAAACAATTCCAATCTCTTCCTCCGCGAAGTGATCATCTTTTCAAATCTTATCAAAAGTGGAAAAAAGATATGATCCTATCTCTAAGTGAACCTAGAACACCCAAACTTGACATTCCTATCATTCTTGAGAAGGAAGTTCTTCCTTTGAAAGATAAAACTAATGTCTTTCCTCAAGAAGATTCCCAACCCATCCCTATGGATGTGACTATGTCTATATCTAATAAACTTCCTAAAAGTAGACCTATCCCTCCTCGTCATGATGGACTTGGTCTTCTTCCTAAACCAAAAATTCTTCCTTTATATGGAGCAGTTCCTCCTCCTTCCTTCTATAGAGAGAAGAGACCTTCTTCTTCTCCTATTATCCAGCCTAAGAGACCACAACCTAAACACCCAAGTGATAAGGATGAGAACATTCCTCCTTCTCAATCTTCTTCACTTCCTACTAAGACTAGACGAAATCGTTCTGCACGTGAACGCCGACGAAAGCGTCGTCTTAGAGCTCAAACAGCTGCTTCTCAAACTTTGCAATCTCCAAAAACACCTTCAACAAGCATTATTCCATTTTCTCCAAAATCTCCAAAACATAAGATGCATGATGGTCTTGATCCTGTGCGAATTAAAGACCCTATTTTTATAAATCTTGATGATGCTATAGATGAAAATGTTATTCATGATGAAAATGTTACTCCTCTTGCTTCTGATAGTGAATATGAACTTGTTGATATTGATAACCATTTATCTAATGAATTTTCTAAAGCACTTATCCTAGCTCCTAGACAAGAACAACGTGGCTTGGAACATGAACATAGCTCTTGTTTGGATCTTGTGATAGCTCCATCTGCTGTGTTGAATGTTCCTCCTCTAGCGTGTTCCCTGCCTTCCCGAAACATTGATCAGCAAGATCGGGGGGTAGATGACGTGCTAGACTAGTTACATTAGCATAGCAGATTCTCTCCTCCTCTCTTGTGTTACTTCTTCCATATGTTATTCTCATTCTTCTATTTGTTGTCCTTAGTGTTGTCTACTTGAGGACGATGCAAAGCATTGAGATCTCTTTTGCTCTCTCTCATGTTGACTCAAAAGACACATGTGTTCCCTTCTTCTAGGTGACCTTCCTTGATTGGGGAATGAAGAACAATTATGCATACATACATATGATATACATGAATTATCATACAGCATACTGACCCCGAGGAAAGCGAAGTCACCTCGTGCTTTGTGTTTTGTGTCTATTATCCTTGGGTTTATCTCACACTTGGGGGTAAATCTTTGCGATAACGTGCTCCTTTCCTTTTTCTTATATGTATCACTACCTTAAAGCAATCACCCCCGGTGAGGCGTGTGCGATCGCTTTAACGTAGGGGGGCATACATCCTGTTCATATCTTTTCAAGATACTTGAAAATTTCTTGACAAATTTAGCTTTCCCTTGAAAATTTTTGATATCTTTCTTGCATGACTCATAGTGAGGGAACCTTACTACTGACAGTCATGGTTCTCCCTCGTGATCTTCCCTTTTACTTTGTCAATCGAAGTCGTAAGATCCTTAGTCCACTGGGGGCTTGGTGTGTCTTGCCTCCTTGACGTGGTGAAAGTCTTTCAATATTGTTTCGTTGTACTTTACCGGAAGTATGAGCATACATACTCCCGCTAAAGTGGGGGCTAAATGTAGCGTCCTAAAATTGCGACACTTGCAATTTCGACTGCATTTCGGTCTTCACAATGGCGACGCAACACGGAACCTGAATGGAGACCCCGAAACCTGATTATGACACCAAAAACTGCATTTTCTTGCACCCTGGCCTGAACCTCCTTTGCACCCTGCTGTCCCAGGAGGTGGGACCAGAGCGCCCAGCGCCCTGGTCCCTGGCCCTATTTTGGGCCCGGTCTCCTATGGGACTTCGGGTTTTTTTAGTTTGCAAATTGGAAATTATCTTTCCTGGTCGGCCTAAGGTCGGAAAAATCAGTCTTTTAACCCTAATTGGCAAGTATATAAACTACATTTTCCTCTCCCATTTGGGTAAGAAGGACATATGTGTACAAGCGTGGAAACTATACTCAAGCATTCAAGCATTCAGGCATTCCTTCAAGCAATTGATCATTTCAAGTCTCCATTCAAGGCTAAGTGTTGCATTCAAGACAAGGATTCAACCATTGAAGAGGAGATCACTTACTACATACTACATGCTACATACAACATACAACATCTATACCTTCGCACATAAGGATACAAACATCCTTACAACAAGGTATTAGTACTTGTTTTACATTACAGACATTTACATTTACAGCATTGCTCATTTCTTGGTTAATTCCAAAACCGGGGTTTGACCTAAAGGCAAACCCCTAATCCCTAACCCCCCAATCGTCTTCGCTTTTCTGTGTGTAGGTTGCAGGTACACGGCTGAAATTGAAGATCTGGAATCCTTGTGCAGAGACGAACAGATCCCCCTTCGTTTCGCGGATTTTTCGGAGGACCATGGCGCTCGGGTGCCATCGTCCCGACAACTTTCGCTCAAATTTGCAGGACAGCGCCGTATCGACATTTTACTGCTAATTCCAGGTCCGCAGCTTCATACTGTATTCCTATCTCAGTTTATAAGCGAATCTTTGTCACTTTCTATGCATTCCTAGCTTAATTCTTCTATGCACATTCTTTACAAAAGAGGGTAGCCTTGCTTTCTTAACCCTTGAAACTCATTTAGCATCCAATCTTGCATTGCGTGGGATTGGATCTTGTGGGTTTCAACCCCTCTTTTGAATGTAAAGTCTCTCCCCTAAGTGAAAACCATCAACCCTAGTGAATCTCCCTTCTCTCTCCTTGGAGTTGGAAGAGGGGAGACCGACTAGGGTTCGATCGCGATTTTCCGCTTTACAATATATATATATATATTAATTCATTGTCTATCTTTATATCTTTATATTCATTAATACATACTATTCCTATTAATGACCAAAAATCATTAATACATACTATTCCTATTTAATATATTAATGCAAAGACCATTAACTATATAAAATCCCTTACCTATATTTAATGACCCATGAATCAATTAATACATATATTTATGTGCACTAGACCTCAATTAATACCCCTTATTAATTAACGTTACATATTACCCTTTGAGTGTTACCCATTAACTAGTAGTAATGATGTTACCTATTAACTGCTGTTCCCCCATTAACTGATATGATTATTTAATATCAGCAACCAACTATTACTTACCTTGCCTCTCCGTAGAAGACCTTTCCTTTTTCCCTCCCCCCTTTTGGAAATGATCGGGATTGTCTTCATATACGATGGGAATGGTGACTTAAGAGACACGTCCCTTGTCTCTTTATAATGGTGCCTTCTTATACCTTGCATTTGGGATGATGAGATGTCTCATAGCTCTTGATGATATTCGCACCATTTAGTTATTGATTGACTTGTATTGCTAATCGGACTCTCCTTATAATCGCATCCTTAACATTACAAAGGATAGCACTCTTTTATTATTATTAATTTCCCAAAATAATCGTTGTTTCGTTATTTTTTGATTTAATCATCTACATCGCTGCTCATTATCCTATTTGTGTTTATTATTAATAGACACTGCTTCATCACTGCCTTAACAAAGCATAGGATTGTAGCCTGACGTGGAATTTTAAGACTTTGGTACCATATTATTTCCTCTAAGGAAGGAAGCGATTAAAGTAAATAAACCAGTGAGTTTAAGATGCTCATTGCCCCCTCATCATTAGTCAATGCAGCCCCTAAGTCTTCCTACATCTGACGTAACATGTTATTGTTTGATGAAGTTTTAAGGGACCAAAACTGACACTATTCTGACATTCTGACATCCTCTTATTTGTTGTCTGTTGAAGGCAGGGACTTAGGGAAAAATTAACTTTAATGTTAAAGAATATAATTCGGTGGTGAACAATTAACGATCTAAAGTATTTAATTCAAGCTGGTAGGTCCAGGATGTACAGTGGACTGAATATTGATACTTTATTTCAGATCGGATTTGCAGTATTTATTATTTTTGCAATAATGTATTATTATAATATTAATATTATTTTTATATAACATCAATTACATAATAAATGATAATTTATTATTATGATGAAGAATCACAAAATCTATTATTAATTACATCACCAGGATGTGGGGTTATGACAACCCTCTCACTTTAGAGGAAAATGGTGAAGTCTCATAAATGAGACAATTTTCCAATATTATTAAATGTTTTAATTATCGTATTTATTTAATCACAATAATCCAATGTCCAAAGAGGGGTTATGACAGCTTCCTAGCCTATGTCAGTTTCGTGCTTGAGATATAGCACCTAGCTGTGGAGAGACTATTTCTCACTCAAAGGAATAGATAGAGCGTATTGAGAATGGATTGCATCAGTTGGTTTTCTGTTTTTGTGTGAGTTTTGTGTGTTTCCTAATTGTTGGATGGTGTCATGACTGAATCATATTTTCACTCTTAAGTCTCTGTGCGGGCTCCTGTTGTTTATGGGTATTGGCTCTAAATTTTTCTATGCATTTGGCAATGAGATTTGTAAGTTTTCAGCCCCTAGTTTTCAGTCTTCAATTTTATAATGCAAATCGTACTTTTCGGCTTAGACGTACCTTTAAAGGGTGCATTGGGAAACGTGTTGTCTGTCTAAGGTCATGTTGATGATGTCTTCCAATTCATACTTGGTTGTTTAATGCATATTGTTAGTTTGGGTGTGTTGTGGGGTGAGTTGAGCGAGTTTTGAGTAAGTTAAGAGCAATTTGGTGTGGATTGGTGTTGCTGGTTATGCATTTCCAGCCTGCTGTCTTATATATCAGATTTTCGAAAGTTGGATTTTGGGTGAGTTTTTTAGAGTGTGAATTGTTTGGGTTGTTAGAGGATGTTTGGAGTTCTTGTTGCAGCTGTCAATTCATAATCAGCACTTGGTTGTCAATTTCTATATTCATTGTAATGCTGGTTAGTAGTACTAACAGCAACATTTTGGCTTTTTGCTGTCCCACTGCATAAGTGGAAAAGGCTGGCTTAGCCACCAACCTTAGATTAGTAATATTTCTTAAATTCTGAAATCTCTGTAATGAATTGTAAAGCTATTCTCTCAAATTCCTCATTTGTTCCCACTGCACAAGTGGAAGACGCTGGTGTAGCCGCCTACCTTAGATTAGTAATATTTCTTAAATTCTGAAATCTCTGTAATGAATTGTAAAGCTATTCTCTCAAACTCCTCATTTGTTCCCACTGCACAAGTGGAAGAGGCTGGCTTAGCCGCCTATCTTGAATTTTGTAATATTGTCCTCCCACTGCATAAGCGGTTGAGTTGAGTGAATTCCATTTCTAGTCCTCCTGCTGGATAAGCGGTAGAGTGATTGCATTCTTCAGTTCTTGGTTTGTCCTTGGCTGGTTTACCGCCAAGTGATTGCATTGTTTTCAATATCCCGATGTATAAGCGGAAGGGGTTGGCTTGCTGCCCAAGTATTGTAATCAATTTCAGTTATTGGCATCTCAAGATCCTCTCAACACTGTATGCTCTCACCCTCCCAGATTGGGCTCTCGGTGATCAGAAAGTGGAAGGGTTACTTTCAGCAGCATTTGGTTTTCATTTCCTAACCCTAACGAGTGTTGTGTTGATTGTAATTTGGAAAAATCAAAAAAAAATAAGGGGAATATTTCAATTGAGGTTGGTAGGTCTCTCTTAGGAGAAGTCGATGTTTTCTTCTTGGAGTAATTCTACTTCAATTTCGCCTATCAAAGCTTGAAGAAAATCTGATTGGAATCTAATCTCTGCTTATGGGGCTGCGAATGCAAATTTTGTTTGTGAATTATGGAAGAATGAGTGCATCCTCTTACCTATATATGTTCTAACTCCATGAGTCGCACCCCTTTGTGCTCTTAGAAAGGCCCGCTTAGCATATTAAGGCTTTCAAAATCACATTTATTCTCCTCCCTTTTAGAGGGCTGACTTGACAAATAGGTAGAAGAAAGCGCTTAAGTTGGAATTGATTATAACCATGCGATTCTAACCTCCAGCTGTCTAGGTTGAGATTGGTTTCAATTTGGGCTTCAATTCTTATGCTTGGAAGTTCGAATTTTGTTTTATTTGTTCCAACCCTCACCGTTGCAACTTAGATGTCTTATGTTTGGGAGATGTCAGTTTTTAATTCCTTGATTTTAGTGAATTCATTCTTCATTCCTTTCAGTGAACTTGCATCCTTAGGGATTTAATTTCAATTTGATAATTTTCTACTCCTATCCTTGCAACTTAAAAGTCTCATATCAACATCTTCTTTTAGCGAATTCACCTTTCTTTTCTTTTGATACTCAAGTGCTTTTAACTTACATGTTTGGAGGTTCGAATTTCATGCTTGATATTTCAACCTGATCTTTGGAGGTTTGATTTTCATCCTTAATAATTTCAACTTCCATCCTTGGAGGTTAGATTTTAATTTTTTATAGTTTCAACTTCCATCCTTCGAGGTTCGATTTTGATCTTAACCCTCATCCTTGGAGGTTTGATATTGATACTTAATGATTTTAACCTTGATGCTCGAGGTTCGATCTTGTTATCTTATTTGATCAACGAACTCACCCTTCATCTTCTTTCCAGCGAGCTTCATCTTTCCATCCATCATTCTTCCAACTTCAACAATCTTTCTTTATTCGTACTTCTCATTTTTTAGCGATTCCGCCAATCTTGCAAGTCTAGAGGTTTGAATTTTGAGACTTGATGATTCATTAAACCTCCATCTTTGCGACTTGGGAGTGTCATGTTCTCATCTTTGTGAAAAGGTTGATCCTACTTACTTCCCAACTGTTTATGTTCAGATCCCTTTCAAATTCACCTTACCATTTATCCAACGCATTCCCTTAAAGGTTCAGCTTTGACTTGATGATTCCCAACTTCCATCCTTGGGGTTTGATTTTTACACTTAATGGTTTCAACTTACATCCCTAGAGGTTCAAAGTCTTAACTTTCCCAATTAATTAAGTTGATGTACATGTTTTATACTTGGAAAATTTTATTATTTGTATTCATCATCAACTTATATCAATTCACAGGGCAGCCTCTAGAATTTTTTAGCAACCTGAGCTGGAATATAGGATGTCTTCTAAAACTCCTAGGTTGATCTTCACTCTATTAACCTTGGAAAGGCGAATGTCAACTGCTTAAGGCGAAGTTCATCTTTTGGGACCTTGAGAGCTTGTTTGAATGATGCAAGTTTTCTTCAATCATGGCCACTTTGAGATCGAATTGTTGCTACATCAAAACCCTACACCACCAAAGCAACTAGGCCAGGCAAGCAAAAAAGGTGATCCCCATTTGCAATGGGGTGATGTGTGAGGAAGTCACAACATTGACCAAATCTCTTATGCTAAAGCTCACATAGTTTGTCATTGTTATGTATCAAGGTTCAATGTTGTTGTGAGGTATTCACAAATCGCCCCATTGCAAATGGGCACCCCCACATTTTTCCTACTTTCTAGGGTAGTGTTAGAATCCTTACCTATTAGCCTTTGCATTAGAGGGGTGCAGGTGGTCAAAAGCCAAGAGTCAGGTGGATAGCCTTGTGTGAGGTGTGAAATGAGTGAGTTATAACCTTCACTTCATGTGCATACCCTTAGGAGTGTACTTCATGACCATCACCCTTGAAGCGAATTCCCTTAAAAAGCCTTATTTGAATGTGAATTAGAACATTTGAATAAAGATAGTGAATATTGTTTTGATTTGAGATCAACTCTTCCATGGAGCAAAGTTTACTTCATGAGTTCCTTGATAGGAGCGAATTTTGCATTAAGCCTTCATAGGGAAAGTTTGACATCGTATTGTGAATGAAAGCTTGAGAGACCTAAGCATTAAATTGATAAAACAAAGAAGTAATGAAGGAAGGGTTCATTTTGATTTTCACTTCACCTTCAAGGCAAGAGGAGCAAACTTCAACTTCATGAACTGAGGTACATGAGCGAACTTCATGAACTCAAGCATATGAGCGAACTTCATGTTTGAAGGCATATGAGTGAACTTCATGACATGAAGGAGCAAAGCGAAATTCATGTTGGAAGTAGAGGAGCGAAGGAGATTTGAGAGCCTTTACCTTGAGTTGATTCAATTTGGAACAAACTTCATGTTCAAACACCCAAGAGCGAACTTCTTCATGTTTTCAAGAGGATGAGCGAACTTCACAAATCAAGACACATGAGCGAACTTCACAAATTGGAGTACATGAGCGAACTTCACAAATTGGAGTACATGAACGAACTTCACAAATCAAGACACATGAGCGAGCTTCACAAATTGGAGCACAGGAGTGAACTTCACAAATTGGAGTAAATGAGCGAACTTCACAAATTGGAGAACATGAGTGAACTTCAAGAATCAAAGCACATGAGCGAACTTCGAGATTTAATATAGATGAGCGAACTTCGAGATTTAATATAGATGAGCGAATTTCATGTTCAAGCACCTAAGAGCGAACTTCATGTTTGGAGGGAGATGAGCGAACTTCATGTTCTAAGCTTCAAGAGCGAATTTCAAGTCTAAAAGTTATGGAGTGAACAATCCTCCATGTGTTCCTAATTGAAGGCGAATTTGCAAGATTGATTACAAGACCACTACCTTGAACTGATTTGATGTTTGGAAAGAGTCATTTTGAGTTGAGAAGATGAAAGGTGAAAGTTCAAAAATCATTCATGAGAAGCAAGGTCAAGGCAAACTTCATGAGCAGGGGTTTAGGAGCGAATTTCATGTGCTCCACTCTCAGAGCAAAATTCCTAAAGAGGCCTCTCCTAAAGGTAGTTCATCATGTTGTCATCAATTAATGACTAAAAGCTTTAAAGTTGAGCTTATAGAATGAAAGAAAATGAAGGAGAGCAAGTTCAAAGACAATGGTAACTTCATAAACATCAAGGGTGGAGTGAACTTCAAGAGCTCCTCTCTAGGAGCGAAAAACAACTTCAAGTGCTCCTTCATGAGGGTGAATTCTCTCTAAATCCTCTTATCAAATCTGCAAAATACATAAAATCAAGGGATATATCAACTTAGAAAAACTATCAAGGTTATATATTATGTATTTGATATCATGTTTGTTTTGTTTTGCAGATGAGAGAGGATGGTGATTGCAAAGCAAAAGGAGAAAGCTTGTAAGATCTATATCACCATGCAAGGAAGAAAACTTCATTTACAAGCATAGAATGCCCAAGAGGAATGTCAACTCTCATAGCACCAAGGAGTCATAGAGAAGGAATTCTAATACAGAGAAGCAGTTGCGCGATCAAGAATTCGTTCCAAGGCAACATCATTATTCCAAAACTAAGAGGAAGACAAGATCTATTACTTGCACCTCCATGATTGAAGCCCCAAGAGGATAGTTTCAGAAAAGTTAATCAAAGTTAGAAGATCATAATCATCATCATTGTTGCAGCTGGATAATATTGAGTATCAAGATATATTCCTAAATGATGTTCTATCAAGCCTACAAGTGCAAGTTAAAGGTGGAATCCTAGTCATGATCCCAGTCGCTACTCACCAATCAGAGGAGTTCCACATCAGCACGTCTTGATTTAATGCACCTGACTCACCCGTGATGGCACAAACTTAGAGGCACCTACCCTTATTATCTAATGGTCATGTCAAAATGTGTAATTCTTGTTGACATTGTGTTGTCATTGATGTCAACTAGTATAGTAGGTTACCGGTATAGCATTTCACCGGAAAGAAGAGGATGTCAACCAGCATTGTGGTCTTTGGAGTCACCGATACACAAGTTAGTGTTGGCTTGTGTTGGAGACATAAATTGAGATAATGACCGGTGAATAGGTATTGGAGACAGCTGCCATTATGGTAATGCCAACCGGTGAGTGATGTGTTGGTAGTGTATGGGTGCCAACCGGTAAGCATGTGACCGGTAACAAAGCAAGGAGGATCCATAAAGAATGTGCAGACAACCAGTATGCAGTTGAATGTTTGGTTGTGAAACAGCAGTACTCCCACCGGATAAAGATGGTGTCACAAGATGATGACTGACAGTGAGTGTGCTCAACCAGATCATATGTTAGGTTAAAGTTGTGTCTGCTCAACTAGGGAAGTCACATTGGTGTAACACCGGAAGTAGACTGAGCACAATGTAATGACAACAAGTTCCCACCAATCATTGGTCAGTAGGTGACAAGGATCCACTTCCACCGATAAGTGGTCATACTGAGCTTATCTATCAACATGCATGGAATGCATCATAATCCTCTGAGATACGACAGTCAGAGAAGTTGAAGGCATGATGAGTTACCGGTACAAAAAAGGAAGGATATCTTTGTCACTTTGACAAACCAGTTGAGAGGAGAACCGGTCTAATGAAGAAGAAGGAAAGGTTTGAGCATTGTAGACAGAGAGTGCAACCGGAATGCTGATGGAGACATTTGAAGTTTGATGGCATGGTGTCATCAAGGTGGTTACCAGTAAGTATGTCAACCGGTAAGCGAGCAATGTGCAGAAGTGAAAGGCTCCTATCGGATAAAGATGAGCATGCAGTAGATTGACCAGGTTGGTAACTGGGCAAATGTGATCCACCGACAGAAGAGTAAAGTGTAGGCATGAAAGTTAACCGATAGGTAAACACCGGTTGTGTGTTGTGGTCAGTGACAAAGTCTAAACCGACACAGATAACTGAGTTGAGGTGCATGCCAAAAGAGACGCCACGTGGTGTCCAGGTGTCAAACGTGAAGTTAAAAATGGACCGTGCATTGTCGATGAGGTAGTTGGTGATTGGTCGACATTAATGTCGATGGCGTAAATCACGAGCCGACAAGCAGTGTTATCGGGAAAAAGTGTATAGTTAGTAATGTTAATTATCAATAGTTAGTTAGCCGACGGGTAGGTAGTTGGAGTCGCGACGGTTGTGTCGCACCCCTTCGGCTGTCATATATTGTACCATCTCCGGGTGTTGGAGGACATGTAATGGTGACGACGGATATAGTATGAACATCCCTTGACATTAATGGAAAGCTTATTCTGGTACTTCTTTTATAATTGCATTGTACATTGCTGTTCGATTTTTGTATTCTTCCTGTTTACCCAGTGAGGTAAACATTTGGCGTCGTTGCCGACACGAACTCGGGAACAAGAGACACGGAGACACGGATGACGCACAGACACAATGGGCCTACCCGTTGGTGAGGTGAACCCGGAGGTCGACGATGCCCAAACAGAACTCTACATAGGAGAAGACACTGCGACGAGAGAATTTTCGATTCTACTCCAAGTAGCCATTCAGACCTATGTGCGACGAGAGGCGGCGGAGGCGGAAGTCCCACCAAGTGCCGTGTGGACAGCGTTAGAAGTGAGTCCGGAGGTAAATCGGTTGATGAACCATCTCCCCCGATTGCTAGCACAGGCATCGTTGGCACAACAAGCTCGCCTGGAGGAGATTGCCCAGGACGAGCGACGCCAACAAATTTTGCAGCAGTACGAGGAACGGGAAGCAGAACGAGATGGCGCCAGGTCAGGGGCATTTGAACCGTGAGCCATACGGGGCGGAATAAAGAACACTTATTGTAATGATTATGTCATATTGTTGGCATAAACTTGTCTTCCACATTATGAATGAATAAAAGTGTTCTACTTTTTATGTCATTAACTATATAGAAAGTTGTCTGGGAATTAATGCCCAATACACTGAATAAGGACAAAAATAAGCCACAATATATAGATGAACGTGCAGTAGCCCAACGTGCCTTGATCCTTGAACAGCAAGCGGAAAGGCGACAGAGGTATAAGCGAAGAGAGGAGGAACGCTCCGAAGGGGACGGTGAGGCCAGCGGCCACCCACGGAGTCGGGAGGAGTTACTTGCGGAAACCCGCCGTAGGATAGAGTGTACCAAAACTTAGTTGAGGGATTTGAGGGACTTGCCACACACACCAGAGGCTAGGAAAACTCCAAGGAGTGGGGAGGAGGCAGAAGAGGGAGAAGACACCGGGGCTGCCAGGAGTGTCGGAGGGACACTGGGGCACGGCGGTCAAGCACCCCTTATAGGATCTGACCCATCCGGAGTAGGACAACAACCACCAGTAGTAAAAAGGCAAGGTATGGCACAAAAACAAAAACTTCCAAAGTTCCATGGGGATGGGAAAGAAGACCCTGTCCGCCACTGTCGCACTTGTGAAACAATTTGGGGAGCGAATGGTGTTACCGATGAGGACGAGTGGGTAACACAGTTTCCCGCAACCCTGAGGGGCGTAGCCATCGACTGGTTTTCGGATACAGATAAGGCTAAAATTGGCACATGGGCAGACTTGAAGAAGGAATTTCAAGCAGAGTTTCGTCTCCTAAGAGACGATAATGAGATCGTAGCCGAAATCTACGGCACGAAACAGAGAAAGGACGAGACTGTTCGAACCTACAGCCGGCGGCTCAAAGAGCTGCTAGGAAAGATGGAGAACCAGCCGGCAGACGGACTGAAAAAACGGTGGTTCGTGGAAGGTCTAAAGAAATCCCTTAGACGAAAAATGAAGATAGTACCTCCTTCTTCATATTCCGACGCCTATAACAGGGCAATGGATTTAGAAAGTGAACAGAAGACGTCCAAGAAGAAGAAAAATAAATCCTCGTCGGAGGATGATTCCTCTTCTGACAAAAGTGATAGCAGTGATGACGACTCTAATCGGAAGGTACGGGCTCTCCAGAAAGATATGGAGCGAATGATGAGAGAGATAAAGGCAACCAAAGGAAGCACAAGCAAGGGCGACGAAGGGGAGTTATGGTGCACGGACTGCCGTACCAACGGACACACCAAGGGGTCTTGTCCGAAAAAAGCATTTTGTGATATTTGCCAGATTGTCGGACACCTTATCAAGGAGTGTCCGTACAATATGAGGACCCGTAGCCAACAGGTTCTCTTTACAGAACCATCTGCGTCAGCCGGCACGTCCCAGCCTGCGAGCAACAACGCCTCGTCTGGCGGCTACCGAAACAACAGGCGAGGAAGAGGTAATAATAACAATACGAATAATAGAAGCCGAATCCAATACGACGCTAAAGGGCAGCCGATGATACAATGCCGAGCTTGCAATCACTGGGGGCATTTCGCCAGAGACTATACAGTGGAGGAAGCACCACAAAAACTTTGCAAGTGGTGCGGTCCGGGGGACCATGATGATGGCAATTGTCCCAAATCTGGCATGAACCTATTGAATGTGGAAACGGAAGATGCACTCGCCATAACAAGGTCCAAGACGAAAGCAGCCACTTATCCAGATCCCCACATGGAAAAACGAAAGGCACTGGAGGCACGAGCGGAACTGGAGAAGGAGATGTCAATGAGCAAGGATGCACAGAGGCTTGCGGGTACTTCTCGCTCTGAAGGAGAAACAAACATTATAAACCAACTGTTACAGGTCGAAATACCCATCAAAATGAAGGACCTCCTGGAAAGTATGTCGCACTTGCGAGCGACATTGTTGCAATCCGCAATAATAACCCCAGTAGGCCAACCAATACATGGCAAGGACAACCTTGGCGAGACAGCGGCAGACCCATTAACCCTAACGATCAATAATGGTAGACACCCAGCAATGGTGGAAATGGGTATATTGGGCACCGTCCTGACCGACACAATTGTCGACGGCGGGTCGGGAGTAAATGTCTTGCCAGAGGAAACATGGAAAAAATTGGGTAAACCTACTCTCTGGCCGTCCACCTTTAATTTATTGGGAGCAGACCAACACGGCATCAAGCCGCTTGGCACACTCATGGCGCAACCAGTGACTATCGGAACACAGTCGTTCGTCTTGAATTTTGTGGTCATCCCATTGAAGAAGAAGGGGTATGATGCCATCCTCGGCAGAGGCTGGTTGGTGGCGGCCAAAGCAAACCACAATTGGAAGAAGAACACCTTGTCCATGGAAAAGGCTGGCAGAAGGTATACCATTGACCTCAAAACTCAACTGGTCAGTGAAGAGTTGGCGTCAGAGTCAGAGTCCGACGGAGACAACGATACCGACGAAGGAAAAGATGGCAGGGGACCAGATGATGAAGGCATCTTAGGAATTCAAGCTTGTTCTGAGGATGAGACGGATTCTTTGAGAGGGCTCTTCCATTGGCAAATGGAAGACTATGAATTATTGTACGGGTGCAATATGTTGGGGATTGAAGGACCTGACATGAACGAGTTTCCGCCAGAGTACGGACAATACAAGGAAGGGGATGTCCCTGTGGATGACGCACCAGCGCACCAGTTTGACAAAAGTAAGCCCATAAGGTACGAAGAATCCGCACTTCAAGTTACAAACCTTGGGGAAACTTCAGAACAGAAAAATATTCTAGTCGACGACAACTGGAATCCGGTCTTAAAGACGGCGGCGTTGAAAATCTTCACAGAATACAAAGATGTGTTCGCTTGGACGTATAAGGACCTCAAGGGGGTACCACAAGAACTTTGTGTACATCGGATCCCTCTGGTTCCCGGAGCCATGCCCGTACGGAAGAGGCCATACAGGATGAACAAAAATTATGCGGCCAGGGTAAATAACGAAATTGACCGCATGCTTGAAGCAGGGATTATCTTCAAGGTCCAAACGAGTGAATGGGTATCACCCATTGTGATATCCTTGAAAAAGGAGGCCGATCAGATAAGAATTTGTGTAGACTTCAGGTGTTTGAATGCTGTCACAATTAAAGATCCATTTCCCATACCATTCACAGACACCATCCTCGAGGAAGTCGCGGGTCACGAAATTTATTCATTTATGGATGGATTCTCCGGATATAACCAAATTTCCATTACAGAGGAGGACAAATTGAAGACCACCTTTATCGTAGAAGATGGCGTCTATGCATACAACCGGATGCCATTCGGGTTGTGCAATGCGCCAGCTACCTTTCAACGGATAATCCTCCATATCTTCGATAAAATGTCCGTAGGAAACTTCAAAGCATTCTTGGATGATTGGTCCATTTACAACACGGAGGAGGCACATCTGGCCGCACTTGGCGAATGCATGGAGAGATGCCGACGAGCCCGCCTCGCCCCAAATCCCAAGAAATGCAGATTCATGGTGCCTCAGGGCAAGTTACTAGGGCACATCGTCTGCAAGGCTGGACTGAAGATGGACCCTGACAAAATACGAGTCATTGTGGAGATGGAGGCGCCCGACGATGTCACTGGCGTCAAGTCATTTCTTGGACACATCGGGTATTATAGGCGGTTTATTAAGAACTTTGCCCAAGTATCATACCCACTTGATAGGCTGACACGAAGGGGGGAGCCGTACGTCTGGGGGACGGCCCAAGAAGAGGCTTTTCAAGAGTTAAAGTCACGATTGGTGGGTGCGCCAATCTTGACATACCCAGACTGGGACAAAGAGTTCCATGTACATGTCGATGCATCCAACTTCGCCATAGGGGCCACCCTGGCACAGGTCGGCAGCCACGGGCTGGACCACCCAGTATATTTTGCAAGTCGACTCTTGTCAAACGCGGAGAGGAACTACAGCACGACGGAGAGAGAAGCCCTCGGCATGGTATACTCCATCCAAAAATTCCGACATTACCTATTGGCAACACCATTCACATTTTATGTGGATCACCAGGCGTTGATGTATTTGGTGAACAAGCCAATCATCCAGGGGCGGATTAGTCGATGGTTGTTGCTGTTACAAGAATTTACGTTCAACATCATTGTCAGACCTGGCAGGAGCCATGTCATAGCCGACCAGCTATCACGGATCAAGTCTGGAGAGCCGGCCGAAGGCGTTAGCGAGGATTTTCCAGACGCCCATCTTTTCCGCATTGCCATCCTTCCTCATTGGTACACGAGTGTGGGTGAATATCTGTCAACGTCAAAATTTCCTAAGGAAATGTCACCAGGCGAAAGACGGAAACTTGTATTAAGAAGCCGAACATTCCAACTTATAAATGGTCTTCTCTACAAAATGGGACCTGACCAGATCCTACGACGATGCGTCTTGGAAGAGGAAATCCCAGGAGTATTGAGAGAAGCCCATGAAGGGGCTGCTGGAGGACACATGGGACCGGATACGACAGCAAGGAAGGTCCTCCTAGCGGGCTTGTGGTGGCCGACACTGCATAATGACGCCAGAGAATGGGTGACAAGTTGTGATACATGTCAGCGTGTTGGGCGACCGTTAAAGAGAGATTTCATGCCACTTAACCCGTCGCATGCTCAAGAGTTGTTCGAAAGATGGGGGTTAGACTTCGTTGGTCCATTGAAACCAAGTCGCGCTCGACGATGTAGATACATTGTCGTGGCGACAGAATATTTGACCAAATGGGTTGAGGCAAGGGCTTTGGCAGACAACTCCACCGTTAGTACGGCGAAATTCATTTATGAACAGATTATCACCCAGTACGGAATACCTATTCAACTGACACGGGGGGCACTTTGTAAATCATATTGTTCGACTACTGACAACCGAGTTCAAAATTTTTCATTCTCTATCAAGTCCGTACTACCCCAGGGCAAACGGTCAGGCTGAGGCGACCAATAAAATCATCGTGTCGGTAATTTATAAGTCCTGTGGGGTGGAAAAAGAAGACTGGGAGGAGCGTCTGCCTTCGGTACTTTGGGCGTACCGCACAACTTATAAAGTAACCACCGGGCAGACACCTTTCCAATTGATGTATGGCCAGGAGGCTGTGGTACCGGTCGAATTCATGGTGCCAAGTCTTAGAATCGCTATTGACAACAAGCTAGGCGACATGGAAAGCCTTCGAGAGAGACTATACGCCTTAAATAAGTTGGATGAAAGACGGACAATGGCACAATGGGTGACAGACGTGGCCCAGCAACGCAGGAAATACTGGCATGACCAACACATTCGGCGGGCGAGGTTCACGCCGAGCCAATTAGTCCTAAAGTATAACGGACGGAACGAGATTAAGCTTGGCAAGTTCAGAGTAAAGTGGCTAGGCCCTTACAGGATCCGAGAGGTCGCAGCGAATGGATCAGTCAAGCTCTCGACCCTCGACGGACAGGAAATTCCAGAAGGCGTCAACGGGTCAAAACTGAAAGTGTATCACCAGAGGTTGGAAGCGCGCAGGAGCAGCCCGACAAGAGGCGCCCAGTCGCAGTCGGATAATAAATGAAAATGAAAAAAAAGAAAAAAAAAATTAGAAAATTAGAAAAATATATATATATGAAAATTTGAAAAAAATATATAAAAAAAAAATGGGAAAAAAAAAAAAAAAAAAAGAAAAAAAAAGAAAAAGAAAACAAAGGAAAAGGGACCACCATACGGTGGCCACGTAGTGGCACCACCGAAGGTGGACACCACCGTGCGGTGGAAGCCACCGACGGTGGGAGCCACCGTGCGGTGGGACCACCAACGGTGGACGCCACCATGCGGTGGAAGCCGCGTGGGTATAAAGCCGCAAAACCGCCGAAGGAGATAAAACGGAGCGCAAGGGAAAAACAGGACACGCAGCAAGAACCCCGCACCACCACGCCACCACGCCGAAGGGAAATAAAAGTTTTCGTTTGCAACGCCGCACAAGACAAAGCAAACACACCGCATAAAGCAGCCGAAGGGAAAACAAGAGCAGCCGAAGGGAGGGAAAGAAGGTAGCCACCGTGCGGTGGAAGAAGCCGTGAAATTGTTGGATGTTTGATCGAGAAGCTTTTGCAAACGAGGGCAGGGCAGAGAACGCGATTCAAGGCCTTCGTTGTTGTCGGTGACTGCAATGGCCATGTCGGACTGGGCGTCAAATGTAGCAAGGAGGTCGCTACGGCGATTCGCGGTGCTTTCATTTTGGCCAAATTGTCTGTTATTCCCGTAAGGAGGGGTTATTGGGGAAACAAGATAGGGAAGCCGCATACCGTGCCCATTAAGGTGACGGGTAAATGTGGGTCTGTTACGGTGAGAATGGTGCCGGCTCCACGAGGTGCTGGTATTGTGGCGGCGCGCGTGCCTAAGAAGTTTCTGCAGTTTGCTGGTATTGAGGACGTCTTTTCGCGGTTCGACTAAAACGCGGGGGAACTTTGTCAAGGCAACATTTGACTGTTTGTCAAAGACGAACAGATTTTTAACACCCGATCTGTGGAGGGAGACTCGCTTCTCAAAATCTCCATTCCAAGAGTACACAGATTTGTTAGCCAAGCCTGCTAAAGCCCTCATTCTGGAAGATGTTGAAAAAAAACACTTGATTTAGGATGCTATTACAATTGCAAGTTACATTGAGCAACGACATGAGGGGCCTCCAAATTTCCGGCGATTATTGAGTTCAAAGCTAAAGCGGTTGACTACACAAGATAAAATTGTGAAGATTCTTCAAAATTACCGTGCGGTGTAGTGCGGGAGGACAAGAGGATTTTTTTTGTTCAGCTTTTTACTAGCCGGAGGTAGTTGGGATTACCACCGTACGGCCTATCTGCGAGGAGGTAGTTAGGTGCTTTCCGTCCGACAAGGGGAAATCAAGAAGTGGTCAATGGAGTCTGCGGGAAAAAGAAATTGGAAAAAACAGTTGCAGGATAGCAGCTATAGGAAGCCGGATGCACGTATTCTTCCTTCAGGTGTTCGAATAGCAGGTGGCACAATGGAAGCCAGGCAGAAGAAAAAGACACCACAGCAGCCCACTGCACGAGGGAAGAACACCTCCACTTCACAGAATATCACCTTTGAGGGATTGAATGGGGTGGAATGTCGAAAATGGTGGCAAGACAAGCCGGATGATAATTTGGTGAAGACAAGTCTTCGCAAAGCAGGGGTAGAATGGGCTATCCGGATGCCTGTGTTCGCCATTCGCGAGTACGAGGGAGCATTGCGATATATGGTTGATACCTTTGATAGCCACTCACGGACGAGCACATTTGAGTATCTTGGGAAGGATATCACCATATCCTTCAAACCTGCAGATTTCACGAGAGTATTTGGCATCCCAGGCATAAATGGCAAGAAAGTGGACTTGAAGGCGAAGATGACACGGGAGGAAAAGGAACATTGGATTACGCGAGTGTCGCGAGACTTGACCCCAGCAGAGATGGCGAGCATCGTAGACGCCACGAAGGGTCGTGGGATGCGTAGGTCCTTTGTCGCAGAGGGTCATTGGCGATGCATAATGGACGTCATCAAAAGCAGGTTGACAGGGTCGGGTAGGGCATTCGACATCGCTTCGCCACAGATCATATTGATGAACGGGTTACTGGACGGTGTAGTGTATGATTGGGCTACCTTGTTATCAGAGCGGATGTGCGCATTCTTGATGATGGAGCAGCGCACCTTTTATATGCCCCACTATGCCATTGGACTGTTTTTGGAGGCTACGCGGGAAGCAGTGCCAGAGGCCGAGTTGGAAGTTAGGCCACAGGGACCTTTGGCGGAGGGTGAGCCTCCTATCATGCATTGGCGACATCTGGATATTGGACACTCTTCCGCGAAGCGGAAACGGGTATTAGAGACCACCGCAGCAGAACCAGATAGTGGGCGAGAAACTTCTAGCAGTGCAGAGGATTCCGAGGATTCGGAGGATGAGGATGACAGTAGTAGTCGACCCACAGACGAGGGGAGGATGGAACCCGCCGGAGAGCGAGTGTTGTTTGCACCACCCACACTCCCACTTGGCACCCTTGTGGGGTCGTCGGCAGGCAGTACTTCGATTCCGGCATTTGGGCAGAGCCGCACGCCCGTTACACTCGGGCCCATGCAGCCGGCCGTAGCACCTTCCGCCATACCACCGCAGCAGGCTTGTGCACCAGCCGCAGGACCAACTCCCGCAGAGGCATGTACTGACAGCACGGTAGAGTTGTGTGGTCCACCACAGGGAGGCGTGGCAGAGGAGATGGTTGAGACGGAGCCTCAGGTGCGACTGGACGTCGTGGGATCCGACGCAGTGGTGACGGTTGCTACCTCCTTGCTGGAGGAGCCCATCGCAGGACATGTTTCCAAGGGGGAGAGAGGGTCGGAGGTGTTGAGTGCAGCTCCATCGGTGGCAGCGATGGGGAGTTGGCTGACCCGGAGATTCCAGATGACAGTGATGCCAACCGTAGGAGCAGTTGTACTCTCACCTCGGCGAGAGCCTCCCACTGAGGTGGTGGATCTGGAGGATTCCTCGGCGGAGACGCAGGCACCAGCAGAGGGACAGGTCCTTGGAGAGGGTGTTCCTACCGGCCCAGAGCAGGCGATTGCTACACTTGAGGGGGCGGGGGAGACACCATTGTGCCAGCAGGATGGAGCAGGTGTGGTTGAGGAGACTTTTGAGTTACCACGTGGGCTTCCTGTACCTACATCGGGGCTAGATGGAGAGGATATTGAGGTTTATTTGGCAGATATGGTGATGAGGGGTCGGCGAGTGGTGGTCGCGGCTCAGACACGAGCTCTGCAGCAGGTTGTGGAGGAATTAGAGCAGGTCCTCCAGTTTATGCGAGACGGCTGTCCAGCAGCTTTCACTTCATGTTTTGAGGCGCGAGGGTGGCCAGTTACCCAGACGGATGCGATGTTGGAGGCTTGGCGTGTGCCTCAGCCCGTCGTGGAGAGTAGGGTGACGACTCTCGTCCGGGAGATTGAGCAGGTTTACAGGGAGGCCTACTATGCCTTACGCCAGACACAGCATGAGTCTGCGGTTCGCGAGGCTGCTCGAGCTGAGTTAGAGCAGGACATGGCCAGACAACAAGCCTCATGGGCAGCCGAGAGATCAGAGTTGGTCGCACAGCTTGAGACAGCCCGCGCAGAGAAGGTTGCGGTGGACACCCGTCTTTCGGAGGAGCAGAGTGCGCGGAGTCTCGTCCAGCAGGAGTTAGATGTTGTTCAGGCCCAGTTGGTTCGCATGACAGAGTCGGCCGATACCAAGGAGAAGGAGCTACTGGAGGCTGCGCTTATGGTGAAGACTGCCTTAGAGAAGGTGTTGGTGGCAGAGCGGGATGTGGCAGCACGCACCCAGCAGGTCTATGAGCTCTGCGCCCGCCTGGCGGCCCAGACACCTGCCTCTCACCCTTCGACTTCAGGGACGCTTCCTCAGCCCCCTCCTTGACTTTCACTTGGTTGTATATTTATATTACATTGTCTCCATTTTGTTGTTAGTCGTCGGAGACGACTTCTTTTTTGGGGGGGATGATGTTATCGGGAAAAAGTGTATAGTTAGTAATGTTAATTATCAATAGTTAGTTAGCCGACGGGTAGGTAGTTGGAGTCGCGACGGTTGTGTCGCACCCCTTCGGCTGTCATATATTGTACCATCTCCGGGTGTTGGAGGACATGTAATGGTGACGACGGATATAGTATGAACATCCCTTGACATTAATGGAAAGCTTATTCTGGTACTTCTTTTATAATTGCATTGTACATTGCTGTTCGATTTCTGTATTCTTCCTGTTTACCCAGTGAGGTAAACAAGCAGAAGGATGCGGCTCAAGGCAGATCAAAAGGTTGATGTTTGTGTTGCAACGATCAATGTAGGATGTCTTGGTGCAGATCAGATTTGGAGTTGCAAACCGAGAGATCATTCGATGTGATTGGCAGATACAGGTCAATGATCAGTTTGCCGTGTTTGCTAAAAATATCAAACGTGTATTGGAAGCAGCGAGATTGGCGGTGATGTCTAGTTTGCTGTAGGTTGTCAATCCCCAAGCAAGATCTGATTTGATACGCCTCATGATTGGTGGAAGGAACCCTAGCACACCAAGGTTTGAATGTCCGTTTTGGCGGGAATGCAGAGGTATAAATGTGCAGATCGAAGACCCGATATGTTGTTGTTGCACAAGAGAGTCACGTCGGTGAAGGGAGTGAAACCAAAGAGTTAGTCAATCAAGAGCCCATCAACAATCACAAAGGTGACTGAGTGCTAGAGAGAGAACCGGTAAGAAGAGTTCAACTGGCAAGGTTAAGGCAACCGATAGACTGTCACTGAGCTTGACAGTGGGGTGAACCGGTAGTGTTAGAACCGATAAGAAGGCAGCAGTGAGTGAAGGAGAGCAAAGAGAGAGTGAGAAGAAGTCAAACATGGCAAAGTCTGAGTAGAAAAAGATTCTGAGAGATTCAACAGAGTACCGATAGTGACAAGAGAAAACCGGCATAGAAGAGGTAGAGGCTGAACCGGTAAGGTTGCAGCAGAGAGTGAAGAAGAGCAGGAACAGTGTGAGCAGAAAACCGAAAGAGAACAAAGAAGAGGTGAACCGGTAAAGAGTTTATTTGCAAAGGTTACAGAATTCATTTGTAACCGGGATACAACTATTGCATTATTTGTAATCATTGTGATCACTGAGTTGGAGCTCGGTGCAGGGGTTGGTGCTCCTTGGGTTGGTGCCCTAAACTTTGTAATCAGTGTTTATTGTGAGGCTGGATTGGAGCAGTAGACTCCAACAGAATTTCTCACCGAGGTTTTTCCCATGTTGGGTTTTCCTCGTACATCCAGTGTTATGTGATGTTCCTTTTGTGTGTGCTTGCATTTGAGTCTTCTCCCTATCTCACCGGTATATACACCTTGTGTTAGATCTGCTAACCGGTACACACATTTAAGATTAAAAAGAGTTAAGTTTGGAAACCACTGATTCACCCCCCCTCTCTGTGGCATCTTGTGTTCTACAATTGGTATCAAAGCCTAGGTTCCCGGTTAGATAAGCTTTCTCCAACTTGGGTAGATTTTGTTTCTGAGAACACACTGGTCAATTTTGTGTCAACCCCTACTCTGGTATTTGATGGGTCAAACTTTTCTATTTGGAGTTGTAGGATGGAAGTCTACCTGTCCTCTTTAGGCTATGATGTTTGGATGTCAGTTGTGAATGGATACTCTATCCCTGCATGTCCTCCCACCGATCATGAAGCAAAAAGAAGATACCCATGTATTGATGAAGCAATGAAGGCTATACTCAGTGGGCTTTCCGGTGATGTTTCCTCATAGGTAGACATATACAAATCGGCAAAAAGCCTAAGGGACAAATTGAAGAAGCTCTATGGAAATGAGCCTACCACTGCAGAACCAGTTTGTGGTAGCAAGAACAACAGAGCAAACTCATGTGCAGATGATGAAGATAGATTAGTCAACAGGTGCAGCAATCATGAAGAAGAAACCCACCTCTTCATGGCTCAAGAGACAGAAAGTGAGATGCACACATCAGAAAGTGATCATGCAGATCAATCCTACCGACAAGATGTGTTTGCTAGTGATGGTGAAGATGAAGAAGAAGATGAAGCAAAGGTAGATCTTGAGGGAGAACTAGTGAGTGCACTTGATGAACTTAGAAGAGTAAGAAAAGAATATAAGATGTTCAAGAATGTTGCTATTGTGGAACAAGACCGGTTGTTCAAATGTCTCCAAGAGTCAGAGTCAACAATTGCAAATCTGAAAGCACAAGTGGAAGATGGGAAAAAGGTGGGTGTAGAATCAGAATCAGATTTGCATATCAAGGAGTGCAGGTGCAAAGATTTACAATCAGAGCTAGAGGCCAAAGACCAAGAGTGTCCGAAGCTAATAGGAGAAGTGGAGAATCTCCGAAAAGACCTTGAGAAGTGTCAAGATGAGCTCAAGGTAAGAATCTAGTATGATGGCAACACTGAGGCCTTGGATAAAATGTTGAGTAAACAAAAACACTCCAATGATACCGAAGGATTAGGTCTTGCTACCGGTGAATGCTCCACCAGCAAGAATGTCTCCCCCAAGGACATTCGGTTTGTCTCCACAAATGGGAACAACAAAGGACATACCTTAACTGTCTGAAATGCTCCAAGAAGGAAGGTTGACCTAACTACAACCGGTGAGGACATGAAGCTAAAGAAGACCGGTGCTGCAAGGAAAAACAATGTTGATCCTAAAGGGAAAGGAAAGTTGAGAGAAGATAGCTTCACCAGAAACAAGAACATGAGAAGACAACCTAGAAGACCTCCAACCGGTAGAAGACAAAGAAATGTTGCTGCCCAAAATACAAAGCAAGTGTGGGAAAAGAAGGGATCAAATGAAAGGACTGTAGTGACCGTACAGTTCAAGAACAGTCCTCGAAGAAGTAGAAATGGAGAAACCAAGCCGGTAAGATCACCTCATGCTTGGCAAAATAAATTTGTAAATTGTATGCCCTCCTTTTTTCGGTTACTACTTTACATGCAAAGATTATGGTCATAGGGTAGATGAATGTAAAAACAGGTCTAGGTATAGACAAAATGTTTTTCCTAGGAATAACAATCTTGCCTATCAAAGATGTAATGGTTTTGGCCATAGAAGTCATGATTGCAGAAAGAAGAACTTGCAATCCTATAATAGCCGGTATAACAACTATGCTCAATATGGAAGTGGGTATAGAGCATATGGGAGTCAAAGATCTGCATGGAACCAAAGGAGAAATGTTCCTACAAGATCAAGAAATCCACCGGTTCCGGTAGCCCGTTACAACAACATGATCAGGAGAAGATCAAACCGGTTTGATAGAAGGTCCTCCAATCATGTGTTTGGTATGAACACAGTCTGCTTCTACAGCAATGCTTCCGGTCATGCTGCAAAATCTGATAGTGCAAGGGCCAATCAGCAAAAGAAGATAAGACCTGCTCCCAAGACTGCAAATGGGAAGAGGAATGAGACCAAGCAAGCATGGAGGAAGAAGCAAGAGAGAAGAACCATGGACCGGCATTGTGCATTCAATGCACAGGTGATATCTCCTAAGGCTTAAAGGAGATGCAGAACTCAGGGGGAGTTATATATTGATCATATCATTCAACCCCATAGTTGAAATGGACAAATGGAAGGACTAGCAACTGTCGATACAAGGAAGAAGATGAGATGGCAATGTGTGTAGTTAGTGCCTTGGCTACACACCTACAAATGAGAGATGGATTACTGCCACATGTGTCAGTGAATGGTTCAAATTGCCATTGGGATCAGAGGCATTTGACACAAGAAGACAAAGGCTAGAGGAAGGTGCTCTGGTGGAGATGTTGATCCGGTATAGTAAACCGGTATGTATATTGACTGGTGTTGCAGGCTATGTAAGTCAATGTGTTCCGAGATCATTGCAATAACTCTAGTGGCGTCGATTGAAGAAGTTATGTCTCAGGTGATATTGGAGAAGACCTGAATGACACGTGTTGGCCTCGTAGTAGATCATATATGCACAGCTCAACCGGTATATGGTGCAGATTGGGGCTCCAGTTTAGGACCTGACAGGCAATGAAGACCTGAGATCTGTGGTTCAAGGGGAGTTGACCGACATATCTTCTAATTAGTATCAGATATACTGAACACAAGGGGAGATCAAGTGTCTATGGCTGTACCGGTATGTTTGAGACTTTGGGAAGTGCTCATTAGTCCTTGTTTGTGAGGTATTTCAATGTCTATTCAATTTGTACTTAGCAGAAATCATAATTGGACCACCAAGACAGTTGCCTGCAAAGAGGGAGAGTTACCTGCACAGGGGAAGAACACACATTCGGTATGGAGAACATACAAGTGATATCAAATTGGTATCAATGTCAGCGTCAACACTTGGTATCAGCAAATTGGAGTAAGAATAACTTTCTACATATCAAAGGGGAGAAGATGCAATCTGACCGGCAGGTAAGTAGAATTCACTGACACACTTTTCTACAATTGATATCAAACCGGTATATACAATTGGTATCAAATTTGAATATACACTTGGTGGCTGAGCAATTGGTGTTAGTTGGTGTCTGAGCCCTCCATCTCAAGTGCTGATGATTGAGAGGATGTAGAGTGAAATGGTCAAAGGAGGAGAAGCAACCGGTAGAAAGCTCTATCAGTACCCTTTGCCATTGTTGTCCAATGGGGAGAGAAAGTTTGTAGTAAACCGGATACTACATGAGTTGACATCAATGCCAAAGGGGGAGATTGTTGGCATTGTGTTGTCATTGATGTCAACTGGTAATGGTGTCATTGATGTCAACTAGTATAGCAGGTTACTGGTATAGCTTGTCGCCGGAAAGAAGAGGATGTCAACCAGCATTGTGGTCTTTGCAGTCACCGGTACACAAGTTAGTGTTGCCTTGTGTTTGAGACATGTTGAGATGTTGACCGATGAATAGGTATTGGAGACAGCTGCCATTATGGTAATGCCAACTGGTCAGTGATGTGTTGGCAGTGTATGGGTGCCAACCGGTAAGCATGTGACCGGTAACAAAGCAAGGAGGATCCATAAAGAATGTGCAAACAACCGGTATGCAGTTGGATGTTTGGTTGTGAATTAGCAGGACTCCCACCAGATAAACATAGTGTCACAATATGAAGATATGACTAACAGTGAGTGTGCTCAACCGGATCATATGTCAGGTTGAAGTTGTGTCTGCTCAAACAGGAAAGTCACATTGGTGTAACACCGGAAGCAGACTGAGCACAATGTAATGACAACAGGTTCCCACCAATCATTGGTCAACAGGTGACAAGGATCCACTTTCACCGGTAAGTGGTCATATTGAGCTTATCTAGCAACATGCATCAAATGCATCATAATCCTCTGAGATAAGACAGTCAAAGAAGTTGAAGGCATGATGAGTTACCGGTACAGAAAAGGAAGGATATGTTTGTCACTTTAACAAACTAGTTGAGAGGAGATCTGGTCTAACGAAGAAGAAGGAAAGGTTAAGCATTGTAGACAGAGAGTGCAATCGGACTGCTGATGGAGACAGTTGAAGTTTGATGGCATGGTGTCATCAAGGTGGTTACCGGTAAGCATGTCAACTGGTAACCGAGCAATGTGCAAAAGTGAAAGGCTCCTATCAGATAAAGATGAGCATGCAGTAGATTGACAAGGTTGGTGATCGGGCAGATGTGATCCACCAGCAAAAGACTAAAGTGCAGGAATAAAGGTTAATCGGCGGGATTAGAGAACCGGTAGGTAAACACCGGTTGTGTGTTGTGGTCGGTGACAAAGTCTAAACTGACACAGGTGACTGAGCTGAGGTGCATACCGACAGAGACGCCACGTGGTGCCCAAGTGTCAAACGTGAAGTTACAAATGGACCGTGCATTGTCGGTGACGTAGTTGGTGATTGGTCGACATTAATGTCGATGGCGTAAATCATGGGTCGAGAAGCAGAAGGATTCGGCTCGAGGCAAATCAGAAGGTTGACGTTTGTGTTGCAACGATCAATGTAGGATGTCCTAGTGCATATCAGATTTGGAGTTGCAAACCGAGAGATCATTCAATGTGATTGACAGATACAGGTCGATGATCAGTTTGCCATGTTTGCTAAAAATAGCAAACGTGTATTGGAAGCAGTGAGATTGACGGTGATGTCTAGTTTGTTGCAAGTTGTCAATCCCCAAGCAAAATCTGATTTGACATGCCTCGTGATTGGTGGAAGGAACCCTAGCACGCCAAGGTTTGAATGTCCATTTTGGCGGGAATGCAAAGTTATAAATGTGCAGATCGAAGACCAGATCTGCTGCTGCACGAGAGAGTCACGTCGATGAAGGGAGTGAAACCAGAGAGTTAGTTGATCAAGAGCCCATCGACAATCACAAAGGTGACTGAGTGCTAGAGAGAGAACCGGTAAGAAGAGTTCAACTGGCAAGGTTAAGGCAACCGATAGACTGTCACTGAGCTTGACAGTGGGGTGAACTGGTAGTGTTAGAACCGGTAAGAAGGCAGCAGTGAGTGAAGGAGAGCAGAGAGAGAGTAAGAAGAGGTCAGACATGGCAGAGTCTGAGTAGCAGAAGATTTAGAGAGATTCAGTAGAGTACCGGTAGTGACAAGAGCAAACCAGCAGAGAAGAGGTAGAGGCTGAACCGATAAGGTTGCAGCAGAGAGTGAAGAAGAGCAGGAACAGTGTGAGCAAAGAACTGGAAGAGAACAGAGCAGAGGTGAACCGGTAAAGAGTTTATTTGCAGAGGTTACAGAATTCATTTGTAACTGGGATACAACTATTGCATTATTTGTAATCATTGTGATCACTGAGTTGGAGCTCGGTGCAGGGGTTGGTTTTGTGATCAGTGTTTATTGTGAGGCTGGATTGGAGCAGTAGACTCCAACAGCATTTCTCACCGAGGTTTTTCCCATGTTGGGTTTTCCTCGTACATCCAGTGTTATGTGATGTTCCTTTTGTGTGTGCTTGCATTTGGGTCTTCTACCTATCTCACCGGTATATACACCTTGTGTTAGATTTGCTAACCGGTACACACATTTAGGATTAAAAAGGGTTAAGTTTGGAAACCACTGATTCACCCCCCCCCCGAATTGAGTTTGTTATAACAAACCCTAATAAGGGTTTTCATTGTAAAATCTCGGCCATTGATCTGAGCCATTGAATTGTATTGAGAGCACTATAAAAGGCTCAACCTCTTCATTTGTAAAGGTTAATAGGTAGTTTTTTGAAGAATAGGATAGCGAATAGCAATTAGAGTAGAAGTTAGATTAGGAGAAGGCAAAGATTGTTGTCAAAGCCTTGTTGTAAAGAACAATTGATTTCATTGAAAATATGGTGAATTTGATTTGTTACTTCAACAACTTGCATGGTCTTTACTTCTCAATTTATTTTCATGTTGATTAGATTGGATGGAGGAAATTGTTGAATGTATTTGTGTGGAATTTGTTTAGTCCATACCACTAGCCTCTTGTTGATTGTAAGTGTGCCTTGCGTGGTCAACTGGAATGATATGAGCTTAACTTGAAATTGTTATGCGTCCATTGTTCATGCATTAACTTGAATGGTGATCAATGTTTGATGGTTATGATTTGAACATCTTTGAAATGTCCTTAGAAGATTGCACTGAGCTTGTGTCAAATTGTTTCGTTTGATGGTGAGACCTCGTCCAGTAGGATTCCATCTGATCATTCATCCATCTTCTTACATTCTAGGTCTTAGAATAGAACTCTCAACCCTTTATCTTTTGCCATTTTTTTAATCAAGCTAGTTTAGGATAAAAAGCATCACAAGATTGCAACATCAGATGATCAAGTTCTAGCGATTCAAGCATTCAACAATTCAACGTAAGTCCTCGTGTGATTCCAACATAATCACATCAAACCATTGTGCTTATCCACACGTCGTGACCCGACATACCAGATTCTTGGAGTTATCTCAAGTGATCCTTAAGCCAATCTTCAGCATTCGAGTAACTTTGTTCAAGAGAGGATCAAATACTTTTGGGTGTTTTATTATGTGTTCGCATGTGCATAAAAAACACATCAACACATGTGTAATTGGATTAGCAATCATCTTGTAGATACCACCCTCTTACATAGTTGTAGCCAATCCTTAACTAGGATCCTATCTAAGGCCTCTAATAATGTCATGTAGATGATTAAACTCAGTTACACACTTAAGATTTATCATGGTTATATCTGAAAGTAAGTTCTTAGATAAACTAGGAACATATAGGACATCACTGAATTCAAGAACATCATCTAAAGGCATGTGGAAGGAAATAGAACCTATCCTTGTAGCAAAAGATGTACCATCATCACCATGCTCCACCTATATACCTACCTTTACTCCTAAAGTGAAATAAAAACCTTCTTATCAAAGGGCTTGTGTCTTGACACTCCATCCACTTACCATCCTACACCAAAAACTATGGTAGTGATTAGGCATGACACCTAAAGCTTGTCTCAAGCCTAGATCAAATCTTATGCACCATAAAAACTTTTACACTCCTTGCAAACTATTTATGTTGTTGTTGCTTGCCCTTCTCCTTTAAAAGACAATAATAAGCATAGTGGCCATTCTTTTGGCATTTGAGACACATGACATGGATCAAGTCTTTCTTCCCCTATTGAAAAGAATTTGACTTCTCCTTTCCCTTCTACCCCTTCTCAAGTCCTCCTTTCTTACCACACACACACACACACACACACACACACATTCATCTTCCCAAGGGATTGGTTCTAATTCTAAAACAGTCTCTAGTCTAATCTCCTCAATGAAACTATCCCAAAGTTTCTCAAAAATCAAAAGCTTCTTGCAAGTGCAAACACCTTGAGCAAATAGGTCCTACAATGAACAAACCCATTATAGCTATAGGCACCATAATTTGAAATTTTGAGGACTCTCTAGAACTCTCTAGACTCCCGAGTCCTATCTCGGGCTAAGTCCACTTGCCATTGACTCCCGAGGAGAGTCCGAAAGAGTTTTGTGGAGTAGTCGTCTGAGTCTCCCCCAGGACTCTCTAAGTCCCATACTTGGACTCCCGAGTTTTTGGATTCTCAAGTCCACTTGGGTGCCGCTAAGGAGCTAAAAAAACATTAAAAAGTGACTTTTCCTTCACCTTTTTTTTGGTCCAATCTTGACCAAAGCAGGGCTGAAAACCAAAATAGGAAAGGAGAGGAGAAGAGGAGCATTTGAGATCCAAAAAAGACAAAGTTGAAGAAACAATTTATCATCATTTTTATAGTGTAGCACCTTTTAGTTCGACGCTTGACAAATTGAGTTACATTAGAAAGGGAAAGAGGAAGATGTAGATTGTATTTGGTTATTTTTCTCATTTTGATATATAATGATATGCAAACATTTATAAATTTATGATGTTGTTATACATTTGAAAGTTTGAAACTATAAGTATGAATTATGAAATTTCAAATATTAAGTGTTTGAAGATCATATGACGTGTAATTTTAGAATTATGACAAATTGATAGTCAAATTAGGCTTTCATGTTCTCTAAATGAATTAATTTCTATTTTTTTAATGGTAAAACTATTGTTTTCATTTTTGCCAAGCCCGCACCGAATTTTTTGTCGAGTCCGGAGTCTGAGACCTATTTTGGGCTGCCGAGTCCGAGTTTTCAAACTTTGATAGGCACCAACTCATCAACATCTACCTTTACCACAATTGCAATAAATCAGTCACAAAGTCCAATGATCTTCATAAGATAAGTGACTACTATTGCTATATCATTTGTGCACGTGGCATTGAGTTTGTTCTTTAGCAACATCTTGTAGGAAACATTCACACTTTGATAAAGAATGATCGAGGCATCATGTGTCCCTTTTGTGGTCTTCTCTATGATGTGAGGGATCAAATGGTTCATCAAATCTAGGATGATTCACTTTGCCTTGGCCAATTTTCTGTTATGTTTAGCCAATTGAAGGTGCAACCTTAGCTTCCACAAAATAATAGAAATCAACATCCTCCATGAGCATTTGCAATTCCAAGGTGTAAATTTCAAGTGCCCTCTACATACTCACTCTCTAAGACCAAGACTAGTCATGACTGCAACTTCTAAAACAGACTTAAACCAAACAGAATAGCGAGGCAAAATTCAATTCAATAGCCTATGATAGCCGCAGATCACACTCCAATTA
The DNA here is from genome assembly GCF_030272615.1 of Cryptomeria japonica. Lineage (NCBI taxonomy): Eukaryota > Viridiplantae > Streptophyta > Pinopsida > Cupressales > Cupressaceae > Cryptomeria > Cryptomeria japonica. The sequence continues at coordinate 262,113,482 of NC_081408.1, forward strand.
GTGGACAACTATTGGCATCACAAACTACAACTTCTCACAGGTCTGGACCACTTCAGTCACTAAAACAAGGGCACTAAAATCCTCCAACAACTCCCTCTCAGAGGTAGCATCACACTGCATTCCCAGACCTAGAAGACCTCAATCAAAGTGCTCTAATACTATGTTAATTTTTAGACCATGGTAAATAGAATATGCACTCAAAAAAGAAAATTCTAACTACAATCTGAAACTTCAATCAAAACAATAGACCTCACTACAATTACCTACAAACACACACTATTGAAAATATAAACACATTTTTAAAAATGTGTTTATTAAACTGAACTGAATTACAATCTAACATTGTTCTTATGTATTCTATATTTTTTCTGCTACTTAGTTGTGCACTCAAGATATCTTTTATGGATGAAAAGAATCTTTTGCGCTACACACATCGAACTCGGTTGGAATGCCAAACTTAATAGAATAGACTTTTACCAAAAACCTAAATAAAATAAAAGAAAACGCACTTTATTCTAAAAACAAAAACAGCTTATCTTCATAAATTTAGAATCCTTTTAAACATATGAAAAGCTAGAAGAGTCCAATGCTTAGCTAAAAATTGAAGAAAAAACTAAACTAAACCTCAAAGTTTCTTTCAATGACAAGCTGTAGGAGAACAGTAACCAAACAACACTTTTGAAAAGCTAACATGCCTCGCACCCTACAATTTATGTTCTATCCAAGATTAATATAGAAAAGATTCCTTTGGAATCCATTCTCATTGTCATGTATTCTCTCGTAGACACCCCACCCAATTTCTTAGCCAAATAACTTCAACGCCCAATATGTCTAACCATTCCAAGTAACAAAATTGAGGACACGATTGAGTTCAACTCTTTTTCTACTCGTCACAAGTATATTTCATGAAATATCTTATAGGATATTTTTAAGTTTGGATTTATCCCCTCTAAAATCAATATGAAATTTCCAGCATGCCAATGACACTTTTGTTAAATGGCCTTGTAAGAAAGAAAAGGCAGACTAACTTTACAAACATCTCAATAACCTTTCAATTCATTTAAACTCGTCATGGAAATTCAAAAACACAAGTCTCTCCCTTCCCTCAACATTCTAGTTTTCGAGGAATGGACATCTGAATAGCCTTTCGGATCATTTACATTCATCATTGAAATAAAAAAACACAAGTGTCTTCTTTCCCTCAACATTCTAGTTTCCAAGAATAGTTCATCATGATCAAGCATCTCAATAGCCTTTCAGATCATTTACATTCACTGTGGAAAATCAAGAACACAAGTGTCTCTCTTCCCACAACATTCTAGGTTCCAAGAATCGAAAAAGTTCTATCCTTCATGTGAACTCCTAATATTATCCTGCACAAAAAGAAATTGTTTTAAATACCTTTGCTTATCAGGCCTTGTGAATCTAAAATAAAGAACACCTTGAATAAATAAGACTCTACTTGTCTAAAGAGAATTAAGAGAATGCTTCATCACACTCAATCTCCTACTACAAGCCAAACTCCAAAATCTTCCCAACCAAATCCATTATGCAATTTTTCCTTTTACCCAAAACATAAAGGAAAAATAGCTGTAATCCAAAACACCATCAACACCATGATATTTTCCACCCCAACTAGACCTATTAAATCAATTCATCAGTCAGTTAAAAACGAACTTAAGGCTTGCAAATGAGTTTGCAAGATTTCATGCTCATGGAAGGGTTTGTCTATAGGTGAAGTCAATTGTTCAATCCAATAAATGCTTGGAGAACATTTAGCAGATATGAATCATGGTCTTCTTGACAAGCCTTACCTAGCCAATGATTTCGATTTTATCAAACACCAGGTATGTTTAAAAAACCTGAAGTCACTGCTTGAATTTAAAATATCTACATTTTGAATAGAAATAAAACCTAAAACATCAGCTGAGAATATGATCTCATATCAAATTTAACTTGGAACCCTATCATTAACAAATTAAGCGAGCTCAATTGACCCTATGGCTCCTTATTCTACCAGATTCATTATTCATTTGAAAACTTAATCAAGATTATTATTCAACATATTTGCAAAGTCAACTATTATCATAGTATCCATGACAATCCTCATTGCTTGCTAGGGATAGGTTGAGGAGTTCGATTGAAACTAAGACCTAAAACCTATCATGTAATATCATCCAAAAACCTAACCTTAACTACATGAGACTATAGATTCAATTGTAGAAGACATCATTCATCAGATCCTAGTACTACCAATAACACTTGGGTACACATTAGGTCATGAGTAATTTCAAATTCACACATTTTAATTATTTTATAGCTGATATTACTATACAAGTTTTTGTTGAATAAGATGACCTCAAAGCTTAGATTGGGTTAACGTAAGATCACATTGGTTGCATGGTTGTCTGAATTATCGCTGGGAATGTGTTGATGTGGTTTTTATGCACATGCGAACACAGAATAAAATACCGAAGTATCTTATCCTCTCTTGAACAAAGTTCCCGACTGCTGAAGATCTCGCTGAAGGATCAGTCGGAGTAACTCCAAGGTTCTGTTATGTAGGATCTCTACGTGTGGATAAGCTCTATGTGGTATGATGTGATTTTGCTGGAATCACAAGGGGACTTACACTTGATGACCTAAACGTCTGATTTGCTGGAATCACAAGGGGACTTACACTTGACAACCTAAACGTCTGATTTGCTGGAATCACAGGTACTATTAACTAACTGGAAGACAAACAAATGGCAAAAGATGCAGGGTTCAGGAAGTTTACTCTACTACCTAGAATGCGAGAAGATGGATGAACGACTAGGTGGAGTCCTACTGGGCTGGGTCTCACCATCAAGTTGAACAATTCAACACCAACTCAGTGCGATATTCTGGGGGATGCTTCAAATATATTCAAATCGGACACCTTCAGATACTGATCATCATTCAAGTTAATGCATGAACAATAGACATGTAACGACTTGAGATTAAGCTCATTTTATGCGAGTTGACCACGCAGGACGCACTTACAATCAGTAAGAGGCTAGTGGTATGGATTAGACGGATTCCACACAGGTGCATTCAACGACTTCTTTCATTCAATTTAATTATCTATCATCTAAAATGAAGATTCAACAAGAGACCATGAATATTGCAAAGAAACGACATATTTCACCATATCTTCAATGAAAAAGAAGTATTTACAATTAAGGCAACAATGTCTTGTCTTCTCTTCCTAGTCTACTCTAATTGCTATTCTATTTGCTATTCTACTACTTATTCACCGACTATCAACTATTTACTAACTATTCTCTATTAGCTAACCATTGACTAACTATTAGCCTTTACAAATGAGGAGCCAGGGCTTATATAGTGCCCTCAATACAATTCAATGGCTCAGATCAACTTAAGATCAATGGCCGAGATTTTACAATGAAAACCCTAATTAGGGTTTGTTACAACAACTCAATTCTGGCCAATGAAATAATTGCATTATTTGGACACATGTCTTCTCTGGAATATTCGACCAATGGATAACCGGGGTAGGTACATCAAAGTGTGTGCCATCTTTGATGAGTCGGGTACATTGAATCTGGACACGCTGAGGTGGACCAACCCGATTGGACGAGTGATGACTGAGACGCCACCTTGTCTGACACTTGCAACTTGGTTGATGTTCAATTTGATGATGCTGAGAAGCTAACTTTAATTAACTCTTTTGGAACTGTTTGCTTCTTCAATGAACCCTTGCTTTAACCTCCTTTGTCTTTGATGTGCAGGATGGATGGTGTATCTTTCCTTCAAATGCTGGACTGGAAGAGGTCGTCCTTGTTGATGCTAGACTAGAGAAGGTCGTCCTTGTCTTGGCTTGATCTTCTTTCATCTACAAAAACAAATCAAAAGATGATTAAGGACATAATAAATTCATTTCAACATAGTATTTCACACCTTAAATCATCAACAAAAGATATTAAAATGAAGTTAGTTCAAGACTCTTTCCAGGGACAAGCCCTATAAGAATTTCGCCCTGGACCCTCTGGAAGGGTCAGGAGCGAAATTTGCATTCTTGGCCAATTTAGACCTTTTTTCAACATTACCTCACAACCAGCACTTTGCCTGGCCCAAACAAGGTGAAGAATAGGCCTCCCTAAGGATTTCGCCTTGGACCCTTTGGAAGGGTCAGGAGCGATTTTCTTGATTAGGCCTCAATTGCCCCATTTTTTCACTCCAAAATCCTCCGGAAGGTGAGCATATGCTTGTTTTAGTCCGACAAAGTCTAGGGATCCATCCTTTTAGCTTCTCACATGGGCAAATTAGGTGATAATGAGAATTTCGCTCTGGACCCTTTGGAAGGGTCAGGAGCGAAATTCCTTCTTTAGGCTTTATTTTACACTTGCTTTACTTCCATTCACCCTACAAGGCAAGAATATCTCACTCCAGCCTCAACCATGCCATAGGTATCAACATTTTAGCTTCACTCAAGGGAAAAATGGTTGATTTGGAGAATTTCGCCCTAGACCCTTTGGAAGGGTCAAGAGCGAATTTCTCGCTTTGCTTGTTTTCCTTCACTTCAACTCATCTTGCAAGGCTTAAACAACCTCTCTCCAGTCTTTTCATGCCTTAGGAATCAAAATCTTGTCTTGACACAAAGAGGAAATAGTGACTTTGATGAATTTCGCTTTGGACCCTTTGGAAGGGTCAGGAGCGAAATTCACTTTTTGCTTGCCTATTCACACTAAATTTCACTTTCTTCACTTCACTTCATCTGGAATCCCCCATATTGAACCCACTTCTCAACTTGACAACATTGATTCGATCTTCACAAGGCCCAAAAAGGAGAATTCGCTCAAAAAACTAGCCAGGGACAGGACCTATCCAGAATTTCGCTCTGGACCCTTTGGAAGGGTCAGGAACGAAATTCCAATTTTAGCTCAAAATTTGCATCTTTGATGGATAAACATCTTTTCAAGGCATTCCAAATAGCTTCTCTCATCCTAGTCTAGGCCTGACTTAGCACAAAATTTGGAGAAAAGGATGGTTTTAGTGTTTTTCGCTCTGGACCCTTTGGAAGGGTCAGGAGCGATTTTCAAGTTTTGAGCATGTTCCTCCATCCTTTCAACTTCAATTCACCTCCAAGACTAAGGACACATTGCCTCACTCCTATCTAGGCCATAAAAATCAAAATTTGACTTGATTTGCAAGGAAAAAAGGGTGATCCTAGGAATTTCGCTCTGGACCCTTTGGAAGGGTCAGGAGCAAAATTCTCATTTTGGCTTCAAAATTTGCATTCTTGGTGACCAAAATCCACTCTAAGGCAATCCAAATGACTTCTCTTACCCTTGTCCAGGTTTGATTTTGCTCAAATTTTGGAAGAAAAGATGGTTTTTAGGATTTTCGCTCTCGACCCTTTGGAAGGGTCGGGAGCGAAATTCACCATTTGGCTCAATTCCTTCACATTTGATAATCATTGATAAGTCAAAGTTATTTCTAAGGACCTCTTCCATCAAAACTCACCTTAGTTAGCACTAGGCTTGGCACAAAATTGGGAAAAAAGGTGGTTTTTGAGAAAATTCGCTCTGGACCCTTTGGAAGGGTCAGGAGCGAATTTCTTGTGTTGAGCTCATTTCTTCATATTTGATGACTCTTGACAATTCAAGGACATGCCTAAGGACACCTCTAATCTTGACCCACACTAGACTTGGCATAAATTTGAGGGAAAAGATAGGTTTTGCACAATTTCGCCCCGGACCCTTTGGAAGGGTCAGGAGCGAATTTCATGATTTGCTTGTTTATCCTCATTCAATTCCATTCTTTTCACTTTGTTTACTTAGACTCTTATCCTTGGATCCCTCTCCCATGCTTGCAACATTTCGCTTGACCTCAAAGTGACTAGAAAAGAGAATTTCGCTAGAAATCATGGCCAGGAACAGGACCTATAATGAATTTCGCCCTGGACCCTCTGGAAGGGTCAGGAGCGAAATTCTTCCTCTAGCCCAAAATCATCATTTTTTGAGACGAAAATCCATTCAAGGGCAATCTTAAGGGCTTCTATCATCCTTGTCTAGGCCTGACTTGGCACAAATGTGAAAGGAATAGGTGGATTTAGGATTTTCGCTCTGGACCCTTTGGAAGGGTCAAGAGCGAAAATCTCATTCTTGACTTGATCCTTCATCTTTTCACCTCCAATCTTCTCTAGAAGGTAACTAAACATCATTCTCATGCAAGGAACAAAGTCTTAAGCCCAAGCAAGGTCAAAAAGGTAGGCTTGTAAGGAATTTCGCTTTGGACCCTTTGGAAGGGTCAGGAGCAAAATTCACCTTCTTGGCTAGAATCCTTCATTTTTTCAAGGCTTTCAAACATTTCCAAAGTCCAAACATGTCCACACTTCCCTTCAAGATGCCTTGCAACTCAAAATTTGGTCAAACTAGGGAGGAGATGAGCCTTCGGAGGATTTTTGCTCTGGACCCTTTGGAAGGGTCAGGAGCGAAATTCACCATTTGAGCTTTTGATTGTTCATTTTTTAAACTTCAATTTTCTGCTAGAGGCAAATATAGATCGTTTTCCATCAAAGGAGCAAGGTTTCAAGCCAAAACAAGGGAGCAAAAAAGGTTTATGATGAATTTCGCTCTGGACCCTTTGGAAGGGTCAGGAGCGAAATTCACTTTTTGGCTAAAATCTTCATCTTTCAAAGTGTCCAACTCCCTCCCAAGGCAAGAACATACCAATTTATCCTACATCATGCCAACACCTAGCCAAAACAAAGAAGGAAATAAGAGGTACAAGGATTTTCGCTCTGGACCCTTTGGAAGGGTAAGGAGTGAAAATCATGATTTGACCTTGATTCTTGCTTTTTTCAACTCTAATTTTCTTTGGGAGGCAAACATAGACTACTCTCCTTTCATCTCCATCTTGGTCTTGACTTTAGCAAAGGGGAAAATGAGTGTTTTCAAGAATTTCGCTCTGGACCCTTTGGAAGGGTCAGGAGCGAAATTTCTATTCTAGGCTCAATTCACCTTCAAACTGACTTGACTTTGTCTTAGACTCGATCCTAGATCCATTTCCTTCCATATCCTTGCAAACTTGCTCGACCACTCTTTGACTTAGGCGAGATCTTGAGTCTTTGGTGAATTTTCGCTCTGGACCCTTTGGAAGGGTCAGGAGCGAAAATTGAAATTCGCTCTGGACCCTTTGGAAGGGTTAGGAGCGAATTTTGACATTTTAGCCTCTTCGTCGGGATAATTTTACACTTATACTTTAAGTTATATTCCATATATACTTCCAAGATGTTTGAGAGTGGTTTCGGACCTCCAGGAGTTATATTGCAAAATCTAGTTTTTGGAGGATTCTTTAGTTTTCCAGACTTAGTCAAATTTCAGGATCAGGACATTCCAGACTTAGCCAAATTTCAGGACATTTAAAGATCAGGATGACATTCCAGACTTTATCACTCACCAACTTGACCTAGCTCGGACCTTCAAGAATGATACTCACTCACCAAGCAAGACACAATTAGTAACAAGAGCAAAACCAGGCCCTAAGGAAGACTCTCAAAGAAACCCTAATTCTGGGGCCCTGTGGACTAACCCTGGCTCAAGCAAAGCCTGCAATCCAACAATCCCCTCGACAGCACTCATCCTGCAAAGGCTAATAGACAAAACCCTAAAAGACCTAGAAAACAAACCCTAGAAAGCAAAAAGCAGGGGTCCCCATTTGCAATGGGGCGATGTGTGAATACGTCACAACATAATGGTATACATAGGTGTCATCCATACACCAATGGAGTTTATAATGCCATAACACTGTAAAAAACAAGTGTAAAGATTCTGCCAGCATGTAAAAGTCCCTTTGCTGCAAAAGAATCTTAATGAGGATACTCTTAAACATCACCCAGTTCAATGGTCAAAAGTGAATTTTGGTGGATAAAAGTAGGACAACTATTTACCACTTTTTAGTGGAGATGAGGCATAAAATTGCTATTGATTGTTTGACCATTGATGCATGTGATGTTTAAGTAGGGTGCTTAACAAGTAGGTAGGTCTCACCATTTAAGACCAGATGTCCTTCCCAAATGTCTTTGCAGAAAGGTGTTTTCCAGTTTTCCTACCATGTGAGCCCATGTTTGGGGAGGGGGAAACCATTTTGAATGTGTCTCATAATACACGTAAGAGAATTTTGTCATTGTGCTTGTCAAGGTAGCCGCAAGGATAATAGCTGATATCTTTGCCAGAATAACTGAGACTGTGATATGCAAGGATAGGTAGATAAATGCCATGCTAGCCTCATGGCCAGAAGTTGGTTAAATTGAAATGGATCTCAGTTTTTTATGCTACCAGATGATAAAGTTCTATTGGCATGACAGTTTTCTTATCATTTTCAAATTTTGCCACACACATAATTTAAAAACATCTAAATCTTAAGACAATGAAGGGCGCTAGTGTGTGCTTGGCTCAAGTTCAAATGCACCTTACTGCAAGGAGGCGGCCCATATCTCTAGAACTTCACACAATAATTCAGTTTAAACTTACCCATAAACCACCACAGTTTAAAAGTTGCCCACAAGCTCCCCAAAAGATTTACCAAACAACAAAAGATATGATTGCTTTTTGTAGGTTTTCTAGATTCTGAAGATACTGGCCATGTCTCTAAGCTTTCGCATTTGTCTGCCAAATGTTTATCCTCACCTACTCTTTCTATTGCTACTTCGGCTTACGCAATACCTATAATTTCAAACTCTCCATGTAGACACTAACGAACTTAAAAAACCAAATAAGACTTAAAATTCTATTCCTTTTCTTTGGCATGGTTTCCTATTTGAGTCTATGAGCTCATATTATTTATGTATGTACCTTGTATTTTGAGAGCTGTTTAGATGCTGCTCTGTTTTTGGCTTTCATATAATAAAAGTGTTTATCCTGTTCGGTAATAGAATTGTCTTTAATAGTTTTTTGTGTGTAGAATGGCTCTACAGGAAATATTTTTTATTCTAGTTTGTTAATGTAATTCTGTTGTCATCATTTGGGCTTGTATAAAAGCTTCATTTGGTATCAAAGCAGGTGATTTTGTTAAAAAATGCATCGTGTCAAATTCTAACTCTTTGCCAATCCCAGAATTCAGCGGAAGTGATTATGATTACTGGTGTATTAAAATGATGACATTTATGATAGGAAAAGACTTGTGGGAAATTGTAGAAACAAGGTATGAAGAGCCCACAGATTGGAATACTCTTGCAGCCAATGATAAAACGGCTAAGGAGGAGGCGAAAAAGAAGAAAGCGCAAGCTTTATTTCACATTCAAATAGCTCTAGATAAGAGCTTATTTCCAAGAATTGCAGATGCAAAGACAGCTAAGGATGCCTGGAAGACTCTAAAAGAAGCTTACCAAGGCAATGATCAGATCAAGGTTGTCAACCTACAAACCTTGAAAAAGGAATTTGAGAATTTGAAAATGCAGGAAGCTGAAAATGTGAGTGATTATTGTGTAAGGGTAAAAGATATGGTCAACAAAATGGTTACTCTGGGAGAATTATGAACAAAGAAGTTATGATAAAAAAAGTGTCGAGGTCTCTAACACCAAGGTGGAACAATGTTGCCATCATCATTGAAGAGAGAAAAGATTTGTCTACCCTTCAGTATGATCACCTTGTTGGATCTCTTATGTTACACGAGGAAAGATTAAGAAATTCATCTTGAGAAATTAATGAGAAGGCTTTTTCCTCCAAGTTGTAAATTTCAAAGGATGAATATGCAAGCAATAGCTCCAAAAGCAATCAAAGCCAAGGTCGAGGTCAAAATTAGAATTCTTCAAGAGGAAACAGAGGGAGAAGACATGGTTCAAGAGAAAGAGGTAGAGGCAGATTTGATAAGAGAAATAGCTAGTGTTGCCATTGTAACAAGTATGTCCATTTTGAAAGAGATTGCAGATTAAAATCAGGTAATAACAATAAAAATGTCAATTATGCTCAAGAGGGTGAAGAGGCTTCATCAAGTAATTCATTTTTATCTTATGGCAAAGCTGAAAATGATGCCATAGATGTTGAAATAATAGCTAGTTCGGATCAAATATAAGTATTACTTGTACTGGGCTGGACCCAAACGCGATGTAACTTGTGAATAGGGCTAACCCTATAATGACTAATGTCACTTGTAAATGAGTCTAACCCTATAATGGGCATTGTAACTTGTAAATGAAAATAGGGCAGACCCTATTTTTTATATTGGTCCGACCCTATAGTTGTGACTTGTAATTTAACCCTATCTTTTGGCACCAAGTTGAAAGGGCCGACCTGAGGTATCTAGGTGAATTGGACACATATATATTTGAAGTCTTTTGCAAGTATCAAATACATCTGTTCAACAATCAGCGACTACTATCTTGTAATCAGCAAATTGGTTCCTCTGCACCAGCTATTTCATTCAAGATTGAAGACTGCATTATCTAGGGCAACAAATGCATGTATAGGGGCAGTGAACTTCTCCTTGAGGCTGTGATTGATCAGCAAACCTGGAGCAGCATTCTTGGTTAGCGAATTCTTTCTGCAAGCATGATCTTATACCTTCAACAAGTGACCTGATCCAAGGACAGCGAACTCTCTCTCAGGGATAGCAAAGGTGTCTTTTGATGCAACAAATCATCTTCACGTCTAGCAAATCACCATAGCAATCTGTCCTCCTGCCAAGCGAAGGATCTGCACTTCTGTGTCTGATCAGCAATCACCTACAACAGAAATCCTTCAGATAAGTCTAAGTGTTGTTCATCTCACTATGTGCTCTAATTCAAATTATTATCTGTTGATTATATTGCTTCAAGTGTGTAGCAAAGTTGTAAGACTCTACTGATTTTGACATAATACAAACTGAGAATTTGTTGCTGGGTTTTTCACCTCCAAGAGGGAGGTTTTCCCGGGGTACCCTTGTTTTCTGTGTGTTCTTTGTGTTGATTTTTTGTCATTGCTATCTAAATTTAACAGTCTGATCCTAAAATTAACAATAGATGTTTGATATTTAGATTTAAGGTGCTCTAACCACATGAATGGGAATAGAGTTTTTTTCTAAAATTGATGAGAGTTTCAAATCCATGATTATGCTTGGTGATGACAGGAGGCTGCTGCAAAAGCAGCTATGGGAGTCCATACCAAGGAAGGTATGAAAAGTGTTCAAGAAATTTTATACTCCACAGTTAAAGCACAATTTATTAAGTGTTGGACAGCTGTGTGAAAAGAACTATAAGGTTGTGTTTGAAAATCAGAAATGTACAATTTATGATAAAAATCAAGATAATCATGTGGTTACAGTAGTGCCTATGAAAAAGAATAGGATATTCCAACTGAATTTTGCTATGTTACCGGTTCTTTGGGTTTTGGCTTGGGTCCGGGTCCTGGTTCGTGTCGGTCCTGGTCCGGCCTGGGTTCGACCTGGGTTCCACCCGGGTCCTTCCCAGGTGGCCGGGTTCCCTGTGGGTGCGCCTATGTCAAAGAATAGGATATTCCAACTGAATTTTGCTAAGTTACCGGTTCTTTGGGTTTTGGCTTGGGTCCGGGTCCTGGTTCGTGCCCGGTCCTGGTCCGGCCTGGGTTCGACCTGGGTTCCACCTGGGTCCTTCCCAAGTGGTCGGGTTCCCTGTGGGTGCGAAAGACCCACAAGGAACCCGGCCACCTGGGAAGGACCCGGGTGGAACCCAGGTCGAACCCAGGAGGACCCGGGTGAACCCAGGCCCGTGGGTTCCCAAAAACGGGGCCCACGGGTCAAAAAAAAATAAAAACCAATAAAAAAGTACTTTAAAAAATAGTTAATTAATAATTAAACCCTAATTCGCCCCTTTATGACGCATTTCATGCATCAAAACATTCATTCAACTCATTCTATTTGCATTTTGAAGGTTTTTTCTCTAAAGCCAGGTTTCTTAGTTTTTGCATTTTTCTTCTAAGGTAGAGACTATGAAGATGTGAGACACGCATAAAGGGCACAGGAATCACTGGAGAAGGAAGATTTAGCCATCAAAGGTGAGTGAATCTGAATTTTTTATTTTCAAGAATTTTTTTAAGTTTTTTTCAAATTTTTTAATTTTTTTTTTTAAGTTTTTTTTAAAAATTTTAAATAAGTTTTGTATATTTTTTTATACTTTGTATGCATAGTATGGGGTTATAATGCCGAAATTTTATCAATTTTTTTCAATAATGTTGTGTTTTCTCTTTTTATTTTAGGTGCATTATTCATATAATCATACATAATGGCTGAAATTGGAAGTGCAAGTGCAAGCTCTAGTTCAATTGCCCATGCCCGAACTGAAAATAACGCCTTTAAAATTGATCAAGATTCACCACTTTGGCATTATACAACAATGATCAAGCAAGGGTCTGGTGGTGGGGGTTTTGTTTGGAAGTGTAACCATTGTGGCACTGAGTATACCAACTCATACTATCGAGTGAAAGGCCACCTTTGTTTCATCCTCGGGCGTGGAATAAAATTTTGTAAGGGATCAGATGGCAAGGGGCTGCCAAAAGCTCTAGTTTTGGAATATATTAGAGAACAAGAGGAAGCTGATAGGAGAAGTGGCAAAGCAAAGACTGATCATCCTCTTGTCCAATCAAGCTCGAAGACTACGAGGCCTTCTAGTAGCATTGGCTCCACAAGACCAGCCGGATCGCATCCTTTCATGCCAAAACCACCAGTTGCTCCACTAGAGAATCAAAATGTTGTGGCTTCACGAAAAAGAGGCCCATTGGATACTGCCTTCAAAAATGAAATGAGAGAGATTGCAGATCAGAGCATTGGGCGTTGCATTTATGGCAATGGGCTTCCTTTCAACCTTGTTAGATCACCTTACTTTCGGGACATGGTACATACCCTTTGCAACACACCTTCTGATTATGTTTGTCCAGGGTATGAAAAGGTGAGAACCACCTTATTAGCAAAGGAGAAAGCATCCGTAGAGTCACAATTGAAAGTCATCAAAGATACATGGCCGGAAACAGGTTTGACCATCGTTTCTGATGGATGGAAAGATTGTAAAAATAGGCCATTGATCAATGTTATAGCAGTGTGCCCTAGAGGGGCAATGTTTTTGAAAGCGGTGGATTGTGAGGGGCAAGTGAAAGATGCAACTTTCATTGCCAATATCCTCATAGAATGCATTGACATGGTGGGGCCTCAAAATGTTGTCCAAGTCATAACGCACAATGCTAAAAATTGTAGGGCAGCGGGGACTATAGTGGAGGCTACATATGGTCACATCTTTTGGACACCATGTGCAGTCCACTCACTCAATTTAATCATGCAAAAGATTGGCACACAAATTGATTGGGTGAAAAAACTGTACGAGGAGGGCGAGGAGATTCAAATGTTTGTGACTAATCATCATATGTCACAAGCCATTTTTAGGACCTTCTCCAAGTTGGAGTTGTTGAAGGTAATTACTAATTTAAATTTTTAATTTTTTATTTAATTTTTTATAATTGATATATGTTGTGTATTTTTTTATGTCATGTTAGGTAGCTGAAACACGATTTGCATCTCACACACTCGTCTTAAGACGACTTATGAAGGTGCAAGAGGCCTTGAGTTCTATGGTCATCAACGGATTGTGGAGTGTATGGAAGCAGGCCCAGACAGAAAGAGCTCTAAAAGTGAGAGCATTGATCCTCGATGAGAAATGGTGGGATACTGTGGAATATGTTTTGAATTTCAATGAGCCCATCATGAGCATGATTAGGTATGCTGATACTGATCGCCCATGTTTGGGTGAGATTTATGATGGCATGGATTGCATGGTGGAGAAAATAAGAGAAGTAATAAAAAGAAAAGTAAATGACCCAACGGAAACATTTTTCAAGGTTGTGCAGAATATTATTGTTGACCGTTGGAACAAGATGACCAATCCCTTACATCTCTTAGCATTTGCTTTGACACCAAAATTTTATAGTGCAGAGATGCTTGCAACACCAAGGAGGGTACCACCATATAGAAATGCAGAGGTTGCTTCTAGCTATAGAGCTGCCTTTAAAAAGATATATCAAGATGAGGAGACAAGAAATGCTGTCATGAAGGAGTTTGGCCAATTTGTATCCACAAAAAATCATGATGTTGTAGCTCTCAATGCTAGATATGGGATGGATGTTGATGAGTGGTGGTATGTACATGGTCAAGGCTCCGTTTACTTGCAGCCTCTTGCAATTAAACTTCTCTCCCAAGTATGCATCTTTTTATTTTTTATAGTTTTCCAATTCCATTTGATGCTATCATATTTTTATTTTATAATTTATAAATTTCTAATAATGTTTTAACTTTTAACAGGTTGCAAGTTGTTCTTCAGCTGAGCGGAATTGGAGTACATACGCCTTCATCCACTCAGTCAAACGTAATCGTTTGGGTGCAAAGAGAGTTGAGGATTTGGTCTACGTACACTCCAACCTTCGTTTGTTGCCACATAAGGACCTTGAATATAATGTGGGTGCAACAAGGAATTGGGATCTAGCCCCTGAGTGTGCTGATTTAGATGCTACAGTTGCACAACTTGCCCAAGTCTCTATAGACGAGGCAGCTATGGAACTTGACAGAGACTTGGCTAGTGGGTGTGACATTCCATTCGATAGTGATTCAATTGATGCTGGATTTGAACCACTTGATGACCTTGGGCTTGGGTTGGATGGTTCAGATGAAGATGAATATGGAATTTAAATCCCATAGATGGCTTGTAATTTGAATTTTTATTGTGTCATGACATATTCACATTTTGAAACTTGAATCAGTTGAAACTTGAAACTTGAATATTATCTTTTTTGCAAATTATGAATATGATATTAGACTTTAGTTATTAGTTTACTGATAACATTTGCGATATATGGATATTTATTAGCATTGGCAATTATGGATTTATCATTTATCATTTATCATTTATGTATGGAAAGTCACATTGTATATTTTATTTTTGTATGGATATATATAATATATATGTATATATATAAATTTATAATTAATATATGTATATATGTACGGACGAACCCATACCCGTACACAAGAAGAAAAAAAATTTTGCCGAACCCGCGAATCCGTACCCGAACCCGAACCCGAATCCGAACCCGAACCGGTAACTTAGGAATTTTGGTGAAAATAGCAACCATCTTGCCAATATGGCATATGAGGCGAAAAGTTGGTTGTGGCATCTTAGGTACGAACATTTAAACTTTCATAGTTTGAAGTTTCTAACATCAAAAGCTTTGGTTTATGGGTTGCCTAAGGTTCAAGAACACAAAGAACCTTGTGAAGGGTGTGCTAAAGGAAAAAATGAAAGAGAACCATTCTCTAAAGGCAATGCATGAGGGCCCATTACCCACTTCAGTTGATTCACTCAAATATTTGTGGTCCTATGCAGACAAAAAGTTTGGGTAAGTCACCATATTTTATTACTTTCGTTGATATTACTCACGTAAATGTTGGGTTTATTTTTTGAAGACCAAGTATGAAGCCTTTGATACATTTTAAAGGTTCAAAGCCCTTGTGGAAAATGAGAAAGGTTGTTAAATTAAATGCTTGACTAATCGTGGAGGAGAATTATGCTCAAGAGATTTGAAGAGTTTTTGTGATTTGCATGGCATAAAAAGACAACTCACCACTACTTACACACCTCAACTAATGAAAAAAGTCTAATGTTACTCATTTTAGAGTTTTTGGTTGCTTAGCCTATGTACATGTAACTGATCAGAACAAGAAAAAGTTGGGTCCCAAAATTAAGACCTGTATTTTTGTTGGGTATAGTGACCATGGTAAGGCTTACTGATTGTATAACCCTCAAACTAATAGCATTCTTGTATCACGAGATGTGATTTTTTATGAAAGGGGAGTTTATGGTAATTGATGAAGGAGGAGTTTGTGGTCATCAAAAAGACCATGTTGAAAAGTCTATATGTGTTTTGAATGGTGGTATTATTGCTGATATTGATCATGAACAACCATCTAGTACTTTCATTCCAAGTGCTACACATCCACCAAACAGCCCCTCATTTAGTTCCTCGATTTCAAGTGCAAGCCCAACATCAAGCCCAAGTCCTACCAAGAAGGTTAGAAGCTTGGTTGATCTTTATGAAAGAAGTACAATTCATGCACACGAAGAGAAACCTAGAGGTGAGATAGTACATTTTGCATATAAGATGATTTTGAACCATCATGTTTTGAGGATGAATGTACTAATGAAGTTTGGGTGCAAGCAATACAAGATGAGATGGATTCTATTAATAGGAATGGTACTTGGGAGCTTGCGGAGCTTCCACATGATAAGAAAAAGATTGACACTAAATGGGTCAAGTACCATATTGATGGAAGTGTTTGAAAGACAAAATGCAAGATTAGTTGCTAAAGGTTTCACTCGAATGTATGGTATAGATTATGAAGAAACATTTGCACTAGTAGCACAGCAAGAGACTATTAGAATGTTGCTTTCCCTTACAACCCAAAATAAATGGATGTGAAAAGTGCCTTCTTGAATGGGTACCTAGAAGAATTAATTTATGTGGAACAGCCACAAGGTTTTGAGGTGCAAGGAAAAGAGCATCAAGTCTACAAGCTAAAGAAGGCCTTGTATGGCCTCAAGCAAGCACCAAGAGCTTGGTATGCTAGAATTGATGGGTATTTTCAGGAAAATGGCTTTAATAGAAGTAAGAATGAACCTACCATTTACTACAAACAAGAAGATAATGATATTCTTATTGTCAATTTATATGTTGATGATTTGTTGTATATGGGTAGTAGTTTTGTGATAAAAGATAAATTCAATTCTATGGTGAAAAATTTTGAGATGTTAGATTTAGGCCTTATGCAATATTTTCTAGGTAAGGAGGTTTATCAAAGTAAGGATGGAATTTTCCTTTGTCAAACAAAATATGCCAAGGATATGTTGAAGAAGTTTGATATGGTTGATTGTAAATCAACCTCCACTCCAATTTCTCATGGAGTTGTGTTGTGTAGAGATGATGGTGCTGAAAGAGTAGATGGGACAACTTATAGTAGTGTTGTTGGGATTTTGATGTTTCTAACTCACTCTAGGCCTAGTATTGCTTATGCAGTTTCTCTTATTTCAGAGCCTTCTAAATTACATATGAAGGCTTCCAAAAGAATTTTGAGGTGTGCGAATGGAACTCTAAATTTTGGCATTCATTACTACATATCTAAAGGATTTAATCTAGTTGGTTTCAGTGATTCTGATTAGGGAGGTAGCGTCATGCCCCACCTTGAAACCCTGGTCCCAACATTCAAAAACCCAGGTTACAACATTCATAAACCCCAGGTACAGCATCAAAACCCTAGTCGCTGCCTTATATCATCAAGTATGGGTGAATAAATGAATGTCCTTCCCCCCTAAGTCCAAGAGCGATGGACTCCGTCTTACACCCCCTTGGCCTCATGGGACTATCGGTCAACTACCATGAGGTGGGCTACCTAGAGGAGTACCTCATCACCGTTCTCCCTCTTTGTACTTCCTTATATTACTACCATGGCAATTCACTCAACATATGCATCATAGGGTACTCTTCATACAAATGATAATATGAATTACATATACATTTCTTAATTATGTAATTTTAAGACAAATTTTCTCTCATCCTTGTTTCGCATCACTTCTTAAATGGTTTGCACAATATCATAGATATCACTTAATGTTAAGAACTTATGATTAGAAGCATGACACACATCTATGACCTCAAATACAATATTCCTAAATAAATGTCTATAGTAATCATAGACACTTATGGAGCAAACAAACACATCAGATATGAATAAAACACGGAGCATACACTTGAAAACACGAAGCATACACATGGATATCTGCAATCACGGAGCATACATGTGAATAGACATATTGTTAGATTCTTTTTCCTTAGCTAGGATGATTCATTGATTCATCTTTAGATTCTTTACCCTGTAGTATGGTAGGATCATTGCTCTGATACCACTATAATGTCCCCTACTAGGACTACTAGGAGGCTGCCAATTCCTGTAACTTAATAGTTCTGATCTGATCTGATCTGATCTGATCGATGATCATCTCACTAGATGTTTTTGACTCCTTTCCTTTATAACTCTCTATGTGAGGGAGAGGTCATGCCTCTTCATTATGGATGCCATTTGGCAAGAGACACACCCTTTCACCATTAGCACCCTTTGAAAGAGTGCAACTCTTCATTACTTCTGCCCTTTGAAAGGGACGCAACCTTTCACAATCAGATCTGCACTTCTTATTTAAATCAGATTTGCACTTCTGATTCCCAAATTATCCCCCTTCTCAAAATGAAGTTCTCTTCTCCCTTTTATATCCCATCTTCTCCCTTTTATATCCCATGTTTGAGGGAGTCACAACTTTTCCTTCCATGTCTTTTGACCATTCATTAACTTAATTAAATTTTAATTATATTTGAAATTTTATTTTTGTTCTTTTCTATTTTAATATTATTAGTATTATTTATTATTAAATTCTATTCCAAAGTGGGGACATTACATTGTTATCATTTCGGCCTGTATAAAATCTTCAATTCCACCCATACCTGAAAATTATGATTTCTGCTGGAATTTTCTAGCGCTTCTTTCCATTCCGGTGGCAGCAAATAACTAACCATAAGATAAATGCGCATTCTCTTCCTCCTTGAAACCAAGGCATTATGTATAAAATTTGTAGCAATTTGAGCATTTGGAAATGATATCCATTTCAGAATTGACTTGCCCATTGCAGTGCTTAGCATAAATTCTTTTGAAAAATGGCATTCCTCTACATCGATAAATACCAAAAAGACTCGATAAAAGATCTATCGCCACCCTACCTTCAAACTACGATCTTCTCTAGAATTTTCAGGTGCTTCTTTCCATTTCAAATAACAACAATTATTAACAAAGAGTTTAAATGAGCATTCTCCTCTTTCTTAAAGAAAAAGATTCATGCATAGTTTTGGGTACTTGAAAATTCGCATTGGCGTGTTCAAAATTGTCATGTACATAGCAATTTTTACAATCAACCCCTGTTTCCCGCTTACCCCATTTAAAAAGTTAAGGGAGCATTCTGATTCTTTAACTTAATGAACTATCTGCACTTTTGGGTATTTAAAAATTAGCATGTAAATGGTCTCCATATTCCAAGTCTCATGCAAATGCAGCTTTTAACAATGGGCATTCTGCTTCCTGAACTAAAGAACTAATTGTACTTTTCGGCATTTGAAAATTTAGATGTGCATGACATCTATAAATACAGATTTTTGCATTATGACAAGCTTGAAATATTAGAACAATGGCATTATGTACTAACCCAAAGGTTGAACTCTCCAAAGAAACTCATGCTCAGCTGGGGGATTGGGACAGTTAGCCAAAAACTTCGAGAGAGCGACCTTAGAACGAATTCTAACCCCATCAGGTGAGACAAAACAAATGTCCTTTGCTCTTTTACCTGTCATCCATTTCCAGCCTGGTGGAGCCATGGGAGGTCCCTCCCCTTTTCTGAAAGCTAATGCATGTGGTCCGGTACTGACCATTGACATTTTTAAGCTACTCGCTCTGTTCCCTCTCTAATTCTCCTTATTTAGCCCAGAGTGCTCTGCAGGACAATTGGTTTGCGTAAGGTTTTGAGCCTACAAATTTTCGCTGGTTCAATTAATGTGTTTCTTTAAATCCCAATCAATTTAAATTGCCCAGGTGAGCTGGTAAAAATGTTCCGTGCGTGAGATGAAAGATAGTTTTTTAACTGAAAAATATTAGATATTAATGTTAGTTTTACAGTTGCATACAAGTGAGCGTGGAAATTAAAAAATACAAAAATACAAAAAGAGTAAATACAAGTGTTAATTAAAAAATATATTCATTTTTATTTTTAAGTTAGGATTAAGATTATTAATAAATAAATATATATTATTGATATTAAATAAAATAAACAATTATTAAGACTTTTAAAAAACAAATGAAAAGATTTTATATAAGATACGAATAAAATTAAAATTCTAATTTATTTTTTTATTCTTGAATTTAATTAATTTATTTTCACATACATAAAATTTATATAAAATAGACTAGTATATTAATATTTGAATAGCTTTAATAAGTAGTTGTTTAATAGAGTTAATTATAAGCTTCAATAAAGGCAATAAAAAATGAGGACATGAATTTTACATAAGCATCTTTCAATTTACTTTTATCCATAATCTTATTTTATCTAATTATATTTATTGAGTGAAACCAACCATTGCATTTTATGGCTTTCCAGAGTGTTAAAAGGTATTCCACATTCATCTTATATTTTCCTATGGAATATTTTTCTGTAATATTTTCTAGATTCGGATGACCACTTGCGATAGTCATTTGACTTTCTTTCTCACAAACGACACCACTAATGATTTCTTGCAAGGGAGCACTTGACATATCACTAGTTGAGGATGCAGTTGTTCCATATTCTCCATACACAACTCTGGGCATGTCTAGAAAATTGCTCAATACACAACTTTGTAGGCATGTTTGGAAAATTGAGCATGCTACATATTTGGAAAATTGCTCATACACAGCGTTCGATCTCACTAATTCTATAGTCTACATTTGTAGAATGCAGTTTGGTGATTTGTTCAATATTCGCAATGCATCAAACAACGAGTTTGTCTTCATTTGCATGGTTGCTTTTATGTTGTTGCAATCGATATCCAACAGAGGAAGCATCAAGATGTATCCTTTCAATTTCACTTCTCTTTCCTTGTTTTAATGTTTCTTTGGAGGAGGAGTGGGCAACTAGCTAAGGAAGAAAAAAGAAGGATGGGAAATGAATACCAAAGTTCAGATTACTAATCTTTGGATGACAACATTGTTGTCTGTCTATGTAGTGCTTTCATCCACAATTATTTTATGTCTCATTTCTCCCTTTTAATTAGGGTTTATTGATATCATGTTAACTTCGCGATTATTATTTTTAAAATTTATAGCAACTTTTGATAGGGCATAAGAAGATTTTTCTATTTATTTTTTATTATTATGACATGTAAACTCACAGTTTTGATTTAAATTCATATTTGTATCAGAGTTTAAATTATTAAACATTTAATAATTCAACTAGTTTTTATTTTCTCTATTGAATTTTTTATCTTTTAGAAAAGGAAAGGCTAGTAAATTATATATACAAAACATTACATAATACTGTGAGTTTTAATTTTTTGTTGAATTCTCATTTGCTTATGTACTGTTTATGTGTTGTTTTTGTCATGATCACTTATTTTTCCTTTGTCTGCTCTTAATTAGTATTTAAATCTACGTGTTTTATTTACATGACAATTTACTTGATTGTTTACTTATTTTTTAGATAGTTAATTGCAATTATTCTATTTGACTCTCTCTTGATACGTCTTCTATAATATCATTTGTCTATTATTTTTTCCCATTGGAATAGGGTTGTGGCATATGCTTATGATTTTATTATATTTAAGGTATAAGAAGATTTCTTTAGCCTTTTTACCAATAGATAATGTGTCTAAAAATCTAAATTTGATGGCCTATTAATGGGCCTTCTTGGGTTCATCCATCTTCACACAATAAAGAGGAAGTGGAATGGATCAAATCACGTGCAAGATGGATTAAAATTAATTTTGACAGGGCCTCCAAAGGAAACCTAGGTTTGTTTGGAGTAGGGTGTGTTGCTTGAGATTGGATGGGAAGTATTTTAGCTAGGAGCTCAAAAGCTTACGGATGGGACAAATAACAAAGTGAAAGTCAAGGTTGCTTTGCTTGTCGTCAACCTAGCAAGCAAATTAGCAGTAACGAAATTACATTTGGAAGGAGGTTCAAAAATAATTATAAATGTAATCACAAAAGGTGAAGCACGAGCTTGAAAAATGAATTAATACATTAATATTATAAGAACTATGCTAAATTCATTTTTTTATTTCAAAATTTCTCACACTAGGCTTCAAGGAAATAAGGTGGCAGACACCTTATCAAAGTGGCAAACTCATTTATTTCAAGAAATGATGAATTATGGTGGGAGGATTATTGAGAAGTGTAAATTGGGGAGGAAGTGGTACCAAGTGTAGGTGTTGAGTTAGGTAATTGAAACTCATTAAATGATGTGAGTCTCCCAAGACATTCGAAGTGTGCGAGACAAGCCATATGAAGGTGGCATTGAGAAAGTTTCATTCATTTTGATTGAGAATTGGAGAGAGTCATATAGATGTTGCGGAGTAATGATGGAAGCCAAATTTACATTCAGAACAAAGAAGCGGCAATAGGATTTTCTAAGGAGCATTACTGATTATCACCTAAGGAGAAATTTTACACTTGATGATCCAATATTTTTGCAACTGATCAAAATATTGTTCCAAGGTGATGAAGTCATGAATGTGGAATATAAGTACTAAACAAACATGGATATCACCTCTTTGGTCCTTTCATGATATTGAGAATTGAGAATTAAATATGATGCATGGTAGTTATGGAGTCATGTGTTAGGGGCCAACAGTGTTATAGCATGGGGCTTTCATTGCAATGGTCATCCCATGAGAGGGCTTCAAGATAAAGGGAGTGGAATGGCTTCATGTAGTATAATTTGAAACATATATGAGACCCTTCCTTCTCTAGAGTGTGAAGGAGGACAAAGAGAGGAGAAGGGTAGAGGCGCAATCAACGTGGCATCATTTGAAAGACTTCCTCAAGGAACAGGCGGTGATATTGCAAAGGTTGATGGAGGCATGAGTGCATATGACAAATAAAATTAAATTTTCAAAGGATTATCACTAAATGGGCAGCAAGGATGTAGTTTGAATTGCTTTGTTTTTATGCTATAAATTTGTTAATTTTTAGCTTTTTAAATAATGTTTAGGAGCAGTGGGTGGGTGTTTTTATGCTAGAATCATGTTGATAATATATATTATTTATATCTTAGGACTATTTTTGGTTAACTTGGTATGATGGTCATAAGTGTAAATTTTGTATATGGATCTGGCATAGGTATATATTTGGGGTTGACAAACCTATATTTTTTGTGATTGGGGGTTGGGGATGGGTGATTTTATGACTGATATCAGTGGAAAGAGAACACTTTCCTTATATTTTTGTTATACTTTATAATATTTTAATAATAATTTAAACTTTATTGATAAAAAAAATCCCAAATTGACTTTATATATTTTTTCAAATGTGTTATTTGACAGCTATTAAAAATAAAAATAAAACTTTTACTTTAAATTTATGCATTTGAAATAAACTAGTTTTTTTTTTTCAAAACATACTTGATCAAAGAACAAAACTGTCATACGAACATTTGGCATGAACTTCACACCAACATGATCTTGTTCAATTTGATAATGACCTCTCTCATTTTCTTAACTAACTTTCTAACTTTAGCAAGTATAGTTAGAAAGACAAATATGATTGTGTTGTTAGAAGAAATCAAAGCAAGGACCCTAAATAGAAATCATAAATTGAAATTATACATTTATCTTTAGCATGTATTATATCATTATTCTACACCAACCTAAGTAATTTGAGGTGTACCACTTATTCCAATATTCACCCAAACCTCTAGAGGCTTTTTTTTTATTAAAAAAAAATCGTATAAAGTAATGTTAATCTTTAATATTTTGATAAAACTAAATTTAATACTATGATTGTTTTAATTATTAAAGATAATAATTAAAAAATAATTAATATTTGTATTACTTTTAAGTAGAGAAATATACATAATTAAGATAATTATTGTTCTTGAAATTTAAAGGTCTAACATAGTATAATAAGTATGTGTTTATAATACACATGTTATTCTTTTTTATTTTTGTCATTAAAATTTTTTTTTTTAAAAACATGAAGTGCATTATATTTAGCTTTTGTTTAAAATGAAATATTGGTACTTGAAAAATGTTGTTTAACCAAGCCACTTACATATAATCAATAAATTTATTTTTAAATATATTGTAATAGTGAGGACAAGTTATTTCATGGTGCTTATATTGTAGTACTGTTATTCCTGTAAGGATTTAAATAAATGTAATTCCTACACTCATACTTAAAAATCATTATTTATTCATTAGTTGTAGAAGTTAACAATTGTAATGAAAAATGTGTAAGTACATCCCAATTCTCATTCATTTTTATGTCCATTTGAGAGTATGGCTTAATAATATTTACATATCAACAAATGACACAATTTTATGTTAATTCAAGTTCATTTTGCTACCCTTCATCTATCCTCATTACACAGATTTCCATGCATTGTTGAACAATCTAGAATACTGAGAAGGGGGATGAATCGGTATTCCCTTTTTAAAATTAAAACTGAACTTTTGAAACTTAGATTATTATCAATTAACCTCAACTCAGAAGAAATGCAAGCAATATAACTAAAATGCAAGAGATACACAACCATAAGAGAGACACCAAGATTTTTATACGTGGAAAACTCAAATGGGAAAAACTATAAAGAGCGTCAAATCTCAAGATAAAATAACTAGTTATATGAGATTGCAAGGCTCACTGCTCGGATTACAGTGGCTTATTGTTGGAAGGCTCACTACCAAGAGATAGAGACAAAAATGAATTGATAAAATTGCATCTACATATGCATAGGTTCAGTTCCTAATAAGCTCAGATATCTAAACAACTACTCGCAGTAGATCTAGTCAAGAATCTATTCAGCTCTGTTATAATTCGCCCGCACCAATCCATTGTCACGTCAATTCAGCCTTTCCCCTTCAACACATGAACAACCACAACACACAAATACTCTCACTCACACTTGCACCAATACACTCTCTAACATATATGCACCAAGTCAACCTCAAGAACACTTTCCCCAAGAATACTTCTTCATTGATCTTCTACATGATTTCTTTCAAGAATATTCCAACAATTCGATCAGACATTGCATTCATTGGAGAAAAAAAAATAGAAAAGAATTCAAGGTCGGTTAGACCTATAATGGTCAAATCCTCGAACTTCCACAAGCATGCTTCTGAAGCACAAAAACATGATCCAACTTGACATAAAGAAATTAAGATCATGAAGAACATATTTTCAAAAGATCATCATCAAAAACCAAAAAGCAGAGGAATGTGGAGCACTGCAAACATTGTTGAATACCATCATCACTTAATACACTTTCAAAGCACAACTTATGGAGCACCAAATCAATTGCCAGGACTAGATTCAAAACTACGTCAACATGAAAACATATCCACATACTAGCAACACACATTTCTGGAGCTGCAACCTTTCAGAAAACACATTTGTAATATCTACAACATATAAGTGTTGAATGCCCAGACAAATGAGAGGAGGGTGAATCAGTTGTCAATTAAGAGCTTTTTAATTCTTTCACAAATCTAAAATAACCACTATATGAATTATTTATCATGAATAGATGTAAACATGAAAGCACACAAATACACAAAGAAATCATACACAATGAACACCAGATATGACATGGGAAACCCTACAAGGGAAAAACCATGAAGAATGTTAGTTCTTAATATATAACACCTATTAGGGTGACACCAGTTGAGGTGATTTTAACAAAGGTGGCTCACAGCCAGAATGCTCAATATAGGAGGGCTTGTTGCCCAAAAAGGCTCACTGCCAGAAGGGAAAGAAAAAAAAGAAAATACATTGTCATGATACAACTGCTACAAATAGAAATGTTGAAATAGCTTCCAGACCCCAAAAGCACACTACACAACTTCACACAACTTCTCACATCAATCATCAGTCGGATTTATCTTTTCAATCTCGCATGTCTTCTATATCTTATTCATTTTGATCATCATTTACTTATACTGTCTGCTTTGACTACATAGCCCCCCAAGTTGGCCAAACATAATTTGAAATAGGCCTCCACTAAGCATTCTCGTGGTGGAAAGGAATGAGAAGTGGACCACCCTGCAACATGCTTCGTCAGTCAGATCGACGCATTACACATCCATCACAAAAACCCAAACACTACACAAATGTCAATACATAGTGTCCAATTTTGAATCGGACCAGACCCAAAATAACACTTCTCAAATTAGCAAAATAAGAATGGAACCAGATAAGTACGAATCCAAGTAATCAACACCATATAAAGAATGGATAAATTCATATCACAACCAACACTATCAATTATCAATCAGTATTGAACATCATCCGGAGCACAACTTATGAAACACCAAACATATTTTGGATCACTAACTTAGAAGACCAACTCATAATCATATAGAAAAGTCACATGTTGACATCAATGATAATTATTAATGACAACCATGAAAAACATATCAGCACCATCAACATCACATTTGCAACAATAAGCTTCCTGACATAACAACAATGTTCTTCATCTTCATACATACATACATACATACATATCTTCCATTGTTCTGCAGCACCCTCATACATGCATATCACTGCTTTGCAACACCGTCACTCTTTACACTATATTTGAACCGATCCGGATCACCAGGATTGACATCAATGACAACCAAACATATACTTCTAACATGCATTTCACACTATCTTAGCTAATTTTGCATATGTTTTTACACATCATATATTTATTGCACCACACATATCCAAATATTCATTATTCTTCTAGATAATACGATTTACCTATGGTGGGTCACAATAATGGTACTATCCCACATTTTCAAAATGGGAATTAAAAATTGGTTAACTCCCACTCATTCCACTAGCCATTATGAGTTCCCTAAACACAAGTTTATAGAATTTATTTTTTATAGGTAAATTACAAACTAGGGGTTTGCATCCATAAATATTGATATGAAAAACCATTACATTATTTTATTATAGTATCCTCCATGACTATAACCCCACAAACTCAAAAATGGATTCAAACATTGACATATATAAACGTTTACTAAAAAATAATCCCACTTGGCAATTTTTCAAGTTGGGTTTAGATGTCTCCATCACCACTCCTAGAAACTTGTCCCCCACATTCTACAACCCCACTCGCTCAAACTTATCTAACATATTTTTAATGAATTGCACACCTACTTTCGCCTACCCCCACCAATAATCTTTGTCCATTGATGAGATTTGAATCAAAAAAAAGTTTCAATGTGGTGTTAAAAAAGGTAACATATCCCTAGCCAACATCCACCATGTGTTAAAAAACCACCACCCAGTTTTTCCATATCAATAAAATGCATCATATCTCCCCTTCATTAGGCCCACATGCATTTCTCCATGAACCTTTTTTCCTCATTTTTATTTCATTTTCCAAGAGCCAAGCAAGAAACATAGAGGAAATATCTGAATTAGTCCTATATTTATACTCTCAATTTAAATATTCCTTGCCCAACACCATTTGATGGCTTGAAGCATCATCGCAAAGTGACATTTAAAAACATTAAGTAGCCTCCCATAAAAAATACTCCCCTTAAATGTGACTTGCCTCTCCTTCACCCTCAAACTAAAAGTCACTTATATTTAAATTCCTCCCAACTCCTTGACATTTATTGTCCTTTCAATACTCTTAGCATCATATTGGTATTAATTTTATTTAATTAACACATCTCATCAACCCTTCACCCTTTTAATTAAATTTGTGTCACACATACCAAACAACCACTTTGTCACCCTCCTCCAATCTATCAACTATCCACCTTGCTATGTGATCACTCATTGATTTAACTTCTCGATAAATACTAGATATTCAAAAATATTTGCATTCATCTAGAAACTACCATTTTTTCTCCTAATAGGTTGTCCTTCATTGTCTAATTCCATTCAAGGTAATTTGGGAATCAACCTCTAGATGAATTCATTTAAATCTAAGTCTTCTACATATTTTCAAGGTGATCTATGCATGTATGAATCTCTACTTCATTGTTGGTACCATCCAATAGTTTGCTTTATTCAAATTCTATTATAATCCCTTCTCAATCTTTTATTACATAACCTAGCCTCGACAATCTTGAATTTCATCAAGAAGCCCTGTCAAAATTCACTTTCACCCATCATTTCTCTAGAGGTGTCTGTTTCATCTTGTTTCTCACCTCCTTTTGTGAATAAACTTGATCGATCCCATTAAGAAGAGGAACACACAAACCGATCCACCTTCCTTTTAATTGTTCATCCCACCAAGTCAAAAGACTACTTTTAACACTTTGGTTAGTTGTTGTAGAATTCACT
The DNA here is from genome assembly GCF_030272615.1 of Cryptomeria japonica. Taxonomy (NCBI): domain Eukaryota; kingdom Viridiplantae; phylum Streptophyta; class Pinopsida; order Cupressales; family Cupressaceae; genus Cryptomeria; species Cryptomeria japonica. The sequence continues at coordinate 262,141,598 of NC_081408.1, forward strand.
ACTTCAATGATAGACAATTGTACCTTATTGATCAAGCTCCTTTCCTTGGTAAATCCACCTATTCCTTTCCTTCCAAAATTCTTAATTGACTATTCACAAACTTATTGTCCATATACTTAAGAACAATGTTTTCTTCTTCAATGTCAAGCAACATTTAAACATTTCGATCAAACTTGTCATAGATAGATCACTCTAGTTCAAGCCTACCATAACAAACTTCCAACAACTCAAAACATGATTACAAAGTAGAAATAAATGATCAATTGTCTCTTCCTCTTACTTACATATGGAGTATATTTGGAGACCCCAAATTCCAATCTTTTGTAGTCTTTCCCATGTAAAAATTCTACGTTAAATAGTTGCCCACGCAAAAAAAAAACCCACCTTAGGAAGACATTTCTTATTCTAGCATAGTTATAGTAGTTAATTCTTCTTTTTAGTTACCTCCTCTTTATCTTATAATATATTTTAGCATTATAGACCCTAGATTTTGACGGTTGTAGATATTCTGGCTCCAAAATGGCATGCCTCTATATGATGTCGAAGGCATACCATTCAAGTACGATAAGTCCATGAGAGCGACGTTTCTGGGACCCATAGATGACATGGAGGAATTTGCGGCAGCGATGACGTGGATGATGTTGTCGGTTTGCGTTTGATGGAAAATCTTGCTTGTGGTTAACATTTTCCTAGCCATTGTCACCGTGATGCGACAGTTACATCGGGCGAGGCGGTTAACATATCGTCAGCCAGGCAGTTTACATTTTCGGTGACCGCCAATTTTGATTTTATTTTTTTTTGAATGGCCACACGGCCATTTTTTTGGCTAACCCACTTTATTGCATCCACGAGTCGACTAACATCAACGGTCTGTGTTATGGGCACAATTTTCAATTAATTTTTTTAAAATTTTAAATGAAAACTTGATTTCATGAAAATTGAAAATATATTCCGTCTGGGAGCTGCATGCAGAACGCATTGGTGGAGGCCAAACAAAATATTCGACCATGTAAATTCATGTCGATCGTGGCATGACAATGTCCTCGGTTGAATCACTGAGCTAAGGAGTTGCACTTCAATTGTAGTTATAGGTATGCATTGTCAAAATATATGTGGCTCCGAAGGGGAGGACAAAAGTCGACCACATGCATAACGCAAGTTGTCTAGGTATATTGTTATCGCCTGTTAACACGTGGGTTTTTTAATGTGCAGGGAGGAGGTATCGTAGCACACAGGGGGGTGGTACGATTGAAGATTGTTGTGTAGGGTTATGGCGGCATCGGTAAATTCAAACCCTAACAGATAACGATAGTTTTATGATTCCTTCGTCAACCCTGTGTTTTTTATTGTAATTTTTTATATCATTTTTGTATCGCAAAGGTGGTTGTGAGTGTGCCCTCAGGAGGTGTCAAGAGGACAACAATTTGGGTGGAGTCTTAGGCGGCTACGGTAATTTGAAACCCTAAGACATTCAATAATTTTTTTTTTATTTCCTGTGTCATTTTGTGTTCTGTCTGTGAAAATTAGGCATCATTTTGCAGCATGGTCGTGTCAGGATACCAAGGTTCCCTATTTGATTGTTGACAGCTCATTGTTGAGGGCTGATTTTTGGGATTTTGTTGAAAACCTTCAAGGTTTGCATTATTTGTTTGCGGTTTGGTGTGTGCTAGTGTACATATATATATATATATATATATATATATATATATATATATATATATATATATATATATATATATATATATATATATATATGAAGCAACACACACACACACACACACAAATATGTCCTCTGCAATACAGAGGAAAATGACAAAATAAAACATAGATAAAAGAAACTATGGAAATATTATGCTCTATTTCCATTATTCTCGGGTGCTCATTAGATTAAAAAAAAAAAAAAGCCCTAACCGTAGCGGTCTCTAACCCTAACACGACGGTATGCGAATATTCTGGCTCCAAAACAGACAAATATTCGACATAGGCTGGAGCTATTCTAGCTACATATAGAGGCAAACAAGAAACGCAAACAAACAATGCAAACCCTGATGATTTTAAACAAAATCCAAACCGAAACAGGAAAAATATGAGTTATAGAGGCGGATTTCAACATACCCCAAGCCGCAACACAACACAAAAAACTGCATTCCCATAAATCCCCCTTCAACAATGAGCTAGAATAGACGCAGGTTGCTTCAACAAGGAGCCCTTCAACAATAATGTTTTCCTTCGCACATTAGTTTTACTTTTTCCATGTTAGGCAAATTAAAAAGGTGCCATGTTTGCTATCATCAAACAAACAACAGATCAACTCCTAATTGTCACAAACAACAGATCAACTCCTAAACAAGAGCAGGTCATGCACAGTCAAGGAATGGTTGCATCAACTAGTCAACAACCTGATTTTCAGGAGTCTGTTTGCATCAAAAGGCAAACCATAACATGTAAATGAGGTCAAGACCATGTAAAAGAAGCTCAATTTGAAAGAGAACATTTTACCTCACTTTCTCTTTCATGTAGCTCTTAGGTGCCTGCCACTTGTATTTGCATATATATTTATTCTCGGACATGTATGTTGATGCATGTCATTGGTACGATAGGTCCTTTTTGGAGCCAAAATAGACGCGTCTTATGTATGTCGATTCATGTCGTTGGTACAATCTCATTTTGAAGCCAGAATAGACATGTCTGACACAAGTTGGAAGCACCTAATCACACTCAAAAACTGCAGAATAAATATATATGCAAATATATGTGGGAGGCTATGTGTATTGTGGCTCGACAACGGACCTATTGTACCAACAACATGCATCGACATACATTTCCGAGACATGCATACCATGCCAACTTGTCATGGTGCTTGAACCCATGGTATGTGATGTGGAGTTGTTGTCGAGTTCTCAGTTTCAGTCCTCGGGGCCCACGTAAAATTATGTGGACATACCGGAGGATGGTTGCGACATGCTTCGTGGTTACCACTGGTTTATTGTGCATAACATGCACATTAAAAGCTTGCGAATGAAGGAATCGCATTCAGATGACATCCCGACAGGAAGAAGAGGTCGCGGGCTGCAAAACTTGGTACTTTTGTCAGAGAAAAGACTAGCATGAAACTCAAGTTACTCTCGCAGCGGGATGCCTCTATTGTGGCTGCAAGAAACAATATGGGGGGACTAACACCCCATGTTTGTGGCAGGTTTTTAATCGTAGGTTTTGCATTTGATGGTTGCTTTTGTCTAACATGACGCTGTTAGTCTGTGCGATTTATCTATTTTGGAGACAGAATAGACACAACCTCTCGGACTATTGTTCATGTACGGTTTGTGATTTGATGCAGCTAACAGCGGTAAAGTGAAAGGCTAACACACGATCCAATTTACAATAGGAGATGGAGTTAGTCAATAACAAGGCTCAATAATAGACAAATGGTACTGCGTGTTAGTGACATGTTATTCAATTGCAGCTGTTGAATGTAAAATATAGTATAAAATATGTGACTAAGTTGTGTGTTAGTTAGACCATAGCGTTGATTTCAAGTCAGAATAGAGGCATTTGTCCTTGAGCGCATAACAACAGTACGAAAATAGGTGGCTGATATAGACAACTCTAGCACAACTCTGGCACTATGGTAAATGGACAGATATAATTTAGGTGATATAAATTACTTAGTGGTAGTTTATATTGAATGTTAAACTGCATTTTCATATATGAACATGTAGGTTCCTTTTATGTCTTTTGAAATGCATGTACTTCCCAATGTAGACTACCACTAACATTAGTTATCCATGCAAGTTGTTGATTTTCAAGGACTATTGAGTAGTCCCTCAGCAAACGTCCAGACGTTCCCAGGTTGTTGCTCTCTCTCCCTTCTTTATTAATAATGTTTGGGCTTGTGCAACTTTTTGAAAGGCGCTTGTTATATATATATATATATATATATATATATATATAGTTAGTTAGTTTGTTGTATATAACTTTTTTATACGATACAAATGTATGTATAAATTTCAGTTCTTGATCATGTAATATTAATGTCTTTACTTTTATTGAATTTGATAATAATGAAAATGAACAATGCAATTGGTTGATGCCTTATATTATATGCTATAGATGCACCATATTAGACTATAAGATATAATTTTCCAACCTGAATGCAGTACAATTGTTATTTATGGATCTTCGAGTCATGAAACCAATGTTGAATATATGAACCAGAAATCTTGATTCTTGCGAACTATGTGTTATAAATTTGTATATATTCTGTTGATTTGCATGAGAGTTTTTATGTTCATCCCAGTGTATTTGTATTTCTAGATTATTGATGTTCGTGATGTTTGAGAAGTACATGTGTTCGATTATCCAACTCCAATTTGAAATGTTATTTGGGGTTATGTTTCAGATGTCTCCGGTTGGCATGACGAACTCCTCACGTGTCTATCCTTCACAGTGTTTTTTTTTCTTTTCATAACTTAAGACTACGTTTTTAATAAATAATAGTATTCCCATGTCAATAAAGAGATGGAAGCTTTAGAATAGATACTCGTTTCAAAAGACATGTGTCTTTCGAATAATAAATTGGAGGTCTCTATACCCATTAATTGTCGTCAAAGACTTTGTCCCTGTGTATTCTCTGACATAGATTGACCATCTTGATTACTGCACACTCGTTTTACACCGTCGATTTTGCAATTAGCAATTGCAATTGACTAACCTGTCGGTAACACGTTGTAGGAAAGGTCCATTTTGGAGCCAGAATAGACGCAGTCGATTCGTTAAGCATGTTTTGCATCCTTCTTTATCAATCCTTAACAAAGTCTAGTTTTTGTGTTGTATTTTGGAAGGCGAGAACACAGGAAGCCTTTTTAACAGTGTTGGCGATGGATCATAGTCATTATTTCATTGCAATTGCAACAAAATATGTTCTAGAGAGAAATGTCATGGATAGTTTATGGCTAAATCGTTAGCTGGGTTGTACATAACACAGCGACATGTTGACTTTGTGTTGCAATGTGGGAATAACCGGTCGTGTGTTGGTTGTGTCATTTGTGATGAATGTATGGTGTTATTGATAGTGTGAAGAATATGAATTGCATTTTTTTTATGTTTCAATTCAATCATGTCAATTGTGTTGCGAAAAAGGTTGAGGGAAACTGTTGATCTTGATTATGGGTTATTGGAGCTAAAGGCAGATGATCTCCTGGGAATTGGCCGCGTTCGCTTCCCAGTGACACGTGAAATCAGCCTACCTGTAAGCTAAGTAGTTTGAATGGATTATGCAACATGTAGTATTTCTTGGTGTTGTCATTGTTTAATGCTTGTGACTGGAGAACCAATTTGTATACCCAAGAGAGAGTTGGGCTTTCATATGCAGGACCAGTTTGGCATTCATGTCTGAAAGATTCAGAAGTTGGGCTTTCACATCTAGGAGTAGTTGAGGATTTGAATCCAAAAGAGTCAGGAGTTGGGCTTTCAGATGCACAACCAGTTGGAGATTCAAATCTGAAAGATTCAGGAGTTGGGCTTTCGCATCCAGGACTAGTTGAAGATTCAAATCTAAAAGAGTCAGGAGTTGGGCTTTCAGATGCGTGACAAGTTGGGGATTCAAATATGAAAGATTCAGGAGTTGGACTTTCACATCCATGACTAGTTGAGGATTCAAATTTGAAAGAGTCAGGAGTTGGGATTTCAGATGTGGGACTAGTCGGGGATCCAAATCCGAAAGAGTCAGGGGATGGACCTTCAGGTTAGGGACTAGTTGGGGATTCAAATCTGAATGAGTCACGAGTCGAGTCTCCAATTTTGAACCCATTGTCAATTCAGATTCTCAGTGACTGCACAACCACACTAGTAATTATTTATCATTGCATTATATATTTTTTCCATCATTTCATGGCATGGTTGCTGGAAGTTGGGATTTATAAGTAGAAATGTAGATATATAGATGGGCATAAAATGAATCAATGATGTGTGCTATTTTATTGAACAACATTATGATAGTGGTTGTGTTGGTGAGGAAGATGAGGCCATTGGAAATGTAGATGAGGGTGATTATACTGATGCTCCAGGGGGTGAGAGTGAAAAAGTGGATGTTCGTAGAGATCACGAGGTGAGCATAGAGCAGGAGATTGAATGACAACGTGATTTTGTCAGCGCTCACGAACAAGAACAAGGAGGAGGGGCGAGTAACAAGGAGGTCCACTATTAGTCATTATATGTTGGAGTATATTTATAATGCTTGATTAGTGCAAAATTGAATGTGTCTCTTTGTCTATGTTGGTTGTGCGCAACAACAAGCTGAACACAAAAGAGAACATATTAATGGTAGGTTGCACTACTTTTGTCTCTTCCGTTATTGTTCCGAAAATGGAGGCCGTCAGTTTTGGGATCTGGGGAGGCTTAATTTGCATAGAGCTAGAGAACATCAACTTCCATTATTGGGGATTGCACGACGCAATCATCAACCATGTGGTAGTGGACAGCGCAACACAGATCATACGAAGAAATCGCTGATGCACTTGAAAAAGAGGGAGCCTAATATTGAATACCAAATGGGTGTACGACAGAGTATGCAAAAAAAAATGTGTCACTGACCAGGTGTGCATGAAATATGGCAAGAAAATACGTGATGAGCTTCCTACTGAAGGGAAGGAAGAGATAAAGGAAGCAATGCAAGTGTACGACAACATTCTAGTTAGGAAGTGAGAAGGAAGAAGGTTTTAGAGTTACTGCAAAGAAAGAATATTGCAACAGAGGTAATTTTTAGCGATCATATTGTTTTGCAGCTTACTAAATTCCTTTAAACATGTGAAGAATGACTTATTGTCCTATCCTATCCCGGTGCCTAGATTTTAAGTGACAGTGCAGGCCATGGCGAGGAGGTTCTAGAATTGAAGGCTAATTGTGAAACAAACATGCCAGTGGATGAGATTGCATCTGTTTCATTGGGGAAGCAAAAAAAGAAGAATGCTGCGGAAAAACAAGGCTGACTTCAGATCCTAAAACAAATGAGGGTGCACCTATTTTATTGGGGAAGCAAAAAAAGAAGAATACTTCGAAAAAAACAAGGCAAACTTCACATCCTGAAAAAAATGTGCTAGTCAATGATCCTGCATGTGATTCATTGAGGAAGCAAGAAAATAAGAATGTCGCAGAAAAAACAAGTCCGACTTCAAATGAGGCGACACGTTTGTCATCGAAGGTGATTGTTTGTTGGTTTGTCCATATGTGTGTTTTCATTGCATGGTATGCTTTGCACTCCACTGTGTAGTATGTTGACTATTTTGTCCATGTCATTGTAGACTGATGGGGTCTGTGGGGGAGCATGGACTGTCCCGTGGTATTGGATGACACAGAACACAGTGTGCCCAAAAAAACAAGTCAAAAACCTCGGTCGTCTATTACATATAAGTTTGTTTCGTAAAAGAAGCTGAAGGAGACATCGAATGAAAAATTTGGTGCATGCAGTGGCGAGAAGATTGCGGAGCAGTCTCCTAAGTTGGGGCAAATGATGGACAATAAGAGCAAAGAACAGTCATTGCAGTTGCCTGCTGACACCATGTGTAGTGTTCCTAAAAAACCAAGTCCAAAATCTCAGACGTCTGTTAGGAGGAAGAATTTGAAGGAGACGATGATTGAAAAATCGAGTGCATGCAGTGCAAGACAATTGCAGAGCACTCTCCTGAAATGAGGTAGAGGTTGGAGGATAGGTGCAAAGATGAATAGGTAATGCGGTGCCATTGTGCATGACATGTAGTGCTATATCATCACATGGTGTGTTATACTATACATTAACTCTTATTTTATGCAGTCGGCTACGGTATTGGACGAGAAACTTCAGAAGTCTATTTCAAGGGAGAAGCTGAAGGAGACGTTGAATGGAAATTTGAGTGCATGTAGTGGCGAGAAGATTGTAGAGGATTCAACTCAATTGGGGTAGACATTGGAGGATAAGAGAAGAGATGAACAGGTATTGGGCTCTTCTTTTGGATAATAGGCGGTGAGAGGCAGTGTTATACTGGAGAGCATTTTTTATGATGTTGTGGTTTGTGTCCATTATCTGTGTTCCTGTTATTGCCTTAGTCATGTAAAATTCATCGGCCTTGGTCCAGTAGTGTTCGTAGGCATATGGGTTTAATGTGTACTTACACTCCTATACAATGTGTCACGTTTTGCAACATAATCCGATAGAAGAAAGCATTGAGAAAGAGTCTGGGGGAAATGATGATGGATGTACAAATGCATACCATGATTGTGATGGGGGCAACAGTCCGGGAGAGACAACTATTTTGGTACTGTTGTACTGCATTGCCATGAATTCATTTTCCTATGTTTGATGGACATGTATAAAGAAATTTATTTAAGTGACCGCGTCCACTCGTTACTAATGTAGGCAACCATGGAAGACAAAGAAGAGTGCGCCAATGAAGATGCTCACGTTGTTGTTGTTGGAGTTGAAGTCCACCTACTAGTGGATGGGGCAGTGGTTGGGGAAGGTGTTGTTGATGACTTGGGGAAGGGCATAATGTGTCATACTATTCTACTCCCACGACATTGTGCTAAAGTTCACAACATCAAAGTCTTTGATGCAAATGCCCAACTGCCTTGCCCAAGTCCTTTCACCGATGTCTTGTCGGATTCCCTAAACTCGTGGGCGGTGTGGCCTATTGAAGACCTGGCCTGTTCCCCACCCATGGTAAGTTTTGAAGATGACAAGATCCCTTCCTTCGTCTTCTCATTCCATCATTTACCTTATTCCAATGGAATGAAATAGGAAGCACTCGTATGATGTCGTTTGTATGTGGTAGGATAAAGTTGGTGAAAGTGTCCAGCCACAAAAAGAGGATGTTAAACGCGGCCCTGTGATCAGACGGATAAGTTAGAGGCTACGATCACTTGGCATCACCCCTCCTGAGTTGCATTAGAATGAGAAGAAGCGTAAAGCATTTTACAGTGCCGTCAACTCCATTGCACAATCCAGACATCGGAGACGATAATATTCTTTGATCATAGTTGTTGTTCCTCTTTCCTAATATTTAGAGCGAGATACTGTGGTGGAAGATCAGTCTTGATAGACTATTCAGATGGGATTTGGAGATGTTATATTGACATGGCTTTTACCTTACCATAGTTTAAACCCTCTCAATTATTGTTTATGTTTTAGATGAATTGTACTTTATTTTCAACCTTTCCTGCTATTTTAAGCAACATAACTATAAAGGCTTGATTTGTTGGGTTGTTTCATGGTGATCCTACACCATCATCTACCCTTTAATAACTTTAGAAACCTATCTTTGGTGCGCAACATTTTTAATAATGATAGTGGATGGTACAATAAAGTCGATGATAGTCGTTTACTGTTCAAGTTTTGTTCAAGGTCTCTTATCAAGTTTTGATCAAGGTCTCTTATATATTGCATATGCATAGGTTTTGTTATTGTGTAGCAATAGGGTCCCTGCAACTCTTTTACGTATACAGATCAAGCATAATGTTTGATTGAAATTGTGAACCATGTGCTCTTTCCACTATAGCTTACGACAGTTGAATATACCATTGTTATTGTTTGTTTTAGAACACCGAATCTGAAATGAATTAACAACAAAAAAAAATCAATTAAAATACACCAGACTTCCGTTATAGTTTAATGGCAGATGTGTAATAAGTTGGATGCAGGACGAGGAGTGGTGACTGATGGAGTTATCTTCCCAAAACATGGATTCCCAATTGGTAGGTAGCCTGCCACCCAAGTGCCCAGTTTAGTGAACATGTCAACTTTAGTGAACACATTAACTTTTGTATTGTACATAATGTTATTCATGCAAAAAATGCAATAGATAGTTATTCGTTTCATGTTGGCATAAACTATTGTTTCCTGCATTTTTCATGTTGTCTTGCCCACTTGTCTACTGATACTTCTTTTTGGCATTATTTGCAGGGATGACAATGGGAAGAGCACGTACAGGAAAAAGAAAGGGTGTCAAAACATCTGTTCTGTAGAACGGAATGCCTGCTACGAATTCAAAGGCGAATGGGATGACCGATGTTCTCACCTTCAACGATGGTTTAGGGAAGTCTGCAAGACAAGCACCATCACCCTTTGTAGACTGGAACGATGGGATGGACACAATGAAGTTTGATGCCATGCGTCTAGAAATGCTAACATAGAAGGTCGAAATGGCCCACGCTAAAAATGAAAGGCTGAAGGGGATTGTTTCTAATTTTGAATGGAGATTCACTGAAGTGAAAAGCAGATGCACTGAACTTAATAAGAAATGCACTAAACTCAATAAGAAATGCATGGAACTCAATAACAAGGTCATGGACTTCAACGATAAGAATACGGACCTTGAGATAGAAGTGTGTGGTTTGAAGATGGTGAATGAGAGACAGGAGGTAGTGCGTGAAGCGTGTGCTAAAAACAATAAAATCATAAGTGACCAGATGTAGGCCATGCTAGATGTTTGTGCGCAACGCGCTCAATACTGGAAATGGAGGTACGTGGAGGTGTTTGCCTCCGTAACCGATGAAGATGATGGGAATGATGTGCCTCCCCTTACTCTGACCACTGGGGGAAACAAAAGTCATTTAAATACTCAACCTCTGCCTCTATAATAGGCTTGCACTGTTACAAAAGTTTTCTAGATGTATATTGCCAACTCCTATTGAATAAAATGTCAGCAGTGGTGCAAATTTTTTGTAATCAAACATGTTCTTTCATTTAAGAAAACACTTTGTATGCTTCATGAATGGTTGTTTTCAATAAACTTGATTGAACGAAGTTTTTCTTTCTAGTTCTTTTCTTCAGGAGCCCTTCTTGAACCAGTTGTAAAAATAATATATTAATAAAATATATTAAGTGGCCTTGCCACCTTTTCAAAAAAATAAAAAAAATAAATGTGATTGACTTCACTTAAACAACTTCAATGGTTAATGATTGGTTTCTTGTACACTTTTTCATGCTTTCTGAATGGTTCTATGTGGCTTTTCTACACGTCTTGTATGATGAATGGTTTTTGCACTTCTCTTAATGACTTATGAATCAGTCTTGGCGAACCAGGCGGGTGAATCTATACCTAAAACCTAAGTGTAGGTTAAAGGTTTTTATATAGCGGATTTTAAAAACCACTAATTGTATGATGGCAAATTTTCTTAACTTCCACCTGCTTATAATAGTTACTTATAGCAGATTGAAAAGTTCTTATTTATAAATTATGGATAAACTGAGTCACAAGTACATAAGATAGCCTGCTCAATGAGTATTCTTCTTCGTAAATATTAACTTCCACCTGCTTATAATAGTTGCTTATTGAAGATTGAAAAATGCTTATTTATAAATGATGGATAAACTAAATGACAAGTACATAAGATAGACTCCTCAATGAGTATTCTTCTTCATAAATATTAAATATAGATCAATTAGTATTTGACTATTTAAGCCTTAGCACACGAAAGGTTTGTTTTGGAGCCACAATAGCTTCAGCCCACATGAAAAAGGTGGAGTATAACACGCGGGTTAGTTATACTTGTATTCCGTAAACAAAGAAACTCAAATTGAAAGTAACACTTCATATATATGTGACAAGTGTTAGTCAGTCATTTTCGCTGATTCGCTGACTGGCTGCCCGCCAATTCCATGTCGCCGTCTCACGGTGAAATAGACTAACACACCATGTTAGTCAATTTCACCATTTCATGGACATAAAGGAAATGGCAGCCTGTCAGTCAGTGAATCAACGAAAAGGACTAACGCAGCATGTTAGTGTTAGTCGATTTCGCCATTTCGCTGGCGTAAAGGAAATGGTGGCCCGCCAGTCAGCGAATCAGCGAAAAGGACTAATGTGGCGTGTTAGTCTATTTCATCATTTCGCAATCGAAAAGGAAATGGCAGCCACACATTCCGTGAACCAGCGAAATCAACAAACACAAATCGATTAACACAACATATTAGTCTATTTTCTCATTTCGCGTGCCAAAAGGAAAAGTTGGCCAACCAGTCCTCGAATCAGCGAAATTGACTAACATGGCGTGTTAGTCTATTTCGTTGATAGACAGACTGGTCGGCCGCCATTTCCTTTTGCCACGTTGTACAAAAGGTCTATTTTGGAGCCAGAATAGCTTTAGCCTTTCCTTTTGGCCCGCGACATGGCGAAATAGACTAACAGGTCGTGTTATTCTATTTCGCTAATTCGCGGACTGCCTGGCCGCCATTTCCTTTTGCCCCACGAAACGATGAAATAGGCTAACATGCCGTGTTAGTCGATTTTGCTGATTCGCGGACTCTATTTACCATGTTTGACAACTTTGTCGATAATTTGCACTATATGTAATTTATGTTCAATTTTTAATTTTCCTTGTTGATCACTTATGATATTATTTTATACTATCTGCTAGTTTTATACGTGTTGTCTTTGATTTTCTCGCCCCATTCCCTTTGATGACATGTAATGGATTGTTTGCATTTCTAAAACCTAACCTCCTTAATTAATCTTAATTAATTGATATATCTTATACGAAACATTGACATACATGCATCATCATGAAAGAGATAAAATTGTCTTCAATCCAAGTGTTCACAATTTACACATCTTCATTCCATATCTCACATCTTAATTTTATTGCATATCAATATTGCATTATTACAGAAATCAATGCCATTCATTTTAGAGTAGACTAAACGATATGAAATGTTTAGAGAAAGGATTATATTTATTAGATTATCTGCATTCCATATCTCACATCTTAATTTCATTGCATATCAAAATTGCATTATTACAAAAATCAATGCTATTCCTTTTAGAGTAGACTTAATGCCTATGACATGTTTAGAGAAAGGATTATATTTATTAGATTTAAATTAACATATAAAGTGTATTGGTTTGTAGACATATAAAGTGTATAGAGACAAACATATAAATTGTGAACATAACCGACACAAACATATAAATCATAAAAAATCGAGACAAATGACGTACAAAGATCGGCTATGTAACCATATAAATGAACTGTTTTATAAAAAAGAGCATAGTCATATAGGAGCAATTATACAATTTTAATGAGAGGACCTCCTCTACGTTGGAAATCTACTTTGTATCCTCACAAACCTTCCTGCTAGCCGAGGACTACCATAACCCATGAAAATGTGGGTGTAGTCCATAATAAGCAGGTTCCATGGAAAGAATGTCGTGATATCCTCGATACTATCATCAGAGTATGGTACCAGGGACCGTCCACGTCTCCAATGGGGTATGTCAGCACACATTATGTGAATCCGAGGGAGAGTGACTGGCTAGTACGCAAGGGCGAAATACACTAGCCATAGTCGCCTATACAAAGTGACCGTCAACGAAGTCGACAATCTAGCGAACGAGATCACGTCTTCTATGTGGATAGTGTACATATTGTCCTTGATATAATGTCTTCCCATTCAAATGGTCCACTCAGCGGCCCATTTGGGAGTTATTGTTCAGATAATATCTTAAACAACAATATCCGAGAGGCGCTGAAATAAGGCAGACTCCTCGTCGCTCTGCCAACCTCTCTAGCAGTCTGCAGATACATATGATAAAAGTGTTAGTAATATAACTATAGCATTCAATAAATGTAAGACATAAGAGTGTTAAGCACTAAAAAAATACAAGACATAATCACACCATAAGAGTATTAATTATTTAACTAGAGCATTCAATAAATTGAAGACATAAAAGCTTAATACTGAAAATTAAGCTGCATAAAACCTGCGCCTGTCGCCCAACGTGTATGTGAAAGCCATTTAGTGATAAAAAAGGGCGAAAAGCAATGGACCTGCATACAAAGATACATTATAAAAGATGGTTAGGGACAGTAATAGTAAATATTACAACACAACTACAATAAACAAAGTTGTTCCATATTACGCAACATGTTGAATGAAGAATGGCTAAACATCAAGCACATATATGACATAGTTACAAACATAAAGCTTAATCTGAACAAATAATACCAAAATTAGTATCAGCGAGGATCATTCTGTGATCCCTATCTACGTAAAAGACCATCAAAAGCCAATCGTCGATGAGGACTCCTATGGCCAGGTGTTGAGGGGGTGCCGAACACTGTCACACATAAGTGTGGATCACTTTCCTCGACTACAAGACATGGTGACTAAAAAAACGCGTACAACATTCACATGTTTAGAAACCACTTATAGGTGACACTAGAGTACAAACCTATATCAGACACAACCGATGCAGTGGCAAGGACATGAGGTTTCGGTGCTTGGTCCAATTGCCTCTTTCCCCTTCTCCTCCTAGAAGTCTCAAAGGAGAACTCAAAGGTTATAGGATGTTGAACATAATGACATATCTCACTCGTAGTACTCTGCCTATGTTGTCGCCGATTGCGACGACAGACCTGACTTGCACCGAACCAAGGCCGCATACGTTCAATGGTTGTATTGGTTGGATCGATAGATGGACTAAAATCAAATGACATGGCATCAGCATTCTGAAGATCAACCATGAACCTATCAAGACAGCCTACAAATGCCATTAGTTTATCGCCTAAAACTGGCATTGTTTACGACAATATGTTTAACTTTACGTTTTCTTCATTCCACATTACGATGTCCACTTCCTCTAAATTTGTATGTGCATTAGAAATGCTATTGATGACAGGTTCAGATGTTGGGTTTTCATTAGTATTAGCAGATGTTGGAGTTGACATAGGAATAGGATCTGTATGAAACAAGATCTTAGAGTGAAGTACACATCTTTTAATTTAGCAAAGATCAATAATCACGAACATCCACTTACCCAAAACACGTGAATCGTGGAATGAATTATTCATCGTTGCAACAACCTTCAACACATTCTTGCACATGTTTCCTCGCAAAATCCATGGACATTCACAGATGTAGAAGTGATCCCCAAATTTCCTAACCACATACCAGTTGCACAAGGAATGACTTTTCACGTAGTACCAACCAGGAGTAGTATCGTCTGGAACACAATTGACATTAGGAATTGCCTTTTCCCTCTCCATACTAGTTTGCAAATGTGTCAACCTGTAGTTTTTGATAAATCCAAAATGCTGCAATTCTCGCTTATGCTGGTAGAATGGTTCCACTTTATACACAAGTATAAAATACAGATTGTCCATCCTCCTCGAGCATGTATTTTTATCATCTCTTAGGTATAGTGACTTCAATTTTCCATGGTATGATTCGATGGCATTATTTGTGTCCTGGTTAGTATGAGCGAAATTCCTGAATTTTTTCGCCCACATAGCTGGCCAAAAAAAAAATTGAAATAAAGAAATTAAAAATAGGAGTAGGATGTCAACTACCAAACGACAACCAAAACATGTAACAAGTCATAAAGCCACCACTCGAATCTAATGTCAAACTCACCAATATGACCTTCTCCTTGACACCATGTGTTGTAGAAGTACTCTAGAAAATGTGGTTGATCACTAAATTCAACAAAGAAAGTGTGCAGCTCCTCCACAGTGCTATCTTCACTTTCATGCATTGCCATCATTATCGCTCCTAGACGGTGAAAAATGTCCATTGCTCTTTCCTTCGTTGCATACTTGTACACATTCTTCAACCACTCTTGATGCACGTGCCAAATACAAAGTATGACACAACATTCAAAAACACATGTTATGAATAAAACGTTTAATTGAGCCAGGAGCCTACTCATTTGAAATAAAACGTAGACTATCGTATCATAATGTTTGATTTCAAGTAGACAAACATTTCGCTCTTGCACTTACTCTATCGCTTAAATCTCTGCACTCACATCATCCATGATAAATGCATTGATCCTCCAATCAACCCTCTTTTCCTATCCCCGTGTCCGCAACTCCATCAACCACACCTGGATATCCTCGATCTTGTTCCTTGATGTCACAACCCATGCAATAGGCACCCCCAATTGCTGCTCGTCGAAGACGAGACACAAATACAATTTATACTATTTTAAACAATAAACAAGAAGATCATGACCATCCACAAATCAAATGGACTGCATGAAAACAAGTTAAGTTCGAAGAGACTTACCCCGTATTTGTTTGTTGTGAATGTCGAATCCATTGAGATGATTGAGTCATGGGATAATCGTACCATCATGTCAAGCATCCAAGCCATTTGTATTCCCATAATGAAAGGTCTGTCGGCACCTTATGGCTGCTAGAAAAAAAAAGACATTTGTCTCATCTTGTTTTTTCCATTCTAAGATGCTAGTGGCATCGTGCACATGCATTCATGACTGAATAGAATGGACCCTCATTGCCACGTTCATAACATCCTTGCGTGTGACGAATGAATCTCTCTTCTTCAACATGTCATGAAAAATGGGATCATCAAGATGTCTATCCACAATAGAATCAATGCTCACATCCATCAGCAATAACCTCTTTATATATACTTTGCATTCATCAAAAAGGTTTGGTGCAAATTAAGAGCGCAACTCATTGCTGGTATCATCGACGCCATGATAAGATTCACCATTCTTGTCTACATGCAACAATTGCTTCAATATCAAGATGGCCACATCTGGCCTACCATACAACACCTTAACAATGAAGTGGCATGTACAACCTTCAAAAATAACTCTCCTATTATCAAAAACAGTCGCAATGTCATTAAACATAGACAAAGAATAGGAAAGAATGTGTCTACAAATCAACTATACATCTTTGTTGTATGCGTGTTGTGCACAACACTATCGTGCTCAGTGTGTCGCTTTCAGAGGACTTGGGTTTCAACACCTTCGCGCAACGATTCCCCTCTGATGAATGCATCCAATCTACCCAGTGGAATTGTTGCACACAGGTTTGTCATTGAATCATTTTCGACACAAATTGGCATCCATTGAATATCCCTTGAACAAAAATGACGTAAACCTTCACCAACATCTTGAACTTCCAATACCATAATGTCCTGTCATTTCCGGTGTTTTCCCATTCTAGTCCTGCACATATCGGACAAAGAAAGAGATATCATCAACAGTAAACAACCATAGTGATGATATCTTCAGTGTGATAGTGTTTTGAGATAGTGGTTGATGTCAAATGTGTTTTCCATGATATTGGTTGCTTGGCACAAAAGACCAAAGCTACTTTATTGTTAGACCTTCATCCTGTTAGCACATATTTTTACAAAATAGTTTTGTGCTATATATGGACACTTTTTGTTTCATCATAAGAGCATTTACTGGTGGATTGTATGTACAGGTGATATGTTGCAGTATCTTCATGAAAAAGCATCACTTGGGCATATTGAAGGGAATGTTGAGTACTATGGCATTCTGGCAATCCTCATGTTCACAATTAGTTTCATTGCAGAAGCACTTTTGGAGGATCAGCATAGAACAGGGTCATGAACATGTTCAAAGATGTTAGTGGTATGTGTTGGAAATGGACGCGTCTATTCTCACTCGAAAAAGACAGTACGGATTGACTAACATGCATGTTAGTCACGCGTTTTACACGGTCGATTTTGCAGTTAACGGTTGTGATTGAATAACCTGTCACTAACACGTTGTACGACAGGTCAATTTTGGAGCTACAATAGCCATGACCATTGGAAATATGCCTCGAATTTACTTGACCTTTGTTCATACACATCGGTTTAACTATGACCGATGAAACAATGTGAAGAAAATCTGCAAGCTCTATTGGCACAACCTCTGTCGATGAACTCAACATATCGAAGTAGGTATCAGCTATCGAGAGTGGTTTCGGTCTGCTATACCGATAGCCAATGAGTCTTGACTAACACGCATGTTAGTCACGCATTTTACACCGTCGACTTTGCAATTAGTGGTTGCGATTGACTAACCTGTTGCTAACATGCTATACGAAAGGTCTATTGTGCATCTAATATGGAACAAAAATGTCAGTATGGATTGACTAACACGCGTGTTAGTGGACCGTTTTACACCATCAATTTTGCAATCAACGGCTGCGATTTACTAACCTGTCGCTAACACTTTGTACAAAAGATTTGTTTTGGAGCTTAACGGAGCTCAAAGTAGCAGGTTTGAAGTCATCCCAATGACCCAACGAAGTCATCTTCGATCATTGTGGTACCTTCGGTTATCAGATGGATGAAAGGATAAACGACATGCAGGTTACATCCAGATCCAATGGTTGTCGCTATACTGCATGATGGACATGCACGAACGTTATCCAGTGCGGCTTCGCGACCAAGGTGGGGCCTGACAAAAGAGCAGGTCAGGTGATATCTGACGATGTGATGTATGCATAGCAAGGACATCAGGTTGTCGAGAGGTCCTAATTTATGTTACCCCGATACCCGATGTACCAAATAAATAAGGCGACTCTATCGGAAAGACTTTCTCTGATAAAGTTGTTCCAGTCAAGAAAGGAAGAAGACTCATCAGAATAACATACATCATCGGGGAGATTGTTTTCTAGTATGTATCAGACCCTGTGGGATAGTTTGGATCACTAATATTCAAGGTGGATGGCTCATTTGTTCAAAATTGTAAAATTTTAATTATCGACATAAGTAGTCCTGATGAAACAACACTTGCAAGCAAAAGAAGGATTATCGACATAACATATACCAATAAATCAGAGAGCGGTTTCATTGAGGCACTTAAAAAAAACTCAACATGGTGCGCGCTCTTGAAAAAGTCATACCATTGGGATAGCTTTTTCTGATGAGGCAGAAGGTGGTTGTTTTCTATCGGCATGTATCGACTTATTGACAAAGCATAGAAATTTCTATACCGATAACTTATGAACCTATCGGTGTAACTTGTAATGATAAGGCAATGCGGATCATGGACTTATAGCATCAGGAGATTGGAAGTAATGAGAAAAGTCTATCTCGATACCCGATGACTGAAGGGAACCAAAGGTAGGCCCATTGGAGAAAAAGACCATATCAGGATAGTGCAAAAATAGTTAGACCGAGCCCCGATGACATGGAGAATCGGAAGGTGGAACCATCGGTATTACCTACACTGATAAAACAGACTCAGAAACATAAAGCATAAAAGTGCATCGGAGACTCATCGAGACTTCAAGAGGAATAGAAAAAGGCTATTCCAACCCCCGATGAAGATAAAAGCATTTGCGGTGATATCGGTGTAAATTATACCGATAAAGTAAACATTAAGTGAGGACTCATCGGGACATTGGAAGAAGAAATTTTATGCTATGCCAAGTCTCGATAGGACTATTTAGGTGGACGGAGAGTTGCTAGGAGTTCTTTGGGGTGAGTTATGCCGATAACATGGGGGACTTAGTCAGAATGCAGATTGGTATATTGAGATCATCGGGGCATCGGAGGGACATAAAATGAACTATGTCGATACCCGATGGGTTAAGTAAAAGAAAATTGAAGGCGAATGCATCGGGGAGAGTTATGTCGATGGTACGTGAAAAAAAAAGCAAAGCCAAAACTAAAGGAGTGCCCATCGGGATAGGAGAAAAATTACTATCCCGAGACCCGATAAGTCGGTCGAAATAGCTTGTGCCGATCAGACAGTGAAAAGCAGTAAAGTCATAACAAACGGCGCCAAACAATCGAATCATCGGGAAAAGTCTTACTGATTAGCCGTTGGAGGTCTTGATGTGAAAAACTAACAAAATAGCTTCCATTAAATGCATCCATTGAGTAGGTTTGTTGCCACATGAAGTAGATCCATCAAGATTATAGTAATTAAGTACAAGATTGGACTCCTTGGGATATATAGCCAGTGTCGCATAACAACATTTTGCACAAAGTTATTGTAGAAAGATATCAAGTATTTATTGAGAATTATTCCGAGCTGCTGAGCGTAGAGTAAAGGAATTTGTAGAGATGGAAGGGTCAAGCTCAAAAGGGAAGCGAAAGGTTGTTGAAATATCCAGTACCACGACAAAAAATCAAAGGGTGAAGTCAGTGAGGCCCGAAGAAAATTAAATCAAGACATGATAGATCAGATGGGCTCTCCGGGAGCTAGGTCACGCAGAGCTAAGGTAAATTTGCCTATTCATGACCAGTTGGAGGACATATACAGAGAAATTGGAGATGTACTCACAACAGTGCATGGGCATGAGCTGTTTCTTTTTCATTACCTCCGTAGGGATGAGCCTATGCCAATTTCAAACCCATGGAGTACCAATTTAGGTAAACTCATGGTACCTAATGTCTTTGTAAATATTGATTTATTGAAGCTCTTGGTAAGACATTATGATACAAACAAGCGATGCATTCTATTTCCCAACGGGACCGCTTTAGTGCCTTTTGTAGTAGCCATAATTCAAGAAGTCTTTGCAGTAGATCTAGATGCAAATGTGCCTTTATCTTTTGTGGATTTGGAGGAGGAATACAAGAAAATGGATACTACATACCAGGGTTGGAACCTCACTATCCACAAAGTAGAGGAGGGGAGGCTAACAGAGGAAGATGGTCCTCCTTATGATATGACTATTTTTAAGAAATATTTGTAGTATACCTATATGGCATGTGGTTAGGTTGGAGGAGTTGAAGCTCCCAATGTAGAAAACATAGGACCGTTGGTTTTAGCAGTAGATATTCAGAGACACAAGCCTAGAGCTTTTGATTTTGCTTCATACCTGGTGGATAGGCTTCATGAAGGCTTCCTGAACTTGAAGGAAAATCCAGACAAGCACTTCAAGAATTATTCACTGTTAATGCATATTATTTTATTTTATGGGAGATTTCTTCGATTTTGGTCAGAAGGTTTGAATGTAAATATAGTTGGGAAGAATGGACAGGATCAACCAGTGCAGTTGTGGGTTCCTCTCTAGGATTACAAATATGTAAATTCTCATTACCTCAAATTTGAGGAATTCTTTGTTAAACCAATTTTCTTGCTCTTTGGTGAGCCTCTGCAGGGATCATTTTCTGAGGATGTCAAGAAGTTTCTTAGGCCTCACAAACACAAAAATCCAAAGGTTAATCACAATTGGGGTGATTGGTACTCATGCCAAAAATTCACTTTTGTTCGGTGCTATGGATTTGAAGGTTACCCCTATGTGCTACCAAAGCCTGCACCAAACAGGATTGCCTTTTTGGAAATTGTAAGGCAATTAAGTGTCTCTAATGCCAAGCATTTTGGAGGTGTAAACAAGCAATCCTTCCTCCCTGGCACACTTCATTTCCATGATTTTAAAATTGTATCTACCAGAGCATATGAGGTTATTGACAGGAAGCTGGTGGATGAATACAACCTGTTCCAGTGCACGTCTAGAACACATTATGATCCTGAGGATTACATCCACACAAGCAGGAAGAGACAAGAGTTGGGAGATTACTTTCATCAGAGAATGAGTTTGAAGACATGTGTAAAAATAAGGAAGTGGAGGAGCTTGCAGAGGTTATGGAGACCTTAGAGAAGAAACTGGAGGAGAGAAGACAGAGACTAGAAAACATGGAGGGAGACCCAGCTCAAAGTGATTCAGGGAAGAACAAAGTGGTTTCCAAGCTTCGTGCATCTGAGAAAGAGAAAGAACTAGAAGCACGAGATAAGCTCCTCATTGTGCTAAATACAAAAATAGATGAGAGGATGACATAGCACACTTCATTTGTTTCAGATGAACAGTTCATCAATTCTAAACAGTTTAAATCCTTTTTATACCACTTCAAAGGGAAGAAGTTGAGGGAAGTAATTCCAAATATCACACCAGAGAATGAGGAGGAAATGTTGCACAAGCTTAAAGCTGATATTGATGCAGAAATAGAGACAATGACCCCTCAGAGAGGAAGCTAGTTGCTAGTAGAGGTAGGTATTATTATTTTCCCAAGATGGGATTTGAGTGCATCTTTTATTTTTGATAGTTTGTTACATTCAGACAATAAAGACTTCAAGTTGAATATCCAGGGGGTTAATGATATATTCATTGGATTGAGATATGATCTGGATGAAAAAGCAATGTTGTTATGGGAATTGTACCCCCCAAATAAAAGGCCAAAAATCATAGATATGGATAAAGCTTTTGGTCACATGATGACCCTGAAAGTTGGAGAAGTAGATCCTATGGTCACTGGTGACATAGGCATTAATATCTCAAAATTCAATAAGCCTTATATAAAACACAAGATAATAGAGAAAAATAAATATAAGGCTTTATATGAGGAAACCCTTAAGAGGAGCGAGCATCCGATCCCTCAAATTACTAATTCAGGAGGCCACTAGAAGAAGAAATTTGAAAAACTAGCTTATGAAAACACTAAGTTGAAGATGGAGATGAAGGGCATCAGGGCTGATACTGCTTGTGCATTGATAAGTAAATGATATGATAAAATGGAGAAGGCATTGAATGAATTATGGGATTCTTATCAGAAGAACAGGGACAATATGGTTTCTAATACTAGAATTTGAGATAGACTCAACCTGTTGTTACAAGATGCATCGACTAGGGAAAAGGTAAAGAAGAAGGTTCATGGTTTGCTTGTCACACATGATGAATTTGCAAAGGAATTGAGATCTTAATTTGATGAGTGTTGGCAAATTGTTCAGCATGGGGTTCCCAGTATGGTATATGATGCAGGTGTGATTAAGGATAAAACCGTATGGCTCTCTGAGTGTAGGTCTTTGCTTAGTGCAACCCAAGACATTGCCAGGGTGGATATTCTTGATATGAATGATATGGCCGATCAGTTGGAGAACTTTTATGTGATCGAGAACGTAGCCAAGGATACAATATTCAATGCAACAACCTACAAAGACG
Organism: Cryptomeria japonica; assembly: GCF_030272615.1. NCBI lineage: Eukaryota > Viridiplantae > Streptophyta > Pinopsida > Cupressales > Cupressaceae > Cryptomeria > Cryptomeria japonica. Next base: position 262,164,287 of record NC_081408.1, read on the forward strand.
CAGGCTATTTGCAACACATTCAGAAGTGCGGACATCGGCTAGATCGAAAATCTTAAGTCATTGTTTAGTTTTATATTTGTATTACAATTGATATTTTAGTTAGGTTGTTTAGTTGTTGTTCAGTTAGTTGTTTAGGATAATGAAAGGGTGTGTCCTTTCATTCGTATCTCTTAGCATGTGTATTTATAATGAGTCATTTTGTATGTAACGACATCTAGGATTCAAGGAAAATATATACTGCCTAGAAGGACTACAAGTTATATGTATTAGTGAAGTCTATAGGAAGAAGAAGTATCTATTTGTGCACACAGACTATAATGGAGTATTTTCAAGTACATCTTATGTATGCAATCATTTCCTAAGGATTAATATACAAGGTTCAAGGTTTCTCTTTTCTAAATATTGTGCATGATTTTGTGTTGATGAGTTATATTCGTCCTCTTGATAAATCTGTCATTTGATTTTCTATAATGTGCCATCACATGTTGTTACATTAAATATGAGATTGGGTTTTTCATTGTTTTGTAACACATACTGAAACCTTCATAGTTGATAAGATTTGATAAGATTTTATGTCCACAAAGTGTCATAAATATCCCTGGATAGAGGCATTGTTTTGTTATTTATCATTTAAGGTCTTGGTTGGCCATACATTTAAGGTCCTTGATAGAGAAACATTCTTCCAAACTCTATATGAACTGATCTTCGCATATTTCTTTTAAAGTCTCGAAAGCATTCTTTTTCTGAATATACTATCATAATCATTTGTTTTCAAGGGCATTCACCGAAGATAAAGAGATTCTTGAGACCCCATGCTTTTGGATACAACTAAACAATCCTAGATCATTTAATCAAAATGATAACAAGCATACATACAAGAAGACAACATAGATCTGGGCTCATAAATGTTCTGATTTTATATTAATATTCTCTCATTGAAGTTTTACATAGACATAAAATGATCCTCCAAAATGCCAAAACAAAAGCCTGTATATATTTTGCCAGAGCTTTCATACAAAATTCTTGCGATCCCCATTCTAGGTAGTCCTGGTATCCACTTATAGAAAATAGGATGTGACAAGCTTTGGACTTCCCTTAAAAATATTCCTATCCTAACCATAATTCCCCCAAAAAACTTACATCAATTACAAAATATTGTAGCAGTATGAGCGCAACTGATTCTGAAAAGTATTCCTCGGCAGATCAGGTTTCCTGTGAACTGCCACATGTCAGGGCGTCGGTGGGACCTTCCTCTGCTTCTGCTTCTTTCAAAATATATTTGGTTTCCCATATTTTGAATGTATCATCATTAGGCCACAAAAATTTAATGATTTTTTTCTTCAGTTTGTTCCAACTCTTCCATGATTTTATCAACTGTTTGACTTCCTTCTCCAAAAAGCCGAAATGTGATTTTATTTTCTCAATTTCCTCAATAGTCTAAAGAAATAAAGAAGTATCATTCATGTTTATAATGTTATTAATTCTCTGAAACAATTTATGACCCAACTCCTCAATCAATACTTCTTTATCTTTTATCTTATTGGCGCTCAAAAAACCTCCAGGAAACAATTCACTTTTTTCACTTGCATACTCCTTTCGATACAAGTTTGCCCTCCTTTCGATGTTAACTCCATCTGCCGCAAACCTAGACAACTCATTTGCTAATTCACAAGTAGGTCTGATTATGACGCCAATACCTTCTTCTCCCTAGGACAAAGAATATGTAGTCTTCAAATCCACCTCTCTGGTGGTCCATTTATCCAAAATTGGCTCCAAAGTAGCCTTTTCTTCTTTGAAAGAATCTAAAAGACTCATTATCCTTCCCATATGTATATGCACAATTTCTTGCCCAATAGTATCGACAAACTTCAAAATAGTACCCCTGATCTTTTCCTCATACTTATTTGCAAAAATTGTTTGAGCTTGCCTCAATCTCATCCTGAATGGTCTCAGCTGATGGGAAACCAAGAGTCATGGGAGAAGGAGGGAATTTAATAGTTGGGCTGGAAGGAGGGGGCTTAGTAGGAGAAGAAGCAATCATCAGTTGGGAAGACTCACCCCTTTGATGATGTCCTTCCAATTTACTCTTCAGCTCTGCAATAGTGCCATCTTTAGAAGCTAGCTCAAGCTTTGCTTGGTTATAAGCCTTTAGGGCTACCTCTAATTTTGCATGGAGATCAACTTTCTCCTTGGCCTCTTTTTCAGCCACTACCATGTTGAATTTAGCAGACTCTAAGGTCGTGCTAGCAACTTCTACTACCCCTGTGTCTCTGACTCTTTTCACAATCATGCCCCCTGAGTAATTAGATTATGAGAAATCTCTCCTTTTATTTTCCTCTCTTTTAAGTGACCACATTACAAGGGCTACATGGTCAGTATTGTAATTCATTCCCTCTAAAGGCTTGGTATCCTTCCTTATTGCATAAAAAACTATTGCATTGGCTATGTCCCATTCTGGGAGAATTAACACTCCAACATCTGCAATCAATTTTCTCCCTTCCTCAGGGGTAATTGCTTCAAACTCTCTCACCATATCTTGCTTTATTTCTGCTTCAACATTAGATGTATCCTTATGGGGTTGTTCAACTTTTCCCTATTCACACCTTTCTTTAAACTGCCCTATATGCCTTCGCCAAAGAAATTGCAGAAAGGCTCTTGTCTTTACAAAACTGTTATCAGCCAAAAATTCATCAGTGGCCTGCTTAATGACAGGATCCAGTTCTTTACCTGCAAATTCTTCAATAGTCTGGCACCTTCTGGCTCTTCTAGCATTCCTTCTTGCAATTCTCCATATGTACATGAATTCTCCCCTAAGTTTCCTAGTTGGAGTAATTGCTTAGCAACTGACTCTCATCACCTATAAATAATGGGGATTAAGAACGAGAATATAGGGATTCACTTGACTATGCCTCTTTTTCCAACCTCTACCTTTTTGGGGAAGCATCTGACTGAAGGGCAACCTCCATTGGCCTCTTTCCCTTTGATGTAGAAGGTTCATCCCTCCTAGACATTACCACATTACATCTCGATTTCTTATACATTACATAATGTCTAAGGGGAATGACTTTGGCCAAAGCGGGCTTAGTAAAGACAAGGTTTGATTTCTTAGGGTATGCCTTCATTATATAATCCTTCTTCTCATTCAGAGTTTGCATTGCATCTTCAAAATATCCTATCAAATAATTGATCCTCTCCTCAAATGGGTGAAATTTTTTCAAAGGATCGTAATTCTTGTCAAAAAATTGGACAAAATCAAGGGTCTTCTTGAATGCCAACCATTTTTCCTTTTTTACCATCTGCTCATCCAAATTAAATTCATTTCTTATCAGATCTTCAGGAAAGTGAAATTGATGAATTCTACCACCGCACCTAACTTTCTTCCTAAACATACCATTGAAGAAGTCTTCAGGATCATCAAACCTAGCCACTGTCGTTGACAATCTGTATGGCTGAAGGAACTTCTCAAAATGTAGCCAACCACCTTTGGTGACTAGAAATTGATGTGCCATGGTGACTGTTGGGAAGATTGTCCCTCTTCCTTTATTCTTCAGCTCTGCTTCTTGTAGTCCTCCAATTTGCCTCATAATCTCAGCAATACCAATCTTCAAAGGGACTTGATAGGGGAGAAAATATGGGGTTCCCCTGAAACCATATACTCTAAAAATGGTGGAAATAGGATATAAGATTATGTCACCCCAATTGTGCACAATCTTGATGCTCTTTACAAACTCCTTAGGTCTGATGAATTCAAGGAGAGTCGTTGGGATCCTAGGGTTCTCTTGACACAAAAGAATTCTAAGCTTAGATGCAAAGCATCTATCAAATTTTAGATAGCTAGCATCTTCTCTGTCCCAAGACAGGTCTGCACTCCATAACTGAACCGACGTGTCTTCACCATCTCTTTCTCTTAGTAGGTCCATATCTTTTCTAAAATATTCCACGCCTTTAAACAAGAACATATGCATCAACATGGAATACCAGCCAAAAGGCCTATCCACTTAAGCATTATTTATCCCAATTAAACTCTCATGAATGACATCTGCAAGATAAGGTGCAAAATCATATGCTACTACTAAGGACGGGTGCAAAATTTGTGCCATCATAAGCATATAATGAGTTGGCATGGCATTCTCTGCATCTTCTCTGAAAATTTGACATAGAGGCCAATATACACCATTAGCCCTTAAAGTGAAGAAATTCATAGGGAAAGGCTCCATTGTGCTAGGGCCTACCAATGTTAACCCTCCTATCTTTGCAAAAAATTCCTTCAATGGCCCATTCCTAAGATGATCCTTCTAGGCATCATATACCTTCTTGAGCATTTCAAAATCAATGGGTTCTAAATAACTTGAGGCTTCATTCAGCCGGAATACCCTTGTGAGTTCATCATCAGTGATTTCAATTAGGGGGCCTCCGTTTACATTCCTCACAGTCCTAGTGATAGGGTCATAAATTTTTGCAATTTAGGTCGACAAATCAATGTCCATGAAAACTCTAGGGACCACCAGTTTCCCAACATCTAATTCCCATATATTATTTATAGGACCAGGTGTATTCCATTGGCCAAACCCTACACTGAACAGAACTAAACCTGTCATGCCTATCTGGGGATCTCTCAGCCAACATCCCTTGTCATATAAACTGTCACCAATCTGCAAGCGGGGATATTTGGGCACACGTTCCTTTATCTTGGTTGCATTATTTGTGGATTGAACGAATTGTTTGAGAAAGTTATCGCAAATAGCCCTCTCTTGGTAATCTATCTTTCCCTTAAATTCTCTTCGCAGTGCCATCTTATCAATCTAAAGCTATCATCACTTCAATTGTTATTCAAATAACCCCTTCTAAATTTCCAGCACCAAACAATGCCACACAAATAGGTATTGCAAATCACAGTCGCAGAAAAACTTACTTGTCGCCTGAGAAATCACAAAAACCACACACCTAGTCTCTGTTAATCCTCTTGACAACTTTTTGCAATTTGAATTTCAAAACAATGTCTTATGGAGGCACCTTAGCAACAATTGAGCATTAATAATCATCAATAGGGCCGCACACTTCTGCAATTAATTCTTTTAAATTTCAAATTTCGGCTCCAACGGACCAAAAGGGCTTCTTTTGAGTAATTTTCCCTTCAGTCGCTGATCCGCAATGAGTAAAGGTCAAGCATCTTCCTATTGCGGTCTACCAACAACCGTTAGATCATGTGGATTCAACGCTCCTTTTAATCACTTTAGCCTTCAAAGTGGGCCCATCATTTCGTCACTCGCTTGCTCTTTGTCATTGATCCGCGATGGGTAAAGGTCGAGCATCTTCCCATTGCGGTCTAGCAATAACCGTTGATTTCCTCTAGACTTTGTCACATTGGTTGGGCTCACCATTCAGTTGCTAGTCCGTGAAGAGTAAAGGACGAGCATCTCTTCATAGCGGTCTAGCGACAACCATTAGATCATGAGTTAACCGTTCGATCCTTAAGGTCCTTTGTTACTTAGCTGTCACCAGTAAACCATCACCGCTAGCTGTCTCCATTAACTATTTGATCAACCCCGCTGCTAGTGGCTTGTCACCAGGTCATGATGAATATTGAACACACAACTTCCCATTGCAGTGTCACGACAACCGTTAGATCAAAGGAAATTTATCTAGCCTTTAAGAACCCAATGCATACATACAGGAAAATACTTAGGACTTTAGGAAACTATGAAACATTTCAAATTTAATTAAAAGCCGCACAAACCTAGAACTCAAAATGGCCCCTTTCGATGACACGGTAACCCTTTCACTTCAGTGAAAAAAGAAACGGGCAAATAGAAGTGATTTAAAGGTGAAATTAGAACCTAGCTAGGAGGTGAAGTGATCGGTAAGACCTATGCCGACTGAAGGATAGGTGGCGCCAAATAATTGAATTATCGAAAAAGTTATGTCGATTAGCCATTGCGAAATCTGATTGCAAAACCTTGAACCCGCCATTATTAAATGCAGAGAATGGGCAGATTGGTGTTCGCACGAGGCAAATCATAGGAGGATTTCAGTTGAGTAAATGCTTGTAATCGGTCTAATCCATTTATGATGAGTCGGTACAATGATTTTGCATAACAGTTTGAAGCTAACAAAGAGATTGAAGCAATATTAAACTACAAAATAGGCAAAACTAACAATATATCAATACTTCATGTGACACAAAATTTGTATTTGACTACATCAATACTTAACAAACATTGTGTTAAAAAATTGGCAGCAGTGTGTAAGAAGCATCGGTTCTTTATAAATTGTAATGTCCACCATCTGTCATCAGTACATGTAGATGAAAATGACATCTTTAAACATAAAAATATTGGCTACAAAATGACCATCGAAGGTGCTCCATGCACCTACAATGGTGAGCCATTTCTAACATAGTGTTAGCTGACACTTTTTCCTATTTACCATAACAAGATGTTTTATAACATAGTGGGTAAGTACCTAAAATAGTGCTACTGCTAATTTTACAAAATTATTCCTATTGTCTGCAATAGGGTCATAGAAGTGTAGTTTCAAGTGACATATGCAAAACAGGAAATTGTAGATAAACAACAAAACTAATTCCCAATGTATTGGAGTATGACATCCATGTTCTCTCCAATCTCCATTACTTTAACAGCAGCTGGTGCCGAGAGCCAATTATCATCAGAGTTGAGTAGTCTGCGGAAGGGATCCAGATTCCCATTCCTCACTCCTACCTTAAACACCTCCCACGCCTCCTGGATGAAGTTCTTCCTCCTCTCCCATGCTGCCCTTTTTGGGGTAATTTCCTCGTATTCACTGTCTGACTCCTCTGATTCAGAGGAGGTAGTTGGTGTGGTTAAAATAGATGTTGAGGGTGCTTACCCAACAATCAGAATCCAACTCTAGAATGGCATTTCCTAGGGTCTGTCCATCAGATGGACAGACAAAGCCGTTGATCCTCTATATGGTCGCTTCCTTCGACTTGAATATGTCAACCGTAGGCAAATGACAGCCTCATAAACAAACCCATCACACCAATGTCGATTAGCACCCAATATACCATTAGTCACCCGCCATACAACATTCCAGAGCACATCGTTTGCTTGAAATAGCCAGCTACATTGGGCCTTGATCGATTCCTCTCTACACAGGCAACTGAGACCAAAATGATGCACCATCAGTTTAGATCGATACTTCCAGGCTTAAGACTGCAATCTAAACCATTCCTTATATAAAGTTTCAAACTTTCTAGAGAAGTCTAGAGACCAGAAGAGGCCCAAATTCCAATTGAGGTTCATTTGAACAACATATCTTTACTATTATAAGAACTTGTCAAGTTCCCTGCTCCTACGTACTTTATCTAACCGACCTGATACCAATCTGCCAAAGTGCATGAAAAAACACAGAGGTCTCTAGTTTTTCCTTCCACTAAGGTATGGCCTACCTCTAGCTAAAACAAAGCTCCCATGCTCAATCCACATTCACCGACATAAAGGGTGTTCCTTATACTAAAATAGCTTGTTCCACCAAATGGAAGAGATAGGGAAATTAAGACCATGTTAAGGAGATTCATCATACCAAGTGGGGTGTTAGGAAACTATTTACCATTTTTTATGCATTTTCCACATTTTGAGGTGATGATCCATATTTTGGAATAGGTTTTTGAATAATGGAATACTCAGAGCTCCACATGTGTGTTTGATAGTCATTTGAAGGATGATTGTCACCTAGGTTGTTACTTTTCTCAAATCTGGCCTATGAGCCCTTGTAAGCCTAAAATGACATAAATTTGCATTATGATGTAAAATGACTTGTAAAGCCTCATTAGGTATTTAGGCATGTCAGTTTAATGTTAGGAAGTCATGCTAGGAGGTTCAGTATAAGTAAAAATGCATAAAAGGCAAAAATGCACATTTGAGCAAAAGTTGTCATTGTTGCTTGACAACTTTTTGCAACTTTTTGAGAAACTTTGCATTTTTTTAGCAAATCGGTGGCTAGGAAACTGATGAAGAGTTGGTTATGACCAAAATGGCATATAAAATGCTTTGAGAATGATTCTACACGGGTTGGAACATTTGTGAGCAAGTTTGAATAGATTTTGAAGATAATTTCGAGATTTTACCTTGTAATTTTGTCATTTTTGTAGCAGCAGTCTGTACCAAATGGATTGACCTTGCTACTGTTCTTTCATAGTGGTTTAGTGTATGTTATTTTATTTCTCAGGAGGTGTTTGTAGTTTATTTTGGTGCAGGTTTGAGGTGTGTTTACAAATTTGTATTTCTCTTCGCCTAAGCAAGGGTTCATGAGCAAGTTGACTAACACGCGTGTTAGTCAAGCGTTTTAAACTGTTGATTTTGCAATAAATGGCTGGGATTGACTAACACATCGCTATCATGCTATAAAAAAGGTCCGTTGTGGAGCCAAAATAGCCGCGGCCCCATGGCATGAGCAACAATCTATCCATGAATTATGAATTTTGGGTTTACTAATTTCAAGAACATTTGATAAAAAACCTTCATGTCTTATTGTCTCTAAGGAAAATTTGTTTGTGCGTTACCTTTTACTCCACTTAACCGAAAGGGTCTTTATGTCGTTGAAAAGGGGCCATTTGAGTTTTAAGTCTAGGTGGGTTTCGTCTTTTACGTTGGATCGCTTTAATTTTCCTAAGTCTAAGAATGGTTTTCTAACGTATGCATCGGGTTCTTAAAAGTTGAGCAAGTCTGTTTTGATCCAACAACGGTCGTGATATCGCAATGGGAATTTACATGTTGAATACCCATCACAACTCAGTGACAAGCCACTAGTGGTGGGGCCGTTCAGAGATCCAGTGCTGGCAGTTAAGCGCTGGTGGTTAAGTGATGAAGGGATCTTAAAGTTCGAGTGGTAAGGATTTGATCTGACGGATGTCGCTAGACCGCGATGAAGAGTTGTGAGTCCTTTTACTCTTCGCGGATCAGTGACTGAATGGTGGGCCCAGAAAGTGTGGAGGAAAAAGTGCTTTAAACTGTGGTCAGGTCCAAGGAAAATCAACGGTGGTCGTGAGACTGCGATGGGAATATGCAAGTCCTTTTATCCATCGTGACTCAGCGACCAACAGGGTCATCAGAGAATGTCATCCCACACTACTTCGATACCCGATGGGCTAGACGATAAAGGCAGTATCATCAACATAACTTACTCTGATGAGGCAATATCGAAAGGTAGAAATACTAAGTCATCGAGATAACTCAAATCATCAGTGAGAGGAGTTTTGGGTTACGCTGATACCCAATGAGGGAGACAAAGCCGAGCACAAAAGAGGAAGATAAGGTTATCAGTTTTTTTCCACCATATATATTGAAATCCTCCAATATCTTATCAAGCCAGAATAGAAACTCAATTATGCTACAAGAATTTAATTTTATTTGGAGTCATATATATTGAAATGCTTGAGTTTGATGTTATAGAACAATTTCATGCACATACAATCAAAAACATTTGTTTTTCACCATATATAATAAAATGTTAACAACAATTTCAAAACAAAGAAGATAAGAGTACCAGTTGGTGTCAACAATTTTTATTTTTGTTCGGCAAAGCTATATTTTATATTAATTCTAAAAATATTTATATTCTAAAAGATAAACCTCCACGACTAGCCAACTAGACCATCGAAGTCAATGGACGGTATACATAACGGTCCATACATAACACATTCAAAAACATTTAAAAAAAAACACAGTCCTTGCTTCAAAAAAGGTTGTATGTGCCATCTCGCTACTCCACGTGAACAATGACCGTGCCCTCTTCCACATCCAACACTTCCACGTTCCTAACTTGGTTCATTTCTGTCTCCCTACTAGAGCCTTCACCGAACTGCAACACACGACCCTTCTTAGTTGTTCTTCCACAAGGCCGACCCCGTTGTTTTGTGTGTGTAGGAACCGTTTGTTGCACAAGTGCTCTATATTCCAACCAAGGTCCCCATTTTGCCATCTCCACACGCGCTTCCTAGACATTGAATGTCTCAAGGTATTGCACAATACCATACATTGCAGCCTATGCTACACTTCTTCTAGCCTCTTTATCGAATGTGGCACTCCAGAGAAAGAACAATCACCAAGAGGAGTGAATTCACTCACGTGAAACCATGCTCTGTCCACACTTTCAAAGCCATCCATGTCTTGTGACAAACCTAATAAATCTTCCATTTCGCCTAGTCATTCCTTCTTGACACACTTGTTCATGATTTCTCTGACTTTCAGAACAGGTCGGAGCTCTAGACACCATGCCATAAACAGAGACACCATGTCCATATTCGTTTTGTACTTCCATCCACCGTCTACGTACTCAGGTCCAAGGATTGACTTCACCGTGGAAAGGAATGCAATGTCTTCATAGATAAACAAGTTCATCAACCTATCATCGCTTATTCGTCCTAAAATGCGACCTGTGTTTTGGTTGTTTCTAAGGAAAACTTGGCCTCCATATTTGAAATCCAGATACCTGTGATTCCAAAATGAACATGCAAATCTATCAGACTAACAACGACGTCTATAAATTATTTGAATTTTTATCAACCTATGCCTTAATTTTTTAGTGCTTTCTAATAACTAAGTTCATCTACCACATGTTCCATGTTATTCTAGAATCTTAGTTTCTGCACAATAGTTTGTGGATGTTTTTGTACACTTACACATTTCCATATCATGCTATCCTACGAAGACCTTGGATTCATATTATGCACACAACTAATAAAAAGTTTCTTCAACTAACAAGGCACGTTATACGCTTTCGCGCATGACCACTCCAAAACGGTAGTATGCAATGACTAACATGCCTATTAGTCGCATGTTTTACACCGTCGATTTTGCAATGAACAGGAAGAGATTGACTAACACAACGCTAACACGTTGTACAATAGGTTCTCCCGCTCCAAAGCGAACCTTTCGTACAACGTGTTAGCGTTAGGTTTCTCAATCGCAACCGTTAATTGCAAAAATGATAGTGTAAAATGACTAACCCCCGTGTTAGTAAATCCGTACTTCATTTTTGAACCAGAATACATGCACGTACGACTAACACGCATGTTAGTCAATCCGTATTGTCTTTTTTGAGCCAGGATAGACGCGTTCGGCCGCAGCTCCAAAATAGACATTTTTTTTGTTATTTTAGACTATTTATGTAAAAATAGTAAATCATATTAAAATAAGAAGAGCAAAAAACTTGTGTAAAATTATCTACAAATTTATATGGGTATTTCTACACATTGATTTGAATCATTTGAAGATAATTTGAATATTAGTGTTATGCTATATATTTTACGTATATTGTTGTCTTAGAATGAGTGGTATTAGATCTTATATCTACGAGCTTGTCAACCTAATTGGGTACATATAATTGTTAATTGTGGAAGGACTAACATGCGTGTTAGTCAATCACATGTTAGTCAATCTGTACGGTGGAGTCTGCATGGCCACGACTATTGCGCGACTAACACGCGTGCGACTATTCTAGTAAATCCTTACTTTGGTTTTGAAGCTAGAATAGATGAGTGCGCATCTCAGGAAGCATAATGAGAAAAGGCGCCCCCTTATGGATGGAAGAAGTTCCTACTTAATTATGGAAGTAAAAATTACTAATAATGGAAAGTTACACTATCAGGATCAGTAACCTCGATAAAAACACGCAACAAATACTAGCTGTTGATCAGCGTATCATATACCGATAACAATGCATGGAAATCCAAGGTGAGACCTATCGGCATCACTATCGCTGATTAAATTAAGAAGTCAACGATGGTTATATCGGAGAAGCATATACCGATAAGGCTCATTGGTATACTGAACATAAGCAGCAAAAGCATAAAATTGTCTTTCCGATAATCGATGAGGCTATTGGTAAGACTTATACCAAAAAGCGCAATAGTGGAAATGTCACCAAATGTGAAGGTTGTAGCGAAAATAAAGTCCGAATAGCTTCACCCAGAAATGACAGACCAAATAGACGTGGGTAACCTAACACCAATCAGCCACCAATTCTAACCCTAATGCGATGGACGTGTCTACTCTAGCTCCAAAATGACAGTACAACGAGACTAACACGCATTTTTGTCGCGCATTTTACCAGGGCTACTACCACGGCTTTTTGGAGCTAGCAAACATGCGTCCTGCGCGATATATAACCCTAAGGCAAATAATTTCCCACTAAAGCAAAACAAGAAAATTTTCCCACTACATATAAACCAAAATAAGAAAATTTTCCCACTGCATATAAAGAAAAATAAAAAATGAAAACAAAGAATTGAAACCCAGAATATACAACCAGAAAAAAAATGACTTGTCCACATACCTGACAACCTTAAAAAATGAAGCTTCCTTCAACAACGCAGGCTGCCCTTCAATAATAACTCGCTGCCTCCTTCCACAAAGCAGGTTGCCCTTCAATAATAACTCATTGCCTCCTTATTCAAGCCCTTCTTTCCCTTCAAAAATAGCAGAAGACTTCAACAATGAGGACGCCCAACAATGAGGACACTTTCTTTAATCGCGAATTAGTCCCACTATTCCTCCTTTTTTCCACATGAGGCAAAAAATGGTGCGAGGTATTTTGAAATAGAGGTACAGGGATGCATAGTACGGTTTACCTAACATGGGTGTTAGTGGCACATTGTACATCATCAATTTTTCAATGAATGACTGTGATTTTTTCCACATGAGGCAGAAAATGGCGTGAGGTATTCGGTATTCTGCTAAAACAGTACAAAGACGCGTAGTATGGTTTGCCTAACACACATGTTAGTGGTGCGTTCTACATCATCTATTTTTCAATGAACGACTGCGATTGACTAATGACTAAACCACCTGTCACTAATGTACGAGAGGTTTTGGAGGGAGCCACCGCATTTTGGAAGCCCGTGCCCTCTTTTTCCCATCATTTTGGCATCTGAATGTGGTCATCTACACTTGCTGCCGGTTGTTTTCTTTTCATGGCTTTTAATGTGCATGTTATGCACAACACACCGCCATGAGCTGCGGCCCATGATCCGCCATCCTCTGGCATAGCCACGTAGTTTCACGTGGGCCCTGACTTTTGAAACAGGCAAGTCCAAGACAACTCCACGTCATTTTCTGTGGGTTCGGTGGCTGCGCCAAATTGGCATGGTATGCATGTCTCGAACATGTATTTTGATGCATGTCATTGGTACGATAGGTCACTTTTGGAGCCATAATAGACGCGTCCAATTTTGACCCACTCCATTTAACTTCATCTTCCCCTCTTCCCACCACAATCTTTCTCTCTTTGAAAATATTTAGGAGATCTGATCATTCTTTCATCGAAATCAGAGCCCATAACTAATATGCATTGCGGCCACTCTATCCTTCCATTAACCTCTCTCATTGCCACATAATCACTTACTTTCTTCGTGAAGCTCCTTTAAGGGTTTCTCTAATTTGTTCCAAGTCTCTATTTTTTTAAGGATTTGTTGTTCATCCCATGAGTCATGCCAAAATGATGCACATTGTCCATTCCTAATATCATGTGTGATGTGACCAGTTATTAAACCCTTACATAACATCATGAAGTTCCAAATTATCGCTCTCATAGAGGGGTTCTCTATTATTAAAATCCTTGTTTGGTCTCAAGAATCTGAATATTATTTTTTTAACACTTTGGCTCATTTTTACTTTGATATATTGTACATATTCCATAGTAAATTTTCTCCCAATGCTTCAGTTACAATATACCAATTTCTAATACCAACCCCTTGATTTCCTTTGGATAACAAATTTTATCCCATGCTGTAAAAGGAATTTTCTTTTGCTCATTAATTCCATTCAAACTAACATTCCCATTTTCTATTCTACTCAAATATTAAATCTTTTAGGGATTCTCATACATGATATTGAATAGATCGATGCAACCAATATTACTGTTTTGAGAGTCATTATCCTACCTACAGATGTTAACCTTTTTCCTTTCCACCCTTTTAGATTTGTGCTACAATTGGTCATTATGTTATTTAATAAAAAGAATTAATTGCTCCAACAAACAATGGAAGAGCCAAAAAATTTATCGAAAATTTATTTACCTTGATAGCCAATAACCTAGAGATCTCTCTCTTTATTCTCACATCTGTATTAAAGAAAAAGATGTATGATTTATTCCAAATTATCTTTTGCCCTAATGTGGAGCAGTATTTCTTAAGGGTTAATTTAATTATTCAAGCTTCCCTCCTTGTTGCCTCTCCAAATAATATAGTGTCATTATCAAATTTCTAATGCGTAGTCACCTCCAAATCAGGTGTAATTTTCACCCCTTTCCATCTATCATCACCTCTTACCCTAATAATACTTCTACTTAAAGATACAACCATGATTATAAAAAGAAAGGGGAACAAAGGGTCCCCCTCTGTAATACCTCTCAAATTCTTAAGAAACCTTGTGGATTGTCATTTATCAAGATTTAAAACCTTATATTCCCAATATAGTGATGCAGGATCATCGATCTAGTTCTTACCGGTTGGTTAGTTTTCGGTGGAATTGATTGAGATCATGGAATTTCTTCATGTTTGAGTGTTTAGTGTCATGGTTTTGGATTTATTCCATTGTGTTCGTGGTCTTTACCATGTTCAAGTTACATAGCATTTGGCTTTGTTTCCAGTGAGATGTGGATTTCGGTATTGTCCCGGTTGATATATTATTATTAGTTAGTCTAGCAGTGTGTTGAGCGAAGATGATTTCAAGTTGCGGTTGATCTTCGTGACTTGAAGATTGCTGGAGGTGTTTCTTTCAACCTTGGTTGGTATTCCCAGAGGTTTGCACATCGTTTTGTGATTTGGAGATTATTTTTAGTGATTTGAGCCGACATGTTACTGTTGCATGTTTCATGAACCAGTTGGTCTTTGGGCCGACTTGATTGAGTTTTAATTATTTGAGGAAGGTATAAAGGGAAGTTGGTTAATCGTTTGAGTATAGGAGAAGTTATAAGATAGAAGACAAAGCTTTGAGATTGAGTAAAGATGTAGATTCCGTAGGATTTTGATCTAGTAGGACAGAGGTTGGAAGGCTGAGGTCTGGATTAGGATAGAACTGGCAGACTGTTACCGAAGGCCAAATTGATGTGCAGATAATCTGTGGATTTATATTTATGTTGTAAATATTATTTGTATCATGGAATGTGATCCAACATGTAGCATATGTAATTCTTCAAACTATCATAAGATTCATTCATATTATTTATCGATTATGTGTTTTGTGTTGTTACTGGTTGTTCTTTATGTTGTTTATGGCACCTTGTTACCGGTTACCAGTATATTTTGCATGGTTTATGTGTTAAGCTGCAAGGTTGGGTTGTCCCTCATTGGATCATCATGCCTTGAATGCGTCATATAGCTCTTTACCCAATTTACCCACTCACCACAAAAAAAAAATTCTTCATTACATCCAACAAAAACTATCTATCAATCTAATCATAAGATTTTGTAAATATTTTTTTTTGCAGTCATATTGCCACCCTAGGATTTCTAAGGGTATGAATCACTTCGTGTGCCATTACAATTCCTTAAATAATTGACCTATTCAACACAAATCCACGTTATTCCTCTAAGATAATACTTCGAAGCAAATCCTCCATTCTATTAGCTCCATAAGCTTAGTTATTATTTTGCACATTGTGTTACATAGTGAAATGGGATAAAAGTCTTCAAAAGTTTCCACTTCACTCTTTTTGGAATAAGTGTTATAAACATATTATTAGTATCACTTAATATAATTGCTTTTTCCTTGACTCTTACACAACCTTCAACAAACTTATTGAATTATCTACCAAAATGCCTAGATTAAATTTTATAGGAAACCATCCAACTAAATTCTTTATCCAACCCCAATTGAATAGTTTCTTCCTTCACCTCCTCCACCATGATTAGGTTCCTTAGCCTATCATTTTGTGCTTAAATGATAGTTTTGGATATATTTTCTAGGAGGTCTTCTCTCACCCTTTCCTCTCTATTTGTCCTTCCATTTAGGAACTCTCAAAAATACCTTTCTACTTCCTCTATTATCTCATCTGCATCTTTCAAAGTATCTCTATCCTTACTCGTGATTTTTTAGAATTTGGTTTTGCTTATTTTTTACTTCATCGAATTGTGAAAAATATTTGTATTTCGATCTCCTTCCTTGAGCCAACACTAACGAGATTTTTGTTGCCAAAAATTTTCTTCCCTCACCATGATCTCCATATATTCCTTACTTGAGAACTTTTCCTTTGTAAAATATATCTCATCCATTCCTTCCTTGATTATATTTTCATGTATATTTTCCAATTCATCTTCTATTCTATTTTTCTCATCAAAGATAATTTTAAAACGTGTCTTGTTCTATTCTTTCAACTACCCCTTTATGTATTCCAATTTATTATGAAGTTGATAGAGTTATGTTCCACTCTCCACAAATTTTTCAAGTTTTCTTTGATGTCCTTATCTCTCAATCACATCTTTTTGAATTTTAAAGCACACCTTTATGGAAGTTTACTTGGAGTAAAATTTAGCAATAAGGGATAGTGATTTGAATCTATGAGAGGGAGAATAGAAGTTTTGAAAAGAACTTGGGAGATGTTATCACTTTCCTACAAGTAGAAATCTATCCAACTTTTTACGTATTCTTATGAAGCTGCCTGTTTTATTCATCCATGTATACATGCCATTTTTTAGGCCTATTTCCTATAAATGACTATTCAATCGAAAAATTTAAAAGTTAACTTGTACTTGTGTAAAACACATGATCCCTCTACTCTTTTTAAGCCCCTCATAGTTGCATTAAAATCTCCACCAACACTATGTTCAAGTTATACAAGTTTTGTAACACTTCTAAAATTGATTCCCATGTTTCCTTCTTTCTTCTTGTGCCTATCAAGCCATACAAATTTTCATAAAGAAATATTTACTTATTTTTGAACTTTTTTCCTTCAACACCTTCCAATTTTGATTGTGTACCACATCTTATATACTTAGATGGACTACGTTCTATATTATTCCTAAACCTTTGAATGCACCTATTGCCTCAACAAAAAAGCCTTTCCACTGTCTCTATTTCAAAAGAAATTTTTTACCCCTAATTTATCCAACTTTGATTCTTGAAAAGGAAGTATATTCAATTACACTTAATTAAGCACCTCTTGTCAGGGGAATTAATTTCCCTAGCATTCCACATTGAATTATTCATGGCAACTTGGAAAGGGCTAATCCTTTCCTAGATCTTCCCTTTAGCATCTTTAGCTAATTCTAGTTTAGCCTTATTAGATTTTCATCCTCTCTACCTCTTCTCCCCTAAATTCACTCTAGCCCATTTTTCTAAACTTTGACTTAAAGTTCTTATTTCCAAAATATCTTCCTTATCACCTCCAAAGGTTTTTCCCTCATATTTGGTGATAAAAAAACTTTCTCATTCTCTATTCACCTTCAAGTAGGTGTTTTCTTTATTTTCATGCCCACCACCACTTCTAAGACATTCACATCTAAGGGATTCAACAACCTCATTTGAAGAATATCTGATTCTTCATTTTTCATCCTAGGTCTCAGAAACCCTTCATCCTATCCCAACTCTAGGACCAATGCATCAACTCCCGCTACATACGTCTTATTACCATTTTCTACATGACCATTGTCTAACCTTCTTATCCTTTCCTCCTAGGACAAACCTGTTTCTTCTACTAGAGTCTTCTCTTTATTTTCCATGATTTTTTCAATAGCTTGTGCACAATCCGAATTATTCTATTATTTCATGCATTCCTTTTGCTGTCTAAAACCCCTTTGTCTTTTCTCTTAATTGCTTCTTTCTTGATCACCCGACGTTCCTCCTCTCTATGACCTTGATGCCTACACTTTTTATACACTTCCATTGTCTCTTCAACTTCATTTTTGTTTGTCTCCAATAACCTTCCCCTATCATTGTTTTTATTTCATTTGGAGTGCTAGGCAGGGCTTCAATTTCATACAAATCCTTGCCTACATGCTAAAATATCTCTCTACTCTTTATTCATCTTCCTGGACAAAGGATCCAATTTGTTCTCCAATGCACTTCAAAGTTTCAGTATCCAATAGTTCACCAATAGGTTATAAAGACTTTCCCAAATAGGAACCTCCTCTATTTCCCCTTTCAATGGGTTAAAATTTGGGGTCCAATCTTTAATATAAAAACTGAAACCCTCCATCATAAATGTGACCATTATTTAAAATCCATTTCTTGCTTCTCTTTGTTGAAAATTCAAATAAGAAAACCCATTGGTTATAGTTTTAAGCTATGTTTCTTCTCCCATTCTTTGTCCCATTATTTTCCTATCTACTAAAGATAAACTAATCTTCTAACTACTTTATAAAAAGGCTCTTCCTTTCAATATCCTCACAAGTCCTTCTCAATTATTCCCATTTATCTCAAAATAAATAATGTGATCTACCTTTTCTTATATGGGAAATTTATTTTGACTTTATCCCATCATGTTATTTATCATTCCCCATACTATTTCGGTGTGTTCCAAATCATTTTCTAATTCCCTTACTACTTCTACAATTTGTTCTTCCAATTGTACAAACCCTGCTTCCTTGAAGGCCAATTTATTATCTTAAAGTTTCTTCTTAAATGGTTGCTACCTAACACTTTCAAATCGCCTCCCTTATGAGCATCATCCCATCCCCAACCACAAATATTACAGTCTCCAAGACCTTTTTTGTTATGATTGTAATTTCTTACACTAGTCCATTTTTCTCTACCCATGTTTCCCTATGACCAAAACCCTAACATAATTTGTCTCTGCTTTGCCATTTTTGGGGGTACTTATATAATTTATTTCTATATCCTTCTATTTTTAGGTATTTAAATATATTTATTTCATATCCTCTCATATCTATAATCTACAAGCATTATCATTCACATTAAAGTAATAATAAGCATAAGAAAATTTCAAATCAATCCACTAAAATAAATCAAAATATGCATAATCATTGTAGCACATTTGTGACATTGCTTGCTAGTTATTGATCCTTTACATAACTACAAAGTTAGTCTTTCAAGATTTAACCTAGGATAACTTGCACCCTAATAATTTTAAAATATTATAGAGGTATTTTTTAGTACTACTAGTCCTTAATAAATTACAAATAGAAATAAATTAGGTAAACTAGGAAACAATAGCACACAACCAATATGATTAGATCCATGAATTACAAGATAGATACATGGACATAAACTAATATGCAAGTACAAATTCAACTTGCCACATTCTATATAGACTATTCTGGATCAAAGGTAAAGTGAAAAGAGAGTTATATTCCTAAAATGATCCAAATTTCAACATAATATTAAATTTATTCATTGAGAACCTCGAGCTAAGTACATTGTTTGCTTTACATTTATTTTTTGAATATATAATTTGATCCTCAATTATAATACTTGCACAACTATGTTATTTAGGTTAGTTAATTAACCTATATAATGCTTTTGGTTATATATATATATATATATATCTTTTGCTCTTATATTTTTATGAATCTATTTGTTCTTGCAGAACCTAGTTTTCCCTAGGGTTTCTCTGTATTCAAGTTTCTAAATAAATATTTTCTTATTATTCACATATTATTTCTAAATCTTATTATTGTTACATATTTTTAAGGGTTTTCAACTTTAATGTGAGATCTCCTTTATCCACCTTATCTACCCACGACTATACCATTAGAGTTCTATTTTCGAATTCATCATATCATTTATTTTTATTTTTTATTTAAAATTATATTTTAAAATTTATATTATTAATTTTTACTTATGTCATGAGCTACTCACAATCTCAATCTTCCATTGAAAAGGAATGCTTGTCTAAACCCTAAAATGATGATACCTAATCTGATGATATTGAGATATTTTTAATGCTTGTATTGAGAATAAAAATGAGAACTTTGATCATATGAAGCTAACGTAAAAAATGATCTTTTAAAAATGAGCTTGCTAGTATAGGTAGTGTTGAAACTAAGGAAGGACTGAGAGGGGAGGGGTGAATCAGTCCAAACAAAAATTTAATGCAACACATAAACAATTATCAACAATACATATCCAACACATGAACACCAAGATTTTTTATGCGGAAAACCCAAATAAGGAGAAACCATAGTGAGCATTTGCCCACAAAATATATCCACCATGTATATTAGATTACAATGAAAAGAGCTCAATACTTCGGACTAGCAAACCAAGGCTAATTGTTCTTGGGGCAAGATACAAAAGAGGATTTGCAAAACCTGAAGTTAACTGCAATAGGGCAAGATACAAAAATGATTTGAAAAGAAGGATCTCTTGATCATGAAGATATCCTTGAACTCTACATCAACTGAATAACATCATCACACACAAGTCATACTTCAATTATCAACACTCCATCTCATACATTTTCCATAGTCTCAAACAACTTGCACATCATTCGGACACAACTCTTCTTCTCTTTTCTTCACTAAATTTTGCACACTTCTTTTCACATTATCTACATTGTTCTTCCCACTCTCTCTACACTTAACATCTCATTTCATACACAACTCAATCATATTCATTCCTTATATACAAGATAGATTATCAAATCTTGAGCTAAGTCAAGATGAACCAAAATATACCTTTCAGACCACACAGACACACACTGTTCCACTCCAGGAGAAAGAGGGGACCACACATCTTCCAAAGATCAATTCACCGATTCACAATCACCAAAACATAATCGATAGCATACCAACATGATACACATCTATATAAGAAATTAACAATCAAAATATATCCTCCAATGAAAATAACTCTAATTTGGATCTCCACACACTATGATGAGACCCATAACACATCAAATTATCTTTCACAAAATATCAAACAATGTCAGCAACACTTTCTAGGCCTAAACACTTCTAAAACAACTAATAGAACAACTACAACATTAACATAGCAGGATATCTCTGCACCACAGACATTTCAAACCAACAACTATCTAAAACAACAAGTTTGACATCTGACAACCACAACAACACATACTTCAAATAGGTAGTTTAAAAAATCATGGCAAAAATAGCCAAAATAACTCACAATGTGCTTATAACGAAATCTTTTAAGTGGTTAATGCTAAAATAGCCTCATCTACTATGATTAGCTCCTTTTCTTCTTCCACAACTGATCCATCCTTTCCAATTACTCATTCCACTATCACTACTCATGACAAATATGACACTCTTATTAGGGTCCCACAACATATTGAAAATCATAAATCTACTTCCCCCCCTTATTTTGGTCTTCCTTCTAATTATACCTCTCTCAAGATATCTACCTCCATTGTGTTGTACAACACATTTTAAAATATTTCATCTATTGGATATTCCAACGTATCACCACTCCTTTTAGTAGTGTCATCCTTGCATCTACCACCATCTCATGTGTTATTGAGTATGTTTTCTCTTCTATGCATCTCTACCAATCTATCATTATTTTCACCCATCTCACTTGTCACATTCAATCCTATGTACACCATAGTGGCCTTAATCTCTCACTTGTTACCATTCAATATTATACCCTAGATGTAGAAACAAAGTGTATGCAAGGCTTATCAAGTGAGACGATAAGGAATTCAAATGTGTTCAATGAAAACCATTAGCTTATCAAATTGGTTTTTTAATTTTTTTGATCGATAATGGGCCGAGGCCGTAAACTTTATTAATTCTGAAAAATAATTACAAAAATATACAAATTCAGTTCGGTGTGGGCACTGGTAGGAAAGAACCGAATGAAGAAAACCTCCGGTCTTTCCCAAGGAAAAATCCTGAAATAATTTACATGTCCCTGATAGTCAGAAATTTGACTTCTTAAGGGATTACAATAATGATTTGAAAAATACATTGTTAGCTTATCAAATTGTTTTATATCCAATACATACGGGATTTATCACACCACGTTTTCAATGTTTAATAGAAAGGGTGATCCAAATAGAGATTTGAGTTCTTTTGTAGTTACATGTATAGACATTAAATAGGAGAACAAGTTATTAGTAAAACCATTTCTGCAGACCTATAAATAATATGTTATTGAGCAAATATTTTCACTTACTTGAGGATCTATCAACACATTTTATGATTTAAAAAATTATTTCTAAAGCAATTAAAGGTTAATATGAGTGAAAGCACATATTTGTGTCACACTCTTGACCAACAAAATAGTTTCCAGCAAAATAGTTTTGCCTAAAATGACATGGTGTATACGTGGCATGTAGAGTTTCAAACCAAATTTCACTTGAAAATATTAAAATAATTAAAAATTTTGAAGTATGCTTGAATTATTTATATGTAATGTTTTAGTTGACATAATTTTTGTCATATCCCTTTTGATCGAAATTGTTTATGTGGCTACCTATGTGATAGTTTAAGCCTTCTTTTTGAAAAAATTCAAAAAATCTTCAATTTCAACTTTAAATTTCTTTAATTATTGGTACTTTCTTCATAATATAAAAATACCATTTCATAAAGTTCAAAGCCTAAAATCCAATTTATTTATTTTTAGGTCAATTTTATTATGAGTTTTTTAGTTTATGAGAAGTAGGTTTTTATAATCAAACATGAGGTTGATTAGAAATTAAAAAAAAATCCAAACATATGCAAAAAAATGGAAAAATATATGGTGCATTAGAGAAGAGAATCCTCTCCAAACAGGTATAATTTGTTTTTTGAAAATGATAAAAAAAAAAGGCAAAAGTTGATGTCAAATAAAAACTATGACATTCTCATTAAGTTTGACTTTAAAATGTTATTACAAGAAAAATATTCATCAAAATTTTAAAAAAAAAAATTCGTGCACTATCTCATCAACCTCTCATTTTAATTTTTTTTTCAACAATTCAAATTTTGCTCTTAAATTTATAAAAAAAAAATTTTCTTTAAATTACAAGTTTAAACTTCATCAAGAGTACTACACATCATTAGTTTACATCATTTTGAAAGTCAAAACATAAAAACCACTTCAATGTGGTCAAAGATGAAATTTTTTGTTTGTGTTGGCCATTTCCTTTATAAAAGTGCGACATGTGTTTGTACTCTTACCCATATGGGCCTTAGAGTCCTATGTTATCATCTATAATTTAAGGGAGCCAATAAAACATTAGCTATCGTGTTATAATATGTCAATCTTGTTGGCATTCTACACTCTAATGAGAATTGATGGTGTTGCCATTGATGGCAACCCTGTGGAAATCTTCTGGAATTCATCTGGTAAACCATCGGCATAGACATCTACATAGACCGACAAACACTTTGCCGACAATGACAACAATGCATACTGACACCCTAGCTGACAGGAATAAACTTTTGTTTTAATTGTAATTATCTTTTGTAAAGCCGATATGGTATATTGTAATAGACTCATATATGTATGAGATCTTGTAATGATGTAATAATGTAATAAGAATGAGAGAAGGATGATATATATGCGAATGCATAAGGTAGATTTTGTATAAGGTTTATGGTTATAGAATGAGCTTAAATGAGTACTGAACCTGGCATAGTTGATGCTAATTTGAAGCAGTACATTGTATTGGATTTTCATAATCCATTTTGTAAGTCAGTGAGACTTCTATCTTGTAAATTGAGCAGTGAGCTCTAGGCATTTGGCCTTCCTGCATGTGCAGGCCCCTCATTGTAAGTAATATTTATTCATTGGCCAGTGAGTGAATATTGTGGGTCACAAATCCCACCAAGGTTTTTCCCACACTGGGTTTCCTCGTTAAACATCTTGTGTTATGGTGTGGTTTCTATGCTGTCTTTATTGTTCCTGTTTACTGCACTAATTCTTATTTACCGGTACACTATTTTGGAATGCAAAACACTTAATAAGGTTAAATATTCTGTCAACCGGTTAGATACTGATTCACCCCTCCCTCTGAGTATCTTTGGAACTATCATTAATCCTAACAAATCCTTGTTCTCCAAGATGGTCTCTCTCTTACATGATTTGGAATTGTAAAATATTTTTGTTAAGGGGTAATTGAATCTAGTTCAAGAATTTTGGTATCTAAATAAATTTATGCCTTTCATGGACTTGTGTGCATGTGTAAAAACTCCGAGGTCCAAATTTTTAGCAAGAAATGTCTTTAAGTATTGTTTATCCAATCATAATGCTTTAACACGCCCTTTTAAGTATCAAAGTTAAACAACCTTTCAAAGGGTAATGATATGAAATAAAATTATCATCAAATTCCTATTAGTCCTACCTTTTATTCATTCAAATCAAATGCTCATAGGAATTTTACTAAGCTTAAAGAATATATGAATAATATTTTTAAAATTTTGTTGATTACTAACTAATTCACTCTCCCTCTCATCCACCCATTAGAAACCATTAATCCACTTCCTACGAAATATAATGTCAAATCATTTTATAACTGTCACCAAGTTAAATGTTATTAAAACTTATATTTAAAGGCCTTAAAAAACATGTACAAGATCTCATTTATATCAAATTTGTCAAAATTAAATGAATTATCAACAAGATATGTTAAATTTAAAATCAGTATGGGAGCGGGTGAGAAGCGAAAAGGAGCGGGAATCCCCAAATTTCAAATCGGGGAATGGCGGACTTCCTGGGGAAGGCGGTTTTCCTGGGGAAGGCAGTTTTTTTGGGATCAGAACTGGCAAACAGTCAGGAGGACAGACATCTCAAGGTTCAGAAGAGGACAAGGAAACAGTCAAACCAGGGGAGGATAAAGATTCAAAATTTGGGGACCCACACGACAGAGGTAAAGGTAAAAAATGGTCTTCACTTTTTGGAGTGAAGCTGCTGGCTAAATCTAGGCTCCCGGAAGTTACAAATATCTCAGATCCAGTTACTGGGCTGGTTGCTATCTCTGTTCTGGATAAAGTGGTACATCTGACTGTAGCAGGTTTATCCATGACTCTAGTGGGACGATTTTCTAGCTTTAGGCCTAACATTGATGATGTGAGGAATTTCATAAGGAGAAAATGGTTTGTAAAAGGTCAAGTGGATGTGGCAGCGCTGCCTAGGGGTTTTTTTTTCTTTGCTTTTAACTCTGAAGAAGATATGAACAAGGCTCTCCGTGAAGGCCCATGGATGTTCGACAAGTCAACCTTGGCTCTTCAGAAATGGGTCCCGAACCTCACCCTTGACGAGTCCTTCTTTGTTTCTATGCTAGTATGGACACGCCTCCTGGGTCTCCCGCTGGAATTCTGGAATGAGGAAGTATTCAAGGGTATTGTGAAATCCTTTGGAGAACTTCTGTCAATCGATCTGATGACGGTGACTAAATCAAGGTTAGTCTTTGCTCGCATCTGTATAAATATTAATCAAATGACAGATATGCCCCAATCCATAGAAATCATATCTAAACTTGGAAAATGGACCCAAGCTATTGAATATGAATCGCTTCCGTTTGCCTATTTCCATTGCAAGAAATCGGGGCATTGGGCAAAATCATGTCCACTCAAGAAGAGAAAGGAAAGCAAAACTAATAGCAATACCAAGAACAAAAAGAGTTGGCAAACGATTGATAAAAAAGGAGACCCATCAGCTGAGTGTGACCAAAATAAGGATGTAACAGATTTAGTAAATGAAAGTCAAGAAGACTAGGAATAGCAATAATGAAAAACAAGATTGTGTCTACTCTAATAACCAAACAGAGAGTTCTAAAGAAGTAGAGCAAGGAGCAGAGTTGAATAACAAAAATAACCCAGAGGACCAGGAGGTTGGATCTATCAGTTAGGAGAAGGAAGAAGCCACATCAATCTCTTCATTCTCAAAATCAGTCAAGGAAAACTTTAATGAAGCTCAAGAGTTTAACCCTTCAGATATCGAGCCCTTATTGCTTCTAACCAATAGAAGCCCAAAGCCTCATCTTTGTAAAACCCCTTCTCAAAGTGTGGTAATGGATATTCTGGAAGGGAATCTTTGGATTCTTGGTTCGAGAGAAGGAAAAATGAACAAGGAAGAACTCAATGGAGGGATCTCAACTAGAAGCAAGAATAAGAAAAAGGAAGATGTTGGAAGTCAGAACAAAAAGCAGGGAAGGCCATCCCTAAAACATCAAAGGGAATAGGAAAGCTAGAAGAATCATGTTGATGGAACACAGTGTTCCATCGAGTGAGCCCTATCTCCAGTTAAAGTATGAAGATAATATCCAGGATTATTAGAGGGCTAAATGCACCTCATAAGCAGGATGTGTTACGAAACATCATAAGAGATCATAAACCAGATGTGGTCCGCATTCAGGAAACTAAGATGTCTAAGGAAAAAGTTGAAAAGATTAGAATTTTCAAGGAAAATGGTGTCCTAGGATCTAGCTCGGAGGAAGCCTTTGGAGGAACTGTGATTTTTTGGAACCAAAAA
Organism: Cryptomeria japonica; assembly: GCF_030272615.1. Classification (NCBI taxonomy): domain Eukaryota; kingdom Viridiplantae; phylum Streptophyta; class Pinopsida; order Cupressales; family Cupressaceae; genus Cryptomeria; species Cryptomeria japonica. The sequence goes on from NC_081408.1 coordinate 262,190,647, forward strand.
ACCATAAAAGGTAAGGAAATCATCTCTGCTTTTAATAGGAACTCAGTACAGCTTGAGCATATTAAGGACAACTTTGTTTGGGTGTTATCTAATGTCTACGCGCCTAATACCAAAACCGGGAGAGTTAAATATTGGAGAAGCCTTGTAGATGACAAACTCAAGTTTGCTGATGAAAGCTGGATTATTATTTGAGATTTCAATACTCCGCTCAAAGAGGAAGAGAAGATGGGAGGTCTCCCCTTACAACTTGATGGGAAACAAGACCTAATGGAGTTCATCAATGATCAAGCCCTTATGGATGTGGATCTTTAGGGCATTAATTACACTTGGACCAATAGAAGAACCGGAGCTGACCTGATTCAAGTAAAGTTAGATAGAACTTTAATTTCTCCTGAATGGTTAACCAAGTATAGCTTCTCCCTTGCTTTTGTTATCAAAATTGGGTTAGATCATTACCCCATCTCTTTTACTGCCAATTCTTTTTCGGCCAAGAGAAACTTCCCTTTCAGATTTGAAAAAGCATGGCTATCCCATCCCTCTTTGGAAGCTCGTATTGTTGATTGGTGGAATTCTGAAGTGGAGGGAATGTCTCTTTTTAGAATAGCCAAAAAGTTCAATATCCTAAAGGCTAAAATTAAAATCTGGAAGAAAGAGATTTTTGGGGACATATTCAAGAGAAAAATTCAAGTCAAAACTGAAATAAAGGATGTTCAGGATAGAATCCAAGTGGTTGGGTTGTCTAAAGATCTTAGGATGGCGGAAAATGTTCTTTTGTCTAAATACCACACCATTATCACTAATGAAGAGACATTCTGGAGACAAAGATCAAGAGCCTTGTTCTTGAAGGAAGGTGATAAAAATACTCGGTTTTTTCACTTAACTGCTCTTAAGCACAGGGCGGCTAATAGGATATCTAGATTATCCTGTAATAAAGGAATCTTAACAGAGGATAATGATATTAGAAAGGAAGCTCTTGAGTATTTTAGCACCCTGCTGGGAGAAGTGGATAACCTAGATATCAACAATCAAAACACCCTTTTACAAGCTATTCCTTCTATCCCGACTAATGTAGATAACAACCTTTTATCCCGTATTTCCTCTAATCAAGAAATCAAAAAGGCGGTGTTCTCTTTTCAGGGTGATAAATCCCCTGGACCAGACGGTTTTCCAATGTTTTTCTTCCAAAATTTTTGGCACATCATGGAGGCTGACATCTGCAATGGTGTTAAAGAATTCTTTGGCTCTAGAAGGCTTCTAAAGGAACTGAATGCCACCTTCATTGTCCTTATCTTAAAGATCCCTCGTGCTGATTCTCTCAACAAGTTTAGACCCATTAGTCTGTGTAACTCCGTGTACAAGATTTTATCCAAGGTTCTGACTTCCAGGTTGTTGAAAATTCTTCCAAGAATTATCTCTATCCAACAAAATGGCTTTGTCCCCGGTAGACAGGTTCTGGATTCCATAATATCCGTTCATGAAAATATCCACTCCCTGAAAGTGGCGAATAACCAGGGTTTCTTCCTGAAGTTAGACATGGCTAAAGCTTTTGATAGAGTGAACTGGCAGTTTCTCCTTAGGATCATGAAAGCGTTTGGTTTTGGTGACAAAGTTATTCAACTCTGCTCTCAACTTATGGAAACTTCCTCCTCAGCTGTTATAGTCAATGATTCCCCGTCTAGTTTCTTCAAAAGCTCTAGAGGCCTTAGACAGGGGGACCCCATTTCCCCTATCCTATTTACTATTCTTGCTGAATGCCTGGGTAGATTTATTCTTAAAAATGTGGAAGATGGCAATCTTAGGGGTCTGAAACCATCTTCTTCCAATGTTGCTTGTTCTCATGAACAATTCGTTGATGATTCTATCACTATGGGGGAAGCTACCATTCTGGAAGCTAAAAATATGAAGAATGTCTTGAATACTTATGAATCTGCCTCTGGTCAAAAAATTAATTGGGATAAAAGTTCTCTGTTCTTCATCAATACCCTGGTCCAAAGGCAACTAAGGATTGAAAGAATTCTTGGCTGCAAAATTTTTGAGCTTCCCTCTACTTATCTGGGGCTTCCTCTGTGTTTCAAGCCCGAGGATTCCTTCTAGAATGAGCTGGTGGATAGACTTAACTCAAAACTTGCTGGTTGGAAAGGGGTTGTCCTTAGTGAAGCGGGAAAAATTACTCTGTTTAAAGCCACTCTCCAAAACCTTCCTATTTATGCTCTCAGTTTGTTCAAAATCCCCACAAAGTTCGCGGAAGCCATTGAAAGAATCCAAAAAAAGTTTCTTTGGTTGGGGGTGGAAGTCAAAAATAGAATTCCCCTTATTGCCTGGAATAAAATATGTTCCCCTAAGGCCTCAGGTGGGTTGGGCTTAAGGAACATTGGTACTATGAATAAAGCTTTATTAGCCAAACAAATATGGAGAATGAAAGGGGAGGAAAGAGAATGGAACTCAATCTGGAAAAACAAATATCTCTATATGCAACCTTCTGAGGAATAATTCCTAGATGATTCTTTTATTGTTGAAGGTTAGGCTATATGGAATGCTGTTCAATCTGCTAAAAGCTAGGCTGCTGCTGGTCGAACTTGGAACCTTGGGGATGGGAGGAGAATAAGATTTTGGGAAGACAGATGGATTTTGGACAAACCCCTAGAGGAAGTTCCAATCCTTAAAGATTGGAAAGATTGGTTCAAAAGAAGGTTTGGTGAGCTAGTCAGAGATTACTAGAGAAATGGGAACTGGATCGATTTTAGCCAGCAGTGTTCGGGGCTCAAGTTCCTTCAAATTGCTCTCTCAGCTAAAGTTCCTAGAGACAACAAAGATGACAGATTGATATGGAGGGAAACCCCGGATGGGAAATATTATGTTTCCTCAGCTGTGGCTATTCATAATAAATTTGTGGAACAAACTCCTATCTGGGCTAAAGTCTAGAACAAGAAGTTAGTTCCTAAGGTTAATATCTTCTTTTGGATTTTCATCCAAAACAAGGTTTTAACCCTGGACAACCTTCAAAAGAGAGGTTTTGTTTTTCCTAACAGGTGTTCTCTTTGTTGCAGGGAAGAAGAGACGGCTTGCCATATTCTTAATCAGTGCACTTTTAGTCAGGATATCTGGAAAATCATCTTAAGCAGGTGGAACTTGAGTTGGGTTTTCCTGAACTCCCTTGGGGAATCCTGGCAGCAATGGCACTGCCCTAAGTCTAATCCTAAGATTATGGAGACTTACTCTGCCAATTGTTATCTGGAATATCTGGAAAGAGCATAACAATAGGATTTTTAGGGATAAGAGGGCTATTCCTGAAGTGGTGGCAGATAAAATTTATAGGAGTATATTTGAATGCATCTATTGGCCCTGATTATGGACCAACTGCTAAAGAAGACTTCAAAGGAAGGTGGAACCTCTCTACCACTTCTACTAGCAAGGAGAAAGGAAGAGAAGGTCTCATTTGGTGTTTTCCTCCTTAGGGGTGGATTAAGGCTAACTTTGATGGGGCCTCTAAGGGGAATCCGGGTAAAGCTGGATATGGGGGCATTGTCAGGAATTTTGCTAGAAGTTGCTTAATGGCGGTGGCTAGTCCTTTGGGAAATCAAACAAGTCATTTTACCAAAGCCTCAGCTGCCCTGAAGACCTTAATTATAGCCAAAAGTCTTAATTATGATAAATTATGGCTCGAGGGAGATTCACTTAATATTATTAAGTGTTTGAAGGGGGAGTCAGAGCCATCATAATCAATTGAAAATATTATCATAAAAGCTAGGGAGATCATTGCAAGTTTCAAAGAAATAATTATTCAACATGCCTTTAGAGAGAAAAATAGTGTGGCGGACTATCTAGCGAACATAGGGGTAAATTCTGACTCCCAAATGATCTGGCATGGGGAAGATCTCAATTTAAACATTAAAGAGCTCCTTAGAAAGGACCGATATATGGGGAGAGAAGGACCGCACAATCATGATAGGGAATATGAATATTTTATGCCTTGATGGAAAGGTCATTATTACTTGGCAAAGAGGCAGATCCCCAACAATATTTAATAATTCACCGCACGCTTTGTGGGTCACCTAGTTCAAAATGTCGAGTAACAATGGGAAATAAGGGCTTAGTTTGCAGAGAAACAAAGCTGATAACTTGAATCCAAAGATGAGAGGAGACTTAAGGAGGGAGGAACTAGACAATATGTTGAATTAGAAAGCGATGCCAAAAGTGTGGGCGAAACTGGAAAAAGGATCTCTCACAAGCTTTATGGAGAAGCTCGTGGACTATGATAAAGGTAGGGTAAATTTCTCCGTTTCCAAGATATCTGAAAAACTAGTCTAATGGGTCCTTTAAAATCTATGGGGTTAAGTTCACGTTGGATGCTGCGCTCATAGCTACAGTGACTAGCATGCCCCACACTGGGCTTAATTTCTTTCGAGACCTCAAAGTCTCCAACAACGTGGTTAATATATTCCCGCGGAAAGAGAAAGAAAGGGTCAGAATTGGCAAAGCCACAGGGGGTTACTATGAAGTTGCTAATATCAAGAAACTTTGGAGCTGGGTTCTGAATGGAATAATGGAATACATCACGGTTGAGGGTCGTTTCTCCAGGGCCCACACCTACCACTTCATTCTTTTAAACCATTTCAGACACGACAAAAAGGTATCCCTGCCCTACTACCTTTTTAGGTCCCTTTCCAGGTCCCTCAATAAACACAGTAAAAATCCTTCTAGTCCAGTTCTCCACTGTGGGCTTTTGCTGCTCATTTATGAGCACTGTAAAACCCTCGCCCTGCTAGAAAACAAGAGGACATCCGCCTCTCTGGGAAAGAGAAAGATGGAGGGAGGTGACTCCAGCAAGGAGAAGGCGTCCTCTAGGAAAAAAAGAAAAAGTGCCCCTGGGATGGAAATAGAGGAAATTGAAAAGGAAAGTAGTGAAATGGAGACAGATGAATCCAACGGTGAAGACAGCTGGAATGATGAGGAGCTGGGTAATGAGGAAGAAAGTGGTGATAATGAGTCTGGTAAAGAAAGCCCTATCCACAGTGATTGCCCTGGTAAGGACAACAACCATCCAATGGAGGATGTGGATTTCAAGGATAATGAGAAAACTAACGTGAATTCCGAAAGAGAAATGAACAAGGATTCTGAGAAGGACTTGACTAAGGATAGGGTAAGTGAGGATAAGGAAAGTGCGGGTAAAGGGTTATTTTTGGATAACCTCAAAAAACTCACTGAGGTGAGACTGGATTATGACAGATGGACCTCCGAACTCTTGAAGAACCTGGAAAAAAAGGGGAAAAATATGGATGAGAAGAGGGAGAATGACGACAAAGATTAGATAAATTGGAAGCAGAATATGGAGGAGAAGGTTAATTCGCTGGAAGAAGGGAGAGAGGCAATGAAAAATCTATTGGGCATTACCCCGAGTATCCTATTAGCTGTTACTAAAAACTTGGAGGATATTGCTAAGGTCTTTGATCATACCAGCTCTCCTAAACCGGTAGTGGAACTTGACACGAATGAAGAGACTATCCAGACTGGTAGCGGTGAAGCTACTCTGGTTGGTGGCGCTACGAAGAGGACCAGGGCTAGTGTCAAGAAAGTTGTGGCTGCTTCTGCAAAGGATCTCCCTAATCTTAGGGATAACATTAAAGAGCTGCATGGAATTAGCAACACCCCGGCGAACACCCTGGAAAAAAATCAACTAGTTTCTCTTCTAGAGTCTGGCTGACTTTGCTGGCTTTGTGGGGCATTTGCCGGTTTTCTTTGGTTTTCTACTGGCTTTTCGATGGTCTGTTCCTTTTTGTTTCTTATTTCTTTTTCTGATTAAGTTCCGCTTGTAAAGGGTTTCGGGGCCCCTTCAAAACTTGTTTTTACCTTAATAAAAAACAAGAGATGTTATGTGTCAAGTTCTTACAAATAGTTTAGAGTAGTCCATGTTGTATTTGCAAGAATGCTTTGAGACAAACCACGTTAGATTTTTCTGTGTCAATATGTTTCCTATTGCATTAAGCAATCCATAAAGAGGAAGAATAAGAGTACAAAGGAGGTTAAAAATAAAATATTAAAAAGAGGGGCTAGTAGAGAGAGAATTGGAAAACCAAGGAATAAATGTGAAAGGATGGATAAAGAGAGAACCATTCTTGCAAATACAAATGCTAGTTTATAAATAATTGAAAATAGTTTTATATTATTAACTATAACATTTTATTAAAGGATTACACTCCAGTCTATTTAAATAGGATTCTAAGAAATTGGTCACATTAGAAGTGCAAAATCATTACGTTGTTAATCCCTCCACAATGATTACAAACAAAATCCACATAAAAAATAATTTATTAAAATAATTCCAAACTTAAATCTAAATTTAAAATGTAAAGTCAAATTATATTAAAAAGTTCAAATATTAATATTAATAAAAATAAAAATAAATGAAAAATCTTATTAAATTAATAAATAATTAGCTAAAATAAATTTTAAAATTAAATCTAAATTAAAAAAATTATATAAATTAAATATAAATTCAAAATTCAAATTCTAAATACTAATAAAAACAACAATTTAAAATAGTATTTTTTAAAATTAATAATAAATTATATAATAAAAGAATAAAATTCAAATCATATGTATATTAAAAATACAAATTATAATATAATAATTTGAAAATAAATAAAATAAATATTTAGGTAAATGTGAATGAAAAACAAATCTTCATTAAATAATATGAAAATTCTTATCATAGCCAAGTAAATATTTTTTTATGGCTGCAACATTTCATGATTAATTTTTTTGGGTAGGTATGTATTGCCCTGTGCATGATTCTTGCATAGGTTTGAATATTTGTTTTTAAAGGAAAAAAAAATGACTTTTGCACATACTCTTGACAATATGAACCAATAACAATAAAAATAAAGAGAAATGAAAATAAATATAATTATGTAAAATAGAAAATATATATAGACAATAGGAGTTTCATTCAATGTTTTTAATTGTATCCTGCCTTGGCATATAGTTAATTGTAATGATACACAAATCCTTTTCCATGACACAAATGTTGCTAAGGTATATGATACATTTGAGGCTAATAATGTCAATCATTATATAAAAATAAAGCTAAGTTTTAGTCTTTTTTTACTCCTAGTCCCGCTCTACAAGTTGCATTATATGATGTAAAGATATAATAAAATAATCATTTTGGTTTTCATGGTGGTCTTGCAAATACCATAAATCGATAAAATGTATGAATAAAACATTTGCAAATGAATATGTTTATTAAGAAAAAATCTTATGCTCAATTTAAAGTGTATATTGAGAAGACAAATGACATAATAATTAAAAATTTAGGTTGTGTCATTTTAGTTCTAAGCGTGGACCTTTAAATAAATAAGTTTTATGACATGTTGTCCTTATTACATGAATATATTGTCTATATTACTTCATAGACTATGCCAAGAAAACTTCATAGAAATATCTTTAGAGTTATATCAATTTATTAAATTAATTTGTGAATAAAGTGTAATTAAGATTGTAGGAGATAGATCTCTACTTTTTTTTCCATGCTTATTTATGTTTATTTTATTCCTATGTTGTGTTATGTTTATCTTATATTCTATTTGATCATATACCTCTTTTTCTATTATATTGTCTTCATGGTTATGCCAAGTTACCTTTTATTTACACATGATTTTATGATTCATACTTTTCTACTTCAATTTTCATCATGTCTTGTTATTCACACATGTTTATTTCCACTACAATCTCTAGCATATGATTCTTATGTTTGTTATAACACTTATATATGATAGCTATCATACTATAATACTTGTATACTTTTCTCCCCTACATGCCATGATCATATATTGACATGCATCACGCTTCTAGAGTTTTCACATTGAACCCACATCATTATATTGAATTCTCTTAGAGTTACCTATTGAGCTTAAATTACTATATCATACATTAAGGGTTATCTTACTACAATGTGAGGTATTGTTTCATCCCTATTTATATATTATACTTTCATTGTCAAATCCCTACATTTGGGGCGTCATGTCTCCCCCATACCTACATCAATGCAAGACCAAAGGGGTATTACATTACCAAAATGATAAATTGTAATGTCTCAATGACCACCTTTAGTCATGGATATTCACAAGATGAATGTGTGGTACATAGTCATCTTTGTTGTGCACACGCATCCATGCATAATACAAACCAAATGGTTGATATAATAGGTACAACAAATGGAAAAAAGGGTTGGCAGAGTGGAGTTTGATCATTATCTTTAATTTGACTAAAGAAAAGGCCTATGTGACATGAAATTGCACAAGGTGCAATTTACAATGTTACATTTTGCCCCCACTTTAGTAAGCATATAAAAAAGGAGATGCATGTTAAAGTAGAGAGACAAAAGGCTTAGGAGAGATATAACCAAGATACTAAGGGGAACCAAAGTCTTCTATTTGTGTGGAGTTGCCTCTAGGAAAGAGACCTGAGCCAAACCTTCACGAGACAATGTGGATATGTAACATCATAAACAAGTTAGTTGTAGACAAACATGTTAGATGAAAAGTGGAAGTTTAGACATAAAATGATTCATAGACATCAAATAGAGATCATAAGACAATGATCATTTGCACTAAGATCATCTAGATGATGTTGATATGTATAGGTAGCAAGTTGTATTATGCTATATTTCCATATGATCAATCAACCCGTGACTACAATAAACTATTTTATAGGATAGCCATAGATAATAAATATATATCAAAAGGATACGAGTGCATTGGTTTGGCCTCCACACTAGGAAATGAATAAGACAAGTGGATGCAAGAATTTTCAAAAAAAAAATGTGGCAAAAGATTAGAAATATAAATATGAAGATGACAAACCTCCATAGAATGAGATTTACTACATGGAGAGGGGCATAAATCATGATAAGGAGAAGATATATTATGTCATGAAAATATAATGAGATATATCCATGGAATGCTACCTTGCAACATATAGCACATAACACCCACAACAACCTAAAAAACATAAAGAGACAGGGGGATCCAATTATTCAGGGTTAGTAGAATTCATAGCAATAAAATTAGAGCATATATATGGCTACATATGAATTACTTATCATGTTTCCAAAGTTTTCAAATATGAAGACGAGCACATGAAAACAAAAACAACATAAAAAATTGGTTCAACATGGAAGAAGACCTAAATGCCCCTAGTGCATTGCATCATCCTTGATGTCAAAAGGAAAGATATCACAAAAAGAAGAATGATGTGCATGACAAATATAATCCCATATATTTAAGTATTTACAAAGTAACTTGGGTCCTTCATGAGAGCACACACATATAAATACAAGTATGAGGGAACACAAAACAATTAACACACTATAATCTAGAGAAGATATGCATTGATCTAGTAATCATACCCAATCAAATCATCATCCTTGCAATATTGATCATAGGGAAAGGGAAGATGGGCTTGAAGAGGCATGATAGCCAAACTAGTACCAAGCATCTCACTAGCAACAAGCGATAAGGATGAGGTTGCGTCGACATTCTCATCCAATAACTCTTGTGAGACAAGAGTCAATTATCATGTAAAGATAGTGGAAAACACTAGAAGATTCTCTAGAAAATAAATCATACACCTCTTTGAAGAAGAGGTAGGTGACTCAACCAAAGGTTGCAAGACATGATCCACATCACCAAAGTTTGGAAGAGGGATAATGACAAATTTTGGAGGAGGTGGAACCTACTCGACAATGAGAACTGAAGCAGACAAAGAATCTGCAAGAGTTGACATCCACTGATGAAACTCGAGAATAGGGCCTTGCTCAAAATTATCATTAGGTTCTTGATATGAGACCTCCAAATCAATTATGATAGGTCTGAGGACCCTAGGAAAGATATGATAAAAATGAGGATGAGGAATGGGAGTAGAGAAGGCCATTTTAGACCCCACCTACATATGAAGCATGTATACGAGCTCCAAGAATGGAGGGATATCAGGAAGAGATGTGGGATGAGGTATCTCCACGAAGGGAGAAATTAATACCTTCACCCTCTTAGGGTAGGGCTCATTGATAGCCATTGAAGCAACTGGAAGAAACACATAAGGAGGATAAGACATAACATGAGCATCAAAAACTAGAAGATGAATGGAAGGAGTAGGAGCAAAAACCAAAGACTCATCCTCTATCTTCAAAGCAGACTCACATTCTCTAGGTTGTCACTTGTTGATAATGCTTACGCTTATGTGCAAGACAGTTTTTGTTAAGTGGTGAAATAAGGATCCACAAAATTGGATATGAATCTGCTTATTTTCAAAAGTATCACCAAACATAAAAGATGGATTAAAATGAATAGATTCAACCCAAATGGAATCTAACATGAATTCGACTTTACCCTCTCTTTGTTTGAGTTAAAGGTGCTTAAGGGAAGTGAAATTGAATGCTAGATCTTAGGGTAAATGACATTAAATTGGTGTAGAGTAACATAAACTATGAGCTAAATATGAGGTATGTAGACACAAAGCGAGGAACCTATGCCTAAATATCTAGCTTGAAAGTATAGGACAAGGTGGCTTGAGGTGACCTTGTCCTCCAATTGTTGGATGTAGACAAACATGAAAATTTTAAAATCAGAATTTCACTTGAAATCTTCTCCTAAAAGTTTGTCAGAAAATTGTCAGACAAGGTGGCATGGAGCGACCCTATCCTCAGTGTTTCGCTCCTACAAAAATTAGATCTAATTTTTATCATCTCCTCTAGTAGAATCTTCTCTTGTAGCTTCTAGATCGATCATCTACACATAGATGGAGGGGAAATAATGTTGTTGATAGGGGTTTGCCTAAGTCAAAACTCAGGTTTGGAATTAACCCTTTGTAGACACATAAATTTGTCTACTAATTAAATAAATATTTAATGTTTATTTAATGTACTAATACTCCTCTATTAATTAAATTCACATTTAATTCATTCATTTAGCCCCCATTCTGCTATTTTAATTAAATAAATTGCTTAAATTTATTTAAATTTAAATTCCTAACTATAGTCCAGTTGTTAAATAAATTTAATTTATTTAATTCTCTCATTCCTCTCATTTAAATAAATTCAACATTTATTTAAAATCACAAATCAAATTCCCCTTTTAAATAAATCAATATTTATTTAAAATTTCCCCTCACTTGCATTTTCCTACAAATGCAAGTGGCACATTTAAATAGATTTTTATTTTTAATAAAAACCTATTTACCCACACCCACCTATTTCTAGATTCTTCTAGATTTCTCTAAAACCCTTCTAGACTCTTCTAACCCCTTCCAAATCAGCCTAATCTCACTCCTAAACATTTGCACAATCCTAATCCAAAACCTCCCCCCCAAAAGTCTTCAAAAGTCATTTAAGGCTCTTACAGAGTCTTAAATGCATTTCCTCTTTCAACACTCCAACCCACATGGGTCTTGACCCTTTGGTCAAGGCTTAACCATGGGTAAACTTTGCACAAGAGTTTACCCATTGGATAAAAACCTTACCCTTGGATAAAGATTTATCCAATAATCCCAACCACATGAGGTTATCCTCATGTCCCCTCAAGCATTTAATGCTCCCTTCCTCTCCTCTCAAGCCATTACATGTTGACACTTGTCACCATGAGATTTGATTGAAAACCATCACATGTATCACAAACCATCAATCCTAGCCCTTCACAAGCTCACTCAATCTTGGCCATTCAATCAACATTTTTTTCTGATAAAAGGAGCCCTCATCCTCAAGCAAAGGAAGGAAGCATTAGAGTATTGTTACTATACTAATATTAGGATAGACATTTAGAGTTTTGTCATAGCATCATAATTTTCATTTTCATGAGCATCTTGTTTAAGAATTTACAAACACTCTTGAATCTCCATATGGCATCCATGGCTTATGTTAAAAATTGAGAGTTTCACTTATTTGGGACTTGAAGAGGAGAGAAACAAAGGAGGAATATCATCTAAGAATCATGGAGGCATCTTAGGAAGGCTCTTTTCCCTTTCTCTTTCTACTTAAGCTTCTTTCATGTTTCTTTGAACCTCTTTTGATATGCTTTTGATGTTTTTTAGTTCTTTATTTTCATTTTCATTGTTGAACTAACCTACTAACATTGAGCTTTGCCTTTTGACTCTTGAAGCCATTTCCCACAACATCACCCTTAAATTGAATTAAAATTGTAAATGAAAATACTGAAGTAAATGTTGAATGAGATAACTTAGATCTTCTATAATTGTTGATGATGCAATTCTCTTTGAATGTAATGACAAGTGTTGATACAATAACATGATAAAACATAAGAGACACAATCATAAACACATGCTTACATAAAGATTGATGTAGTTTGTTGCTTCATGATGCTTAATTTTTTTGGAAGGATATGGTGATATGAAATTTTGCCTTGAATTCTTGAAGATGCTTGTTGTTTCTCGTGGATAGATGTAGGATAGATGAGTATGGATGATGTGATGACATGAAAATTAATTAAAATAATTCTCTTGCATAGGTTTCCCAAGGTAATTTACCAACTAGGTCGACCTCCAATAGTCAAATTGAGACATCGAGATCCAAAATCATTGGGAAGGGGAAGTGCACCCACATATTTAAAATAGGTCTTGATTAATGATGACAAGGATGCCCTAGGCACACTTATCTAGACAAGGGTTCCCCAAGTACCCCTTTCCACCAAAAATAGGGCAAACAAGTGGGAAATAAAGAGCACATAAGCCGATGTTGGGGTTCAAACCACTATGTAGAAACATGGCATTAGTTTCAAGGTAGAAAGGATAGAAATGGATCTGAGTGAGAGCCAAGATGGGACACACTAAAGTAGGGGAAAAAAGGTGGTGTAAATTGTGGAGGACTACAACTTACGATGTTACATTTAGCCCCAAATCTAGCGTGTGTATGATCCTATATGCATACTCATGGGGAGAGAGAGAGAGAGAGAGATAAGACATCGTGAAGTTAAGGGAAAAGGCCTCCGAGCTTAGGATCTTAACTCATACAATCATATGCAAGGACACACAAGACAAAACAAAGGAAAATATAGATAAAATTCAAAGAAAAAGACACACAAAAAGACATAAAAAGACAAAAAGGGATTAATAATAAAAACAAAAGCTCCAAGTCAACTAGTTGAAGAGACCTCGATTGTCAAAATGTCTCAACCACTAATATCAGTCTTGAAATGTTATTACAAGAGCACAAGTGGTCATATGGAAAGAGAAAAAACATGTGTCAAGTGATGAACCATGATCAAACAACTAGCAAAAATTATTATGCTATGAGGTCATAGGGAAGAGAAAGGAATAACAATGGATTCCTCAATCTAGCAAGTTGTGTTATGTTAGGCGATCCATGGGAGAGAGAGAGGGAACATAGATTTCATAGGATATAAAGATATATTGTGCTAGGTGATCCATAGAAGCACAACTTCTCACATGACAAAATATTGTGTTATGTTGTGTGACCCACATGGAAAGGAAAAGTAGAAATAGTCTAGCAAGTTGTGTTATGATAGTTCCACTAATCCTGCAAAATGGTGCAAAGGATAACCAAACAAAGCATTTTCTGTAAGGAAATCTATAACATAAATTTGAAAAGTATAACCAAGAAAATATTTGTATGTAAGACAATATGCCACTCAAATTTGAAAAGGATAACCAAGTAGAGCATTGTATGCAAGGAAATACACAACTTTAATTAAACATAAGCTACAAGGAGGTCATGATGTATGCCCCCCCTTTAAGATGTCAACATAAACCTATGTTGATGTCTTAAGGTAGAAAGAGAGATAAGGATAAACACCTTTATCATCAAGGAGATATCCTTTAAGTGACAAAGTACATATCTCCAAGCCAAAGAGGAATACTCTTATGAGCAAGAAAAATATAGTTGTAAAAGAGATGTATCGCAGGAAGTGTAAAGAGATCTTTTTGAGGGATTCACAAAGGAAGAGATATTTATCCAAATATATATACTCCCAAATTTAGAGGATATTTTAATATGGATCACATCTATGAAAGGGGAAGGAGACCAAGAATACATACCTTCCCTATTGTTAGGAAAAAGTGGATTCTTAGTGCAGGATTGCACATATTCACTAAGGAGATATTATTCATAAAAGATGTACTACTTAAAAAAAAGAACATGTCCAACCAAGGGACATATATGTAATCATAAGGAGGACCACTCTACGCAAGAAAGGACCTCAAGTTATGAAAGATGCGACTCAACAAAGGAAAATACAATTCTTCAAAAAGAGAGAAAATTGAAATATTATTCTTTCCCCCCAAGCAATGAGACAAGGTATTAAAGACTATTACGTTGCTATCCAAGTATGATTTCACATGAAGTTATACCACTATGAATGACAAAGAGCCCCTACTAAGGTAATCTATTAATGTCACATATTGAGGAACAATATAATAGGGCGAAGGGTGTGCCAGTGCACTACCTTAAAATTTGGATCCCTCTAGTGTGACATGGATACAAGCTCCATCACATAAATCAGGTATAAATTATTTAAAAGCCTTTCAATAAAAAAGGATAATGAGAACGAATATGATAATAAAGATAATATATGTTACTATTACCTTTGTTAATACTATGTTTAAAGTTTATGAAAGAAAATTTAACATTTGTATCATATTTAAGTCTTCAAAATATTCTTGTGGATAGTTTTTCTTGATTGTGAACATGGATAGGTTTTGTCCCTTGAGGTATAGGGCATGGTTAATGAGGAAAAATATTTTCTTCTTGTGGTAAAATGATTGATAAGGAAGGAGGAGGAAATCTTATGCCTTCTCTAGTGCATTTTGAGGGAGGATATATAGGGACATTAATTCCTTGTTCCATTTTTCTAAGTCCTTGTCCACTATAGCCTTGTTTTGAAAAAGTACCATAGCCAACCTCATAAGATACTTTCAATTGTGAAGGAAAAGGACTTTCATTTGGACTTCTTTATAATTTGTTGTGTAATGACATGTTGAGAGGTCAAAAGGATGAATAGATTAGGAAGGAACATCCTTTGTAGGAAGACTCATTTATATCATCATTATTCATGTCCACTTTGTTAGATTGGGAAGGATAATCCTTATCATCTAAGGCTTCATATTTTCTCAATGTTATATTAGGAGATCCACGAATGAAATGCATAACATCATTGTGTCTTAAGATATGTTGGTGACTAAGATACGCTCTACGAGAATAAGAAGGATCTAGAATGATTGATGCATTAACATGCTTAGATTTCCCCCCTTTCTCTAAAGTATCTTTCTGATAAGAGGATGGTTCAATGTTACTCTTGAATGTTGCTTCCCCCTTGGAGGTATCTTTGATATGAGTATTGATTATTTCCTCTCTAGCAGAAGATACCCTAGGAGAGGTATACGTGTTATTCATTTCAATATCATCTCTAAGACTATCAAGGGTATTATCTACCAAATCCTTTACGAGATCTACATATTCCATTAATTTACTTAAAAATGTCATTATATAACAACATAAAACATGGATTTCTTTAAAAATTATTTTTAAGTAGGATGTATCTTTGAAACCTTTATTATGCAATATGTGAAAGTACTATGAAAGAATGCAACCAATGTTAAATTAAAGAGGCTTTTAACCAACACGGGTAAGTGCACAAAGATGGTGGTCAGAAAAGTGGATGCCACCCAAAAAAAAACATGAAAAAACAAGCAACGCGTACGCGGTTCTAAAATTTGAATTCACTGCATACACGCTTAGGTTTGTTGTTCCTGAGCCTAGAGAAGGTAGCATGTATGCACTGCTTTTAGGAAAATGAGCGCGTACGCGCTACCCCTAGGAAAATGAGAACGTACGCGCTAATAATCCCAAGATAACCACGTACGCGGCGCCTGTAAAAAAAAGTTTTAAAAAAAAACTGGGTTTTATTTTCTCGTGAATAGCGCATTTTTACTTTGTTTTTTCTTCATTTTCTCTCCTAAACCGCGAACGGGGTGCTAGATTTCTCCTCCAGACTATGGATCAAGGTTAGTTTTTGTTTATTTTTATCTTTCTTTCCCGTTTGTTAAATTTGTTTTACATTTTGAATTTAATTTCATTAATTTTGATTAGGTTTTTTCATTTTTTGTTTCAAAAACTAGATTCTTGTTTAATATGTAAAATTAATTATTTTTAACCTTCAATAATTATCATTATATTAATTGTATTTAATCTTTGAACATTTTTTGTATAGGTAATAGCGACAGTTTCTACATCGATGGTGAGCCATCCTCAGTCCATTGGAGAAGCATCTCAGGCACATGTACGTCATTGTTCTCTATATTATAGCTTTAAGTGTTTTTGATATATTTATGTTAGTACTTTGTATTAATTGTACATTTAACCTACAATAGACCCCTTCGCGGTACAACCATAACGTGATCCATTTAAGTATGTCTTCAAGAAAACTCCTAAGAGTGACAAGGAGAGGAGAGCGAAGACATTAGCTCCTAGATCAACCAAAGGTAATAGACATTTCAATTGCAAAGGAATTATAGTTAAATGCATAGTTATGTTGTTAATCGTGAACTATTTTCTACAAAAGAATTCTAACTTGGCTTTTGAATTATGGTTTTGCAGCCATCTACAGAGCTGCGTACTGTATCGACGAGGCTTGATTTTGATGATCCACCACAAGTTTAGGATCATATAGTGTTAGTTTTGGTCATAGAATGACCAATACATGTAGATATATTCTACATTTTTATTGTATATCGATTTGGACATGGCATATGCCACATTTTTGTAATACTTGTATTGACTTGGCAAACATGCCTTTTTTATATATATATAAATATCGATATTCGATCCAATAAATGCGTACTGAGTTCATTATTTTGTATTCGTTGTATTTTGTTGTTGTTCTTTTATAAATTTAATTGATCAATTGCCTATGTAATCAACAATATGAATATAAACAACAAAAATATATGATATAAAACATTGCAATCGTGGAATATGATTTGATAAAATTTCTAAAATGTTGAATTAACCCTACAAAACTCCTTGTATTCAATTCATTATTGTGTATTCATTGTATTTGGTGGCTGCCCTTTAAAAATTTAAATGAATTTTTGCATATGTAATCAACAATATGAATATAAACAACAAAAATCAATAATATGAATATAAACAACAAAAATCAATAATATGAATATAAACAACAATATGTGTTTGGTGCGAGAGCACCCTCTCGCTCACAATGGTCAAATTTTGTTCGTCATGTGCACAAACCGATGTTGCGAGTGCATCCAGGTGGGAAGGCTTATGCTAGGCATTCCCTTATCATTCATCCCAAAGTGCCAGAACGTCGAGAGTCATACCATACCGGTGCGATCTCTCAAGTGCCCTGAGTCCAAACAATTGTCAAAATTTGACGGACTGTTTCTTCAAATCCAAGACACATATGGTCGATCTTTTTGAACCTGTGGGGTCATGTGAGGCTACTCTACAATGGCCTATCTCAGTTTTTATGACTCAGAGCCATTTTCAATTGGTAGCATTTTTTCGCCTGCTGCAAAAATCGTCAGTTGCATGCAATACAAAGTTGCAAGATTGGCTAGAATTGATTCGGTTTGTCGTGTGCACATACTGACATCATGAATGCATTTAGGTGGACAATTTTATGCTAGGCATGCCCCTTTTGTGCATCCCAAAGCATTGGAATGTTGAGAGTCATATCGTATCGGGGTGATCTCTCAAGTGCCCTGAGTCCAAAAAATTGTCAAAATTTGATAAACTGTTTCTTCAAATCTAAGACACATATGGTCGATCCGTTTGAACCTGTGGGGTCGTGTGAGGCTCCTCTATAATGTCCTAACTTAGTTTTTGATGAATCAGAGCTATTTTCAATTGGTAGCATTTTTTCGCCTGCTGCAAAAACTGTCAGTTTTATGCAATGCAAAGTTGCAAGATTGGCTAGAATTGATTCGATTCGTCGCGTGCACAAACCGATGTCATGAGCATGTTTGGGTGGGTAGGTTTACGATAGGCATGCCTCTATCATGCATCCCAAAGTGTCAGAACGTCGAGAGTCATACTGTACCGAGGCGATCTCTCAAGTTCCCTGAGTCCAAAAAATTATCAAATTTTGATGGACTGTTTCTTCAAATCTAGGACACATATGGTCAATCCATTTGAACTCGTGGGGTCATGTGAGGCTCCTCTACAATGACCTATCTCAGTTTTTGACAACTCCAAGCCATTTTCAATTGGTAGCATTTTTCGCCGGCTACAAAAACCGTCAGTTGCATGCAATGTAAAGTTGCAAGATTGGCTAGAATTGATTCGGTTCATCATGTGCACAAACCGACGTCAAATAAAGAAGGTGTATGTTCAACATTTAATTGATTATTTAATGCGGTATCTTCTTCAATTGCATTAGGTTCATACGGTAGATCAAATGTCTCTTCTTCAATTGCATTAGGTGCATTATGTTCATTTGGTAAATTGAATTGAGATGTTGAGGATGACATACCTTCTTCTCCCATTGTTTTTATGTCACGTAATTTCTTCATATGTTGCCTTTGTCTTTCCTTTTCAACCTCTCGTTGTTCCATCGTTCCTCACTTGTTCTTTCCCATGGTTGATATCGGTTGTCATAAATAGAATCATATTACATATATATGTAAACAAAAGTTCATAAACAAACAAATAACCATAAATATGCATCTTATCACTGTGTTTTGGAATCAAACTATTAAATAATCACAATACTATTGACAAAACTAATAAGAACAACAATTTTATTATTTGAAATCATGCAAAAACAAAAAAATCACTTACTTCTATGTATAAAACAGTGATAGAAGTGAAGACATAGTTCCAGTGGGGCCTTCATCGACCTCAAAAAATTCTTTTGAGGCCATTGAGGCTCTTGGGCAACTAAAACTATGTCTATGTACCACGTACGCACTACATTAATAACCGTGTACATGACGTTAGTCCATAAAATGTTGGCAAGCCCAACGATATTTTTTTTTCCCATTTTTTACTAATAAGTAGCGCATACGTGCTCCTAAGCCTAAAAAATATTATCGCGGGGGTAGCGAATAATGGGCTCAATACCCCATACGAGCTTACAAGTAATAAGTACTGCGTACGTGCTTACAAGTAATAAGTACCGCGTACGCGCTCCTATGCCTTTAAAAAGTTATGGCAGGGCAGTGAACTAATAGGTTCAGTACCCTGTATGCGCTATTGGTAGTAGAAAAAATGTGAATGAAAAGGGAGGGAGGGAGAGAGAGAGAGGGAGAGAGGGGAGAGTAGGGGGGAATGAGAGAAGGAGAGAAGAGGGGGGAGGGTGGGAGAGAAGAAGGGGTATGGAGGAAGGGAGAGGGAGAGTAGGGGGGAGGGAGGAAGAGGAGAGGGGGGAGGGAGGGGGAGGGGGAGGAAGAGAGAGAGAGAGGGAAGGAGGGAGAGGGATAGAGAAAGGAGGGGAGGAGGGAGAGGAAGAGAGAGAGAGAGAGGAAAGGAGGGAGAGGGAGAGAGAGGGAGAGAGAGAGAGGTGGGAGGGAAGGTAGAGAGAGGGAGAGAGGTAGATGGAGGGAGAGAGGGAGAGAGAGAGGGAGAGAGAGAGAGAGAGAGAGAGAGAGAGAGAGAGAGAGAGAGAGAGAGAGAGAGAGAGAGAGAGAGAGAGAGAGAGAGAGAGAGAGAGAGAGAGAGAGAGAGAGAGAGAGAGAGAAAAGAAGAGGGGGGAGGGAGAGACATATAACGACACCAAATAGCACACTATAGGACCTATAATGACACCAAATAGTGTCCTAAGGGGTCATAGAACACCATATGACCCCTTAGGACACCATATGGTGTTGTTATGTGTCGTATGGTGTCTTAAGCGGTCATATGGTGTCCTAAGGGGTCACAGGACACCATATCACCTCTTAGGAAACAATACGACCTCTAATGACACCTAAGGGGTCATATGGTGGGCTAATAGGAATTATAGAAGAAGAGAAAGAGGGATGGGGTATGGAGGAAGGGAGAAGGGGAGAGAGCAAGAGAGAGAGAGGGATGGGGTATGGAGGAAGGGAGAGAGAGAGAGAGAGAGAGAGAGAGAGAGAGAGAGAGAGAGAGAGAGAGAGAGAGAATCTAGGACACAATATGACCCTTAGAACACAATATGACCCCTAACAACATCTAAGGGGTCATAGGGTGTCCTAAGGGGTCATATGACACTATATTATCCCTTAGCACACCATAGGACCTATAACGACACCAAATAGTGTCCTAAGGGGTCATAGAACACCATATGACCCTTTAGAACACCATATGGTGTTGTTGTGAGTCATTGGTGTCCCAAGGGGTCATATGGCATCCTATGACCCCTTAGGACACCATATGGTGTTGTTATGTGTCGTATAGTGTCTTAAGGGGTCATATGGTGTCCTAAGGGGTCACATGACACCATATGACGTCTTAGGAAACAATACATGCTCTAATGACACCTAAGGGGTCATATGGTGGGATAATAAAATGATATATTAAATTTAAAGTTATGAATAGAACATCATACAACGAGACTCCAAGTGAACAAACAACGAGGCTTTGCTAAAAAGCAAGTGTAAGATCTTGACCTAACCCTAAGAGTATTGCCTAAGTTCTAAAACATATGATGCTATTAAATTTGCAAGGTTATAGGATTGATCTTGATTGTGACTATAGGAAGTAGACATTTGATTTCTTTCATGGGTATGTACCGTTCCAAGCCGTTTGACAAGTGATGATCATCATATACTACCATTGCCATGCATACAACAAACTTTAATTTCTTTAGGTGATAGGCATTGTGTAACAACATGGGAACTCTTGCATATCCACCACTATCATTCTCCAAGACATCATCTGTATTACTCTCCCTCTTTCTCTTCCTACTGGTTGTTTCCTTCTGAAAAACATATTATAGGTAATCTGACTCATCATGTTGCTTTGTTGACACTACTTTCCACATTTGCTCTACTTATTAAAAACACATTCAAGAAGAATATTGTTGCAGGTTTCCTTGTTTATCATGGTAATGCACCCATGGTTCAATTTCAAACCCTATTCCTCCTATTCAAATATACACACACAAATCCATCAGTCAATTTTCTTAGGAGAGCATACATGATAAAAATCAAAGAGGAAGTTGCAAACAAGAAATAAATTCACTTACTTCTATAGAAGTGTAGATATAGTTGCAATGGGGTATTGAGGGAGGAAGGGAGAGAAGAAGAGAAAGGGGGATGGGGTATGGAGGAAGGGAGAAGGGGAGAAAGTGAGAGAGAGAGAGGGATGGGGTATGGAGGAAGGGATAAGGGGAGAGAGGGAGGTATGGGGTATGGAGGAAGGGAGAAGGGGAGAGAGGGAGGGAGGGAGAGAGGGATGGGGTATGGAGGAAGGGAGAAGGGGGGAGAGAGAGAGAGAGAGAGAGAGAGAGAGAGAGAGAGAGAGAGAGAGAGAGAGAGAGAGAGAGAGAGGCACCTTGTATGCGTTTGAGAGGGGGAGACAATACACTTACATATATATATATATATATATATATATGTATACACACACACATTATATATATATATATATATGTATATACACATATTATATGTACAATATCACATTATACACATATTATATATTACATATATTATATGTATATACATATATTATATATACAATATCATATTATACAATAGCGCGTACGCGCTTCTTACACCATAAGTACCCCGTACGTGATTTTTAAACCATAAGTACCTCGTACGCACTTTTGATTGTTTAGGCTTGGAAATAGGCTTGGATGACAAAGCTACGGTTTGGAAATTTGATTTCCCTCCATTTCTCTCATTTTTGACGTGTTTTATTTTATCAACTTGGTTTATCGACTTTTTCATCATCAGGTTTACACTTCATCAAGTCGATATTTATAAAATTTCCACCATATTTTCACCCATCTTTTGAGCTTTCTAACCATATAATTTTTTTTCATTTTGAACAACAATAACATATTATTATTGAATTTCTTTTACCAATGTCTTCATAGTTCTCACAGACATAGGTGTACCATTTTTGAATAACTTTCGATATACTTATCCAAATTTAAAAAACTTTATATATTATTTTAGTGCACTTGATTCTTTATAGTTTAAAAAAAAAAAGTGTATTTTTCAATTTGTTTAGTGCAACTTATGCTTCGCGCACAAACAGGTATCTAATTTTCAGGATGTGCTCGATAGGAAAAATCATAAAAAAAAATACTTAACAAAAAATTATAAAAAAATACATATCTTCTACTGCTCACTCTTAACTATCTTTCTGCCAAAGGATTTGTCAAAATACTAAATCTAACTATGACTTTTTTGATGTGCATGTCAGACACTATGTTATGTTTTTTTAGAAAAAATCAGGGTCAGTTTTTTGTGCGCGAAGGATTTGACCCCCTTAATCTTATCCAATTTTGAAAAAGTTTAGTACTTTGGAAACTAGATTCAGAGTAATATAATATTTGTTCATAGATTATCTTCATATCTTGAGTGGATGACTTTCAAATTTTGCCTCCAAGTTCAGGTTCACCTAATTTCAAAAAAAAGAGTGTCTACTTATATCCCCCTTTTTGACCACCATATTTGTGCACTTACCCACACATAATTTTGATAAATATAACTAATAAGTAATGTCATCACATGCGAAATACAAAACCAATCAGATTTTATAAATTTCATTATAAAAAATTAAACCTAAAAATTAGAAGCATAAGACATGTCGGGTTCACCAAAATGTTTAGCGATGAAATAGGGATCCACAAGACTAGATATGAATCCACTTATTTTAAAAAGGACCACCAAACATGAAAGAGGGAGTAAAATCAATAGATTCAACCCCAAATGGAATGGAATACTAATTAGACTTTACCCTCTCTTTATTTGAGTTGAAGGTGCTTATGGGAATTGAAATTGAATTCTATATCTAGGGTAAATGATGCAAAATTGGTGTAAAAAAACATAAACGATGAGCTACAAATGTAGTATACAAACATAGAGCTAGATCTAGGTGAGGGCACAAAGAGGAACCTATGTTTGAAAATAAGGCCCGAAAGTACTTGACAAGGTGCTTGGAGCTACCTTTTCCTCTAGTTGTTGGATGTAGACAAACATGAAACTTTTGAAATCAGAATGTCACTTAAAATCTTATCCTGAAAGTTTGTCAAACAAGGTATTAGGCAGATGATCAAAATCATTACTAGATGGAAAATGATGTCAGTATGATATGTTTTTGGAGTATATGTGTATTATGTTTGCTTCGGTTAGTGTTGAGTTGAGTTCATAGTTTGTATCGATTCTATGCATTGCAAAGGAATGCATTGCATTCCTCAACATGCTAGTAATGAAAGGATTTCATGGATCATCAAATCATGTTCCTAGATTATCTTAACTTCTTTTGTTGTGGTCCACTTATTTCAGTTTTGTTCTAGCTTTAAATTTTTTGTACATTAAGAAGGTATTTTTTGTGTGCGGTTACGTATTGAGTACATATAATCTCCTTCTAGGTAATTTGAATGGTGTGCCAACTCGATATAATGCCTTTGTATTTTCAGCATGAGTTTTATAAATCATTTTTGGGTTGATGGTAAATATACACAATATATCTTCCTTTGGCCAACCTTATGAAGAACATTGTTGATCCGATTGATATATATATATAATGCATAATAGTTGGCTTATTGTGTGTAATATGGAGTTGATATAGAGATTTGCATGACGCGAGTTTGAAATAAAATAGAGGCTAGGAAGTGTCACGATGCAAAATAAGTTCGATGAACTTTAATTAGTCAATTGTTATCCCCACATTGATAGATGCTAGTCTTGTATATAGTTCAATATTTTATTTCCATTATATCTAGATGGATGTTTTGTATCTTTCCCAGAAGAAGTGTTCTTCAATTATGCAAGTCTTTCATTTATATCTTTCTCCGAGGCACTGCGCCTTAGACAAGAAGTCAGAAGTAGTGAGCTCCCTAGCCTATGACCTAAAATCTTTGTAAACACTTGTTATATATATTGTGAGTTTAATCTCATCGTGGTTTTCACTAGTTTGGGTTTTCCACGTAAAAATCTTGGTGTTCTTATGTGGATGTTTTTGCAACTTATGTTATTTACTTTCCTGCATATATTTTGAATGGAGGTTACAATTTAAATGTTTTAATATGTTAAAAATTTGGTATATGTTGATTCAAAACCCCCCTCTCAACATCTGGTAGTGTTCAAGAACATGACGTGGGGTGATCTTGTCCTCCTCTTTTCAATCTCGCAAAAGGCAAATCTGATCATTTTTCGTCTTCTTTGCTAAAATATTCATTTGTAGCTTTTGGATTTGTCACGTGTATATAGAAAGAGGAGAAATAGTGTTTTTTATAGGGATTTGCCTAAGTCAAACCTCGGGTTTGGAATTAACCGTTGAATTGAATTGAAATTATAAATAGAAATATTGAAGTAAATGTTGAATGGTATACCTTAGATTTGTTGTAATTGACAATGGTTGATGGTGTAATTCTCTTTGAGTTTAATCACAAGTTTTAATACAATAACATGGTGAAACATTAGAGACTCAATCATAAACACATACTTGCATAAAGATTGATATAGTTTTTTTATCCATGATACTTGAAAATAGTAGAAAAATATGGTGGGATGAAATGTTGCCTTGAAGGATTGAAAATTATTGATGTGGCTTGTGGATAGATGTGGAAAGATAGTATGGTTGATGTGATGATATAAAAATAAATTGAAAGGATGCTCTTATATAGGGTTCCTAAGGTAATTTAACAATTAGGCTAAGCTCCAACTATCAAATTTAGACATCGATATTTGAAATCACCAGGTTGGGGAAGTGCACCAACATATTTAAAATAGGTCTTGTTTTAAGGAGGACAAGGATGCCCTGGGCACCCCTATCCAGACAAGCATGCCCCAAGTGCCCCTATCTACCAAAAATAGGGAAAAAAATGGGAAATGAAGAGCACACAATCCCATATCAGGGTTCAGATCATTGTGTAGAAAGATTATATTAGCTTCAAGGTAGAAATCTTAGAAATGAACATGAGTGAGCTAAGATAGGACACACTAAAGCAGGGGACCAAAAGGTGGTGTAAATTGTGGAAGAAGACTCTATATCATCGTGCACTATAGGGGGAGATATTTGCATCATTGTTGGTAGAATAGAAGGCTCAACAAATGAAGCAAGAGGTGCTAGAAAAGTAGGAATCATAGAATTAGGTGTAGACACCTTTCCTCTTTTTTCTTTGGCAACAGTTGAAGGAATGAGAGGAGTTCTTAGAGATAAAGTGATAGGGGCTAGAGGTGAAAGATGATGATGCAATAACCATACAAAGCAGGATGCGGGATATCTATAAGGATGGAAAACTTAAAGGGAGGGTGAGATTTATAATTTAAAAATTCTAGTACATTTCCTTTTTCTATGTTATGAATTAAAAAAAAAAAAAAGATACCATTAGAGGTTGTCTGGTCTTTGGAGGAAAAGGAGGTCTACTCTAAAGAACAAGAGTATACTTAACTCCCTGTTGCCTATTTTTGCTAGTAAGGTCAATCAGGTAGAGCTTTTATGTTTTAATGAATAGAAAGGTACATTTTATTTCTACTGAGTCACATTAATGTGCAAAAAGAAAGAATTGAAGATTACACAATCACATTGCATTATGCATAGGAAAGAGTGCACAATTTCTGAGGAAAAGTAATCTTTATTGATAATATAAATGGATAATGTCTCACACAAGTCATGAGAATAACTCTTATAATGCAAATGAAGAAAAAAATTATATATCTGTAGATGCGAAGAAAAGTAAATGCATATAAGGAAGGGTGATTCATCATTGCTTGAATGAAAAGTCTTGGTTGAGTTCCCTTGTATCATCTTCCACCCATATTGCATTTAGTTATCACTTCCTTGCTGCTCCTTGCCTGCATCTGAGAGAGAAAATGTTGTTAAAGAAATGAAGGTCATCATTTATTATATGCACATGCATCTATAAACACACAATCTGATCCTCATGTGC
Organism: Cryptomeria japonica; assembly: GCF_030272615.1. Taxonomy (NCBI): domain Eukaryota; kingdom Viridiplantae; phylum Streptophyta; class Pinopsida; order Cupressales; family Cupressaceae; genus Cryptomeria; species Cryptomeria japonica. The sequence continues at coordinate 262,216,722 of NC_081408.1, forward strand.
ACTATAATAGCTAGCATGCCATATAAGTCTAGGAAAAAAAAACCAGATCAAATCATCTAGAAAAATCATCAAACGTATTGTTTTCTAGCTTGTTTGCATCATGTGCAGATATAAGAAAATTAATGTTCTTGTTCATTAGCTTCACAACTTGTGGGTTAAAATGTGGCTCCCACAAGAGTTGAGCCTGACATGTTGAGTTACAAGCGTACATATTAATTTCACAATAAAATTATTCAAGAGAACAATTACATGACAATGCATACCACAGTCCTTACAAAGATGAAAATTATGAAGATCAAGAGATTGATTAAAGGATTTTGCAGACAACATTATTACAAAGGCATTAGAGAAAGGCATATAGTCCCTATCAAAGGTCATAGGGCAGCCATATGAAGTTTTTTGTCAAGGATCACTCTCAAGGGCATTCAATAACAAAAAGATAGTATTGCAACAAATATGCCTAAATATGAGAACAAAAGTATAGGGCAATCATAAAAGAATAACAGTGCCAAAGTGTCAAAGGAAAAACCCATGATTAGTGGAATTGAGATTGAATACAAAGGTCAAAACAAATGATTAGTTGAAGGTGATAGGTTTTTAGTGACAATCCGCAGGCAAGGAGCATTTATATATTTGGAGTACCAAGAAAAACAATGGCTTGTAGAGGTTAATGCCTAAATTTTTTTAAGAACCAATCATAATAGTTGCAGAGTATCCAATGCAAAAATATGTGCATGCATATTCATAAGGATCCATGCAACAATGAAAGGATTGTCACAAACAATAATCACAGTGAGCAGTATTCACATTGTTTTTGTGATGCAAAAAGGGTTGTCATTTATGTGGTTATCTTCATGCCTTGTTACAACTAATGATGTAGTCACATTACTTATCATAATCAAATCACAATAATGAAAGGAGCAATAATGATCAAAGGGAAACATTCAAGATAGTGAATAAGATCCTAGGATAGGGTTTCATGGTAAAGCAGTTACAATAATTAGCTATGTTCAAAAACACAAAATCAACATCTTCTATTGGTAGAGCAATGGTGTGGTTTTGACACAACCAAGGAAGCCAAACAGATAATGACAGTGGAGTCCAGGTACCATACAACATGCAGTCCAAATTTTACTTTACAACAACATTGTTACTGATAGAGATCAAACATAGAAGAAGGGATTGCTATAGTATTCATCACCAACAAACACCTATTCATTGTGGATCATGTAGTAGCAGTAGGGTAGGGTATAATTGAAAGGTACAGAGATCATAGGGCAAATAGTCAAAGAGAGAAACAATCATGAATAAAATAAAGCATATTATAGAGTGTGCAAAAAGGATAGTGAGGTCATGGCATATAAAGGACTCTATCAAACCAAAGAATAGTGAAAGCAAACTTGAGTAGCCTGCAAAACCATAGAGATGTCACAGTTATAACAGAGGCCAAATGAATTAGAGTCATGTATGCCAAAGTGACCATCTCATAGTCATCAAGCACAATATTAGAGAGCCTTCAAAGAATACAAAGCCAATGTTATAATGATAAAGAGTACATCTCTAGATAGTGATAGAAAACTACTTGAGAATAGTATAAAGACTCGATAATGACAGGTTATCATCTCAGAGAAGTAAAAAGACAGTCATTATCATATTTCATGCTAAAACAATGTAGATGGGAGAGGAATTTTGACCTAGGCCAGTGATAAAGAATCAATGCAACAGTATTGAAGAGGGACAAAATCATACATAGTCATTGTTAATCATATGGTGAATAAATAAAGTAGTGATTAGAGGTGCAATTACTTAGGGTATCAGTCTAGATATCACAGCCCCAATAGATCAAATAGAAATAGCATAGAGAGATCACTATTTGCAGGCCATGGAGCTTTCATAAATCAAGTAAAAAAGTAAACACACAGTCCTAGTTCATGAAGATTGAAGCTTAAACACAATCAAAAGGATAGTGTAGAGCTATGAAAATAGGGAGAGTAGCCTTTATAAGCATGATGCATATCATATGGGTTTCTCTGTGAAGATTATAAAAGTTGCATACAAAGAGACGGATCAAAAGACAATTTCAGTGACAAATATCCCACTTATAATTATGATTAGTGGCCCTGCAAATCACTAATAAAAATAGTCCAAATCATAAGGTATACAAGAGTAGAAGATGGAGTTTGGTCATAAGCTGTGGGCACAGTAGGAGCAGTCCACATTTTGTTGTAGTCATACATCCACAGTCCAAACATACAATACCAATGAAGAATGCAGTCATGGTTGCAGTCATCCAAAGATTCATATCATACAATGATAGTGGATTTCAAATATTTTCAGTTAAAGGTAATGAAAATGTCATGAACTCCGTAGAGGGCATCTTTTGAAGAAATCATTGTCATAAAAGCACAAGTAAGAGAGCCTACAAAATAATACACACTCACATAAGGTAGAGAGATCAATCATGGATACATGTAGTCAAGCAAACCACAATAGGATCATAGAATGCAAAGGGTTCTCAAATGTGGAGCATTGCATATACCGGAAGATGGTCTAGAATGAGATTACAGTCATAAACTAGTCATGTGACCAAAATGATGAAAAAAGCTAAGCAAAGCAATGAAAATAATGAATCTTTGAATGGATAGAAGCATAAACCAATCATCTCCAAAATACGAAGATGCACACAAAGAGATAAGATGGCCATCAAACCCTAACCCCTTTTCTTTTGATCCAGGCACAAGAATGAGCAAACCTTTATTGCAGCAGCTTTGACACAAAGAATAGGGTGGTGGTGCAGGAGCACCTCATCAGTAAGCTATTCATGACCCTAAGGATGAAGACTAGGACCATTAGGGTGTATTAGTGTGTCTTGTGTTTCATGTATGCAAATAAACCCCACCATGTAAGCCCATGTCACCAATTAGGCAATTTGAGAAGCCAATTGGGACAATGTGATAAATAGGGGTAGTAGATGGTTTAGATTTGTGTTTGATAGGTTTTAGAAATTTTTTGTGTGTGTTTGGTTGGTCCATGTGTTTGGATCCCAACCTTAGAGAGTATGACAACTTTTTGTGCAAAATTGCAAAAATACAACTTTTAAGTGCAAAAGTGCAACTTTTTGTAAATTAGTTGGCAGAAGCCTTTCAATGGCTCCAACCTACTCCAAATTCAGTGGGAAACCGTTGGATATTTTTATAATAATTATGGGAACTATTCCCAAGGTATTTGATGTTGGAGTAGGAGTTTGAGAAGCAATAATACACAAAATACCACAGTTTTCCCATAAATTTTGAGTTTGTAGGAGTTGTACATGCCTGTATAGATTGATTGGAATCCCACCATCCATGGAGTATATAGGGAGATAAAATATATTTCTTTTGGTGGTGGTTTGAGAACTTAACTATTCTAGAGTAGAGAGAACCCTCCATTCTTCTGACTGTAACCTAGAAATTAAGGGTTTGGAGAGGGTTTTAAATAAAAATGGCTTTATCTTGCACTCCTATCCATTAAAAGACTCTTAACTTGGAGGGATGCATGATAAGCCTCTTTAATTTAGTAATTTCATGGTTTTTTTCAGGGAAAGCTTTATTGTGTGGAGAAAAGAGCAATATTAGGTAGGCATCTCTATGTGACAACCTAGGACAAGATTTAGGACAATCATCATAAGTTGTCATAGTGGTGGATTCTAGGTGTGTAACCCTATAATTAGAGGTTTATAACTATCCCCCACATTCCCATAAAGTTTATTTTTCATTTGGTGTACCGTTAAAGGTAGTTGCTTTGGAAAATAGGGCTAATTGCCCCTATTAGGCCCCTTAGTCTCTAAAGGGAACATACCTTGTAATTGTTGATATGGACAAACAATTTTGGAGATAAATATAACTTCCAAAAGGGTGTATAAAATGATTTTTTTTTTGTGTGGGTGTGTGGAACATTTTTGAGTTAAGGTCCATTCTATTGTCAAATAGGGCTACAAGCCTAGGGGGTAGGTTTACAAAGAAGGTATAAGGAATTGGTGCCCAAAACCAAAACCAATGTTTGGAGGTGTCCTTAGATGTCATGTGTTGACCAAATACAAAATCCCAAAGAGTAAGGGTCACAGGTAAAGCATGTTTGAGGCATTGAAGCCTTTTACTCATGTGGAGTAGGCCTAAGCCTAGTGAATATGTGAGTAGTTTCATCCAAGGTGTGGAGCCCTTCCTTGCAGGACCCTTGTGAGTAATTGAGGGGTCACTAGATTAACCTTGTTTGGGCTTGCCATTATAAGTTTGGGTAGGGCTTTGCATCAAGTGGTATCAGAGCAAAGGAGTGTCCTTTGGAAGAGAAGGAGAAGACATGATGTTAGAAGAAGAAGGATTCCATGAGAAACCTTCAAGAATGACCAATGTGGAGTTGAATGTCCTGGTGAAGAAGTAGATGGAAGAGAGAAGAGAAGTTAGGGCTGAGAATTGAGCCTTGATAAATGAGATGGACCAGTTGAAGGATATAGTGGAGAGGGGAGAGAGAGACTCTAGAGAAGAAGGGGATGAAGAGGAGATCCCTATGCAGGAAGAGCTAGAGGTACTTGTAGACTAGAGACCCCTAATGAGTGTCCTCAAGTCCATGGAGAGGAGAACAATGGATGTAAAGATGGATCTTCTAGTATTTTCAGGCAATATGGAATGTGGCATAGTGATGGAGTGGATAGACTCCTTGGACAATTTTTTTGAAAGTGAAGACATACCCAACCACCAGAGGGTGAAGATGGCCCAATCCAAAATGAAAGGGGTTGCACTGACTTGGTGGAATTTCATCCAAGATGAGAGGGTGAAAGAGGGAAAGATAAGAGTAGCTACATGTAAGAAGATGATGGCTTTGGTGAAACAAGCCTATGTCCCAATGGATTACAATATTCAATTGCATAGGAGGAGACATAATTTGAAACAAAAGGAGATGGACGTGAGTTCCTATACCAAGGAGTTCATGAAGTTGTGTGTGAGGACCAAGGTGAAAGAGAGTGAAGATGAGAAGGTGGAAATATATCTCAATGGGTTCAGGTTTACAATCCAAGAAGACTTGAATCTCCAAACCCCAGAGACAATCCAAAAGTGATTTCAATTGGCACTCAAGGTGGAGAAGAAGTCGAAGAGAAGGGAAGATCAAAATGGTAGAGGTAAAGGGAGACATCAAAGAGGAGGAAGAGGCCCTTTCATGGGTAGAGGAAATGGTTTTGGATACCAAGGAGACTCTAACCAAGAAGGAAATAGAGGAGAGAGCAGTTACAACCAATGAGGAGGCTACAATCCAAGAGGGAGCTTTAGGGATAGAAGACCACCCTCTAGAGGAAGATCCCAAGGTAGAGGACCTCCTAGATGCTACAACTGTAATCAAGAAGGGCATATGGCCAATAGGTGTCCAAAGAAGGCTTCTAGCTCCATGGGAGAAAGGAAAAGCAATTTGGTGCAGGAATCTGATTGTCAAAGTGTGGCAAGTGCAAACACTTATCAAAGTGTTAATGCTTCTGATAGCTATGGCTATATTGAAAGAGGAGATGCTTTGATGATGAGGAGAGTAGTAACCACCATGAAGGTACCTGACAAGGAGCCTACACAAAGGAAATCTCTTTTCAAAACCACTTGCAAGGTAGGAGGAAAGGTATGCAAGGTTCTGATAGACTCCGGATCCACTAAAAATTTTGTATCACTTGAAATGGAAGGAAAGATTAAACTTAGGAAGCTGCCTCACCCTTACCCCTATAAGGTCTCATGGCTCACCCAAGGTTAGCAAGAAGTGGTGGAAGAGCAGTCTTGGGTGGAGTTTCAGATTGGATCTTACAAGGATAGATTGCTATTTGACATAGCCAAGATGGATGCATGCCATCTCTTTTTTGGGAGACCATGGCAGTGTGACTTGAAAGCACATCATGATGGGTTGAGAAACACTTACTCAATCACCAAGGATGGTAAGGTGATAGAACTCTTACCTCTGATAGAGGAAGAGATGGAATCAAAGGGAAAGGATACAAGAGTGATGATGGTAGAAGGTAAACAATTCATGAAGGAGATTGCAGAGAAGGGTGCAGTTTGCTATACCCTCATGCCTAGCCCCAAAGTGACAAGGAAAGAGTAGTTTGCAGAAGAGAAAGAAGGAGGACCAAAGCACATAGACCCGACAGTCAGACAATTGCTTAATAAGAATCAAGGCATCATCTCAGATGGAATGCCAAGATCCCTACCACCGGTAAGGGACACCAGTCATTGCATAGATCTAATCCCTAGATCTACATTTCCAAACAAAGCAGCCTACAAGCTCACCCCAGACCAGAATGCAGAAATGGAAAGGCAGATTGAAGAATTGCTTGAATCAGGACTGATTGGAAAAAGTATAAGCTTATGTGTAGTACCAACAGTCCTTGCACCCAAGAAAGAAGGCACTTGGAGGCTTTGTACAGATTCAAGAGCCATCAACAAGATAACCATAAGGTATAGGTTCCCAATCCCTAAAATAGAGGATTTACTTGATTTCTTAGGAAGTGCTAAGTATTTTACAAAAATGGATCTAAAAAGTGGATACCATCAAATTAGAATAAGGCCATGGGATGAATGGAAAACAAATTTTAAAACTAATGAGGGGTTATATGAGTGGAAAGTCATGCCATTTGGGTTGTCCAATGCCCCTAGTACCTTTATGAGGTTGATAAATGAAGTCTTGGTGGAATTCATAGGAAAATTTGTCATAGTATACCTAGATGATATCTTGATCTTCAGTCACACAAGGGAAGAGCACCTCAAACACATAGATATGGTTCTCAAGAGGTTACATGAAGAGCAACTAATGACCAATTTGGATAAGTGTTTGTTCATGCATGAGGAGATCATTTACTTGGGTTTTGTCATCTCACAAGGTGAGTTGAAAATGGACCAAGAGAAGGTGAGTGCTATACTGTCTTGGCCTACACCTAGAACTATGAATGATGTCTAGAGCTTCCATGGTTTACCAACTTTTTATAGGAAGTTCATAAGAGGATTTAGTCATGTTTGTGCACCCATGCTTGACACCATAAAGGGAGGACAAAAGTGCAGGTTCAGTTGGACCAAAGAGGCAGATGACTCATTTGAGACATTGAAGAAGAAGGTTGCAGAACAACCTGTCCTTGCCTTACCAGACTTCAACAAGATATTTCAGGTGGAATGTGATGCAAGCCACATGGCTATTGGAGCAGTGCTCAGTCAGGAAGGAAGGCCTATTTCTTTTTTCAGTGAAAAGATAAATGATGCTAAGAAAAGATACTCATCTTATGACTTGGAGATGTATGCTCTAGTGCAGTCTTTGATGAAGTGGAGACACTATTTATTGCCTAAGGAGTTCATATTTTTTACTAATAATCGGGCACTCAGTTTCATAAATAGTCAAGAGAAGCTTAATCACTGGCATATGAAGTGGGTAGAGACCCTACAAGCCTTCACATTCACCCTCAAACACAAGAAGGGAGTCAAGAACAAGGTTGCAGATGGTTTGAGAAGGAGGGTCTTAACTATCAACCAAATCAAGATGGGGAGTGTTGGTATTGATTCCTTGAAGAGTATGTATGTTTTTGATGAAGACTTTGGAGAGATCTACAAGGTATGTGAAAATTTTGGTGACCAGTATCATATTGAGTTTTTTGAGTTTCTGATACAAGATGGATTGTTGTTCAAAGGAGTGCAGTTGTGTATTCCTAAATGTTCCATGAGGTTGAATATTATTAGGGAGAAGCATTGTGGAGAAATGGCAGGTCATTTTAGCCTTGACAAGACCCTAGATCTTGTGAAGAGACATTATTTTTGGCCTAAATTGTAGGCAGATGTAAGGATGTTTGTGGAGACATGTGTCATGTGTCAGAAAGCCAAAGGGAAGTCTACAAATGCAGGTTTGTATCAGCCCTTACCCATTCCTTCTAGGCCATGGGAGAGCATAAGTATGGACTTTGTGTTGGGTCTACCTAGGACAAGGAGAGGATTTGACAGTGTCTTTGTAGTAGTGGACATATTTAATAAAATGGCTCATTTCTTGCCATGTAAGACTTCTTATGATGCATCATATGTTGCAGACCTATTCTTCAAAGAGATAGTTTGGATACATGGATTGCCCCTAAACATTATTTCAGATAGAGATGTGAAGTTCATAGGTCACTTTTGGAGGACTCTTTGGAAGAAATTGGGGACTAACTTAGCTTTCTCATTAGCCTACCATCCTCAAATGGATGGGAAGACTGAAGTTGTTAATAGGTCATTGGGAAACCTATTAAGTTGTTTGACAAGGCAACATGGAGAGAAGTGGGACAACATTTTGTCATAGGCATAATTCTCATACAATGACACTATAAATAGGAGTACCGGTAAATCTCCTTTCTAGATTGTTTATGGCATACACCCAAGGGGAGTATTGGAGTTAAGAGATTTACCCAAAGAAGAAGCCATTAGTGCAGATGGTGAAGCTTTTGCATTAGCCATCAAAGAGGTGCATGAACAAGTCAAGTCTCATCTCCAACAATCTGCAGTGAAGTATAAAGCTCATGCTAATAAGAAAAAGAGAGATGTACAGTTTAGTGTTGGGGATTTGGTATGGGTACATTTGAAGAAGGAGAGACTCCCAAAAGGCAAATACACCAAACTCATGCAGAGGAAGATTGGACCATGTCAGATATTGAAGAAATGTGGAAAAAATGCCTATGAGATCCAACTTCCTCCTGATCTTGGACTATCACCCATTTTTAATGTGTGTGATCTTACACTTTTCAAAGGTGATGGAAATAAAGAAGAAGAGCCAATGCAGGTTGCAATAGACAATGGCATTCCAAGGCAGGAATCACCTAAATTGAGAAAAGTGTTAGACACTAGAGTCACAAATAAGACAAGGAACAAGGAGTACATTGAGTACTTGGTGGCTTGGCAGGATAAAGCAGATTTTGAGGCGGTTTGGATGACAAGTGAGTAAATATCCAATCATGGTGCAGATTTACAAACTTTGATCTCAAGTGGGCCCACTTGAGATCTCTTCTCCTAGGGGGTATGGTACATGAGAACCTCATCAACAAGATATTCATGAACCTAAGGACAAATATGAGGATCACTAGGGTGTCTTAGTGTGTCTTGTGTTTCATGTATGCAAATAAACCCCACCATGTAAGCCCATGTCACCAATTAGGCAATTTGACAAGCCAATTGGGACAATGTGGTAAAGAGGGGTAGTAGATTGTTTAGATTTGTGTTTGATAGGTTTTAGACATGTTTTGTGTGTGTTTGGTTGGTACATGTGTGTGGATCCCAACCTTAGAGAGTATGTCAACTTTTTGTGCAAAATTGCAAAATTGCAACTTTTGTAAAATACTACTTTTGAGTGCAAAAGTGCAACTTTTTGTAAATCGGTTGGGGGAAGCATTTCAATGGATCCAACCTACTCCAAATTTGGTGGGAAACCATTGGAGAGTTGTATAATCCTTGTGGGCATGATTACCAATGTTTTTGATGTTGGAGTTGGAGTTTGAGAAGCAATAATACACAAAATACTACAATTTTTCTAGAAATTATGAGTTTGTAGGAGTTGTGCGTTCCTGTACGAATTGATTGGAATCCCACCATCCATGGAGTAGATAGGGAGAAAAAATATATTTTTGGTGGTGGTTTGAGGTCTTAACTTGGAGTAGAGAGAACCCTCCATTCTTCTGACTGTAACCCAGAAATTGAGGGTTTGGAGAGGGTTTTGAATAAAAATGGCTTTATCTTGCACTCCTGTCCATTAGAAGACTCTTCCTTTGGAGGGATGCAGGGTAAGCCTCTGTAATTTAGTTTTTTCATGGTTTTTTGCAGGGTAAGCTTTGTTGTGTGGAGAAAGGAGCAAGATTAAGTAGGCATCTCTATGTGACTACCTAGGACAAGATTTGGGACAATCATCATAAGTTGTCATAGCAGTGGATTCCAAGAATGTAACCCTGGAATTAGAGGTTTCTAAATATCCTCCACATTCCCATTAAGTTTATTTTACATTCGGTCTATTGGTAAAGGTAGTTTCTTTGGAAAATAGGGCTAATTGCCCTTATTAGGCCCCTTAGTCTCTAAAGGGAGCAGACCTTGTAATTTCTGACCTAGCCAAACAGTTTTGGGGATCAGTATAACTTCCAAAAGGGTGTCTGAAATGATTTTTTTTTATGTGGTTGTGTGGAACATTTTTGAGTTAAGGTCCATTCTATCATCAAATAGGGCTACAAGCCTAGGGGGTAGGTTTACAAAGAAGGTATAAGGAATTGGTGCCCAAAACCAAAACGAGTGTTTGGAAATGTTCTTAGATGTCATGTGTTGACCAAATACAAAATCCCAAAGAGTAAGGGTCACCGGTAAAGCATGTTTGAGGTATTGAAGCCTTTTACTCATCTTGAGTAGGCCTAAGCCTAGTGAATGTGTGTGTAGTTTCATCGAAGGTATGGAGTCCTTCCTTGCAGGACCCTTGTGAGTAATTAAGGGGTCACTAGCCTAACCTTATTTGTGATTTCCATTAGAAGTTTTGGTAGGGCTCTGCATCAAGTGGTTTACAGTCATTAGTATAGGTTCACTGTCAAAAAGAGGTAGAGATCCAACCATATTCATAACAACCACAACCCAAGATCAAATAAAAGTAAACCTAAAAGATGTTAGAAGCCATACACTATAGATTGGTGTAAAATATTTGTCGAAGGATAGTAAATAGAAAATTCTAGACACAGTAAAGTGTTGAATCTTAATTTACAGAAGCACAAAGAGCAAAAATGTAACATATAGCGCTTACTAGTTGTTTCTCTACAAAAAACTCCAACAAATCATCCATAGAAGAAACAAAGGAAGCGTATGCAGGCACAAACCCTTGGATTTTCATGGTGGAACCTTCAACTTCAATCAACAAAAAAGCAAATGACAAAAGATAAAGTATTTTGGTTGTTTTTGCCTTTTGGGTTGGGGTTTCCAATCCTAATAGAGACCCAATATGAAGCAAAGATATATTTGCTTTTGTTTTAAAAATATTTATCCACACATTTATGCCATGGCACATATATGCCTTGTAATTATTGTAAGTGTTTCAGATACTTTAAAAGCCTTAGTCATAAACCTTTTTTGTTTTTTTCAAAAGGCTTCTTTATTGTTTGCATTTATTCCAAAGTTTTAAATATTTATTTAGGTAATAAGTATAAATCACTGTAAATAAATGATAGTGGAAGGATGTCAAATAGGGTTATATGAGATTTTAAGCCTAGCTTGAGTCTTGGAGTTGATTTGAGAAATTAGTGCCAACATGTACATCAAACATAGGTGATTTGGTCACCTAATCGACAATTTAATTTCAGTTAATAGATCCAAATGGATGAAGTTTGAGTCAAGGAGTAATTTGAAGAATATAGCTCCTTGATTCTTTCAGTTATACCCCTATTTTGGAGGGGTTTTCAGTTACATTCAACCCCTTAGAGTTGTGTTCTAATTGGCAACTCTTTTTGCATATTTGGGGAGATTCTCATCCAGTTAATTGCCTAAATTTTAGGAGAGGTGAAAGCACATCATGTTTAGGAGCCAAAATTCAAATTTGAATTTTTGGAGCCCTATTGTATAAGTCCCTTTCTTTCCTCACATTCTCTCTAGTTCTGAGTATTGTATCTGCTCTAGTAGCTTTTCTATACTTCTGTAACTCATTTCTTATGAGTATTTTCAAGATTTTTGTATGAGCATATTCAGATTTGTAATGAAAAAGACTCCTTTTCAATAAAAATCTTGTTCCTTCTCTTATATCTATGTTCTAAGTGTTGTATGCAAATTTTTTTGATGAAATTGTTGTGATTGTTACTCAATAATCCTTCCTTTTATCTAGTTCCTGCAATGTGGAGTTAATGGTATAACATGCTATAATGCAAATCAATGATTGTGTTGTGTTATCTGATGAATGAAACTATGAAAGCTATATTATTTTCCTTTACATAAACATCAAAAAAACTTAAGCCTATCATATGAGACATTTATGCAAAGCATGCATTCATGAGTTGTGAGCTAATTTAGTTTCATTATTGAATATTTTGCGAGTTCAATAGAAAAGAAGGTCTAGTCATTTCAATTGGTGCATCACCATTAGGCAGTTAGTTTTAGTTTTAAAGCATCTCTCTTACCCTTTTCCTTGTCAAGTGTTAGTTTTAGGATCATCAAAAAGTAATCTGACCTATAATCCGAAGGTCTATTCTCACTATAGGATACCCACAACTTAAGAGTATTCCCATGTTGCACGAGATTGTAGATTTTTCATATTTGCATCGGGTGCAAATCCTTGTGACAACGCTCCCAACAAAGATGGATCAGAAGACAAATCACACTATTGTACAAGAGCATAATAGGATGGAACAACAAATACAAGATGAGATAAAGAACAAATATGTTGGATCGACTTAGATGCTAACTCTCTAATTATATATTTATAACATGCTTTAAATAACAGATCACCATGAGGTAGAATGGATCTCGTATAACATATAACATGCTAACTCTCTAATTATATATTTATAAAAGTTAGGTATTTAATAAAAATCCATAAATCCCAAATCAATGAAGGTACAAAAATAAAGAATAAACAAGGAAATAAGGTAAGAAAATGCAAACCATCCTTCATATGCTTTAAATGATCCCCTCCATTGTCCTTCTTGCTTCTCTAATCAAATGGTATGTGGTTGTCAAAATCCAAATTGCACGTGTTGAAAGAAAGGGCGAGAAGATTCGAAGATTTGAAGTTAATTTGATAGCATATAGTTGCTCAAAATGTGGATGTTAATGATGAAGAAAGAGATCAATTTATAGACAAGTTCATGAGAATATGAATTTGGAATGAAAAATGTGAAAGAGGAAAATTCATTCAAAAAGGAAATGATTATGACAAAATTTGACACATTTCTATGCAAAGAACTATGAAAAGTTGCTATGCAAGGATTTATGACGAACTAATATGTCATTTTATGACAAAATGAGTGAATTGTGGAGGGAAATTTGTCATTCAAAAACAAGGAAAGTGGAAGGCTAGAAAAGAGGAGGGGAAGCTAGAAAAGAGGAGGGAAGCTAAAAAAAAGGAGGAAAAGTGGGAGAGGGAGAAATGAGGGGGAATTAATAATTAAAATTATTAATTCCACTCATAACTAAAATTAGCCAATTAATACATAAAAACATTAATTGTGACATGGAAAAATATTGTCAATAAATAAATATTAATTTATTTATTCAAAAAGGGACATGTTAACAAAGGAGTTGATTAATTATTTAATTAATCAACCTAGGGAAATAATTTGAATAATTTAAGATACCAACCCTAATGACGAACTAGGTCCCAATAATGATGATTGATAAAAAATAATGGCAATTTACTGAGGTTGACAACAAAATAGGACAAAGGATCGAAAAAGGCCAAAAATTGATAATGATTTTGATAAGAGATTGATAAGATTGATAAGATCAATTAACAATGACTTGATAAAGGATTAATAAGATCGATTGATAAAGTGCCTTGAAAGGTCGATAATGTGTCATAAAGGAATAATTGAAATTAATTGATAATGAGGTTGGTAATTAATGACTGGTTAATTATCAAAAAAGAGGGAATTAAGTCTAATTGTCAAGATGAGACCAATTCGAATGATTTGAAAATAATAAAATATCAATCATAATGATTTAGGACCAAATGTGAATGAAGAAGACTAATTAGGGTTGGATTTGAAATGAACTGAAACCAGAGGAATGACACAATGTCAACATAAGATGAAGATCAAATGTGACATAGAATACATGTTAAAAATTATGTTAGCGACATATGAGTGATGACAAATTTTGAGTGTCTATAGATCCAACTAAAGTGAGTCATAAATTATCAAGAGAAAATTCCCCATACGACACCAATGACTTGTATCTAGTGTCCTAGATAGTATGCATGATGCCCTTGTGAGAAAACTTAAGATTTTTGTGTATAACTAAGCAGACTGCATCTATAGAAAATAGCCACAAAATGCCTAACTTTTCCTGAAACTAGTTAAACTCATGAATGACAACCAATGTTATAGGAAGTACCTTGGGTAATATAAAGACCATCAAGGTAGTGGATCTCATAGGAGTAACATAGAGGCTATCATGTGTATGAATGGTGGCCTTACACTCATCATATATCTCCCTATGCAATCTATTGATGAAGAGCACCTCCTTCATAATCACATCGACTTTGCAAGAGGGATCAACCATAACACATGACGATATTACCATTGATATTAGTAGGGTTGTAAAGAGGAGCAAGCTCTTTACAATGAGATGAGTCATTAGGTGTGAATGATATGCCAAGAATTTCAACCTTTTAAAATGGGAGAGAAATCAAAATAATAGTAACCATGTTCACATATGGACAATCGATTGGTAGAGGAGAACATGATGCAAAAATAAATTTACCAAAATGTGGAGGAAAAGGATCGTCATAGATATACAACTCATTGTTGGTTTTATCAACAAAATTATTAGATTTATATTTTCTATCCCCAATGCCGGTGGTACCCTTGTCTCTGTGGTCTTAAACAAATAGTCTTAGACACACACACTGCTCAGTAGCATGACTTGGCACAAAATGATATTGACAAAACTTAAATCCACAATACCAATGAGGGTATAGTCTATTTTCTAGGAGTAGTCATATCTCAAGAAGGGTTACCAAGTTATCTTTAATAACTTTTGTATCACACTTAGATAAGAGTTAGATAGTTTGATAAACACTCAATCATGTTGAGGTCCTTGTGTTATCTTTTTAGTTGCCTAAGGAATTGTTATTAAATTTTTAATTGCTTTATTTTTCCTAAACCCATCCAAGGAATATGCAACTCCAAACATAATGATATGTATCCATCGAATGCTACCTTGCAATAGATATCACATAGCACCCATAACATCCATAAAAACATAAAGAGACATGGGGATCTAATTATTCAAAGTCAGTAGAATTTATGACAATTAAATTATAACATATATATGGATGTATATGAATTACTCATCATGTTCCCAAAGATTTTGGATTTGAACAAGAGCACATGAAAACAAAGAAAAATAAAAATTTGGGTCAACATGGAAGAAGGCCTAAATGCCCCCAACACTTCGCATCGTCCCCAAATGTCAAAAGTAAAGATACAAAAAAATGAAGAATGATGAGACAAATAGAGGAATTTCACAATAAATATTATCCCCTGCATCCAAGTGCCTACAAAGTAACTTGGGTACTTCATGAGAAAACAAACATATAAATAAAAGTACAGAGGAACACAACACAATAAAGACACTCTAATATAAAGATAAGAGAGGCACCACTCTAGTAATCATCCCTAATTATATCATCATCCTCTCAATCTTGATCATAGGTGGAGGGAGGGAAATCCCAAAGAGCCATGATAAACAAAGAAATACTAGGCATGTCACTAGTAACAAGAGCTAAGTATGAGGCTACCTCAATATTCTCATCCAATAACTCTTGTAAGATAAGATTCAATGATATTGTAGACGTAGTCGACAATACTGGAATACCGTTTAGAGAATAAAACATACACCTCTCTAAAGAATGGGTAAGTCACTCAATTAAAGGTTGCAAAATAGGAGCCGCATCCCTGACTTCCAAAAGATGAGCATTGATAAACTCTAGAGAATGTGGAACTTCCTAAACAATTTGAACCAAATTAAATAAAGAATTCGTAGGAGGCAACCTCCTACAATGAAACTCAAGAACATGGCCCTACTCAAACTTATGCTTAGGTGGTTGAGATGAGATCCTCAGATCAACCATGGTAGGTATAAGGACCCCATGAAAGTGGTGATAAAGATGTAAAGAAAAAATGGGATGAGTAGACAAGGCCATGCTAAACACCATTTGCATGTGAACCATGTCTATGTGCCATGAGAATGGAGATATATTAGGAAGAGAAGTGAGAAGAGGTGGATCTAAGGAGGGATCAATTAAAACCTACACCCACTTAGGGTGAGACTCATTCATATCCCTTGAAGCAACTGGAAGCAACATACAAGCAAAGACAATAGGAGCAACAAAAATTAGAACCGGAATGGAAGAAGGAGTGAGAGAAGAAACCAAAGACTCATCCTTCATCTTTAAAGCAACCTAACATTCCCTAGCCATTTCTTGTTGATGTCACTCATGCTTATGTGAAAGATCATTCCAACATAGATGGGATCTAGGAACAAAATCCTAAGAAGACTCCATAACATCCTGCATCACAGAGGGAGCCAACTGTGCTATTGTCGGTAGAAGAGAATGTTAATCCTACGTGGATCTGGTTAATATTGAGAGAGGGGGGTAAATTAGTATTAATACCAATTGCAACTTTGAACCCAAAACAAACTTATATAAGATCTGAAACCATTTAATAAATATCTCAACTTCTTTAATCAAATCTAATAACCTCTTTATCAGATTTGCTTAACACATTAATCAAATCATTTACCACAACTATCAATACTTTCACCACCAAAGAAATCATATAAACTTGATCATTTACCAACTCATTAAACTTCAATCAGATCAAATACTTTCTCAAACAAATCCTTATCAGTACCGGTAACCTCTCATAAACTTCTGATAAAACATCATAACCGGTGTCTCAGAAATAATGCATGAAATGAAACATAAAATGAACATCACATGAAAAATATTCCACACATGAACACCATAAGTTTTTGACATGGAAACATAATAGGGAAAAACCACGGTGGGAGTTGGAACCCACAAATATTTGTACTCTTTTGAATTATACCCTGTTAGGAGCTTACAATACATCTGGTTAAGAGTAGACCCTGTTAGGAGTCACCCGGTTAAGATATTTGCCTAGCAACACGGTTAAGAGCTTGATGATTTGTTAGGATCAACCTTGTGAGATAATTTCACACTCTTTTGAGAGATGCCCTGTTAGGGGACTTAAATGTTTAAGGCCTATTAGGACCTACCCGGTTAAGGGATTTAACCTGCTACAACTATTAGGGAACAATAGTAAGAAAATGATCTGTTACTTGCACTTATTTGCTTGCTTGATCAGATCCAGTTATAAACAACACATTACAACTCTTAGGAAGATCTCACACTTCACTTGGATGGCTTAACATATTCTCTAAGACCACCGACACCATAAACATCAACTGTATCATCCTAAATAGCCATATCAATTAGGTCGGCCACAAAACCTTAATTACATCTTGAATTTACAATTCAAATCATAAGATATGATCACAGATCGATATACAAATCATTACAACAAATTGCAATGCAATATCAACCATTGGTTGATCGTAACCCATCACAAAAATTTGATCTATACCAAAGTCAAACCCTCAAAACACTCTACTAAGCGTTTTGATGATTCCCAAAATATTCTTCCTTGAATTGCGCCAAAAAAACAATTAAATATTTTACGTGGGTTGTGTCATGTTACCACCTTCATGTATACTTGTCGTAGATCACCATCATAACATAAATCATTATTGGTTTGATGATTTATTCACCGGTCTTAAACCCTACTAAAACCTTAGCAAAAATTCATCACAAAATTGAAACACACCTTCAGTAATCTTCATAAGTTTCGGTTCTAGTCATATACACCTTTCCATGATACAAGTTCACAATCAAAATTGCAAATCACCAAACATCATCAATCATCAGATTCAATCAAAACAACTCTGCTTTACCAGTTAAAATCCTATTTCATAGACTTTAGTTTTTTGCTGGTAAACCTTGTCTTCCAGTAAACCAAATCACTAAGATGAAAAAACAAAACATCAGGAACATCATTTGACATCAGTTGCCATCAATGACAACACAAAAAACTGATCATGTCTATGAGGCCCTACCCCGAGCCATCATAGCATTGCAGTTATTTTCATGTTGGACCTATTATTGATACTTTATTTTGATGCATTATGGATATAGATTCTATATGATCTAGTGATTGGATAACATTGATGTGATGTATGCTATTTATTTCTGATTTGCAGTACTTCATTTATGATGTTAGAAAACATGGATGCATGCCTGACAAATGATTGAATTTCATGATGATGCCATTGAGTAAATTATTTCATGTTGATTCTATTGGAAAATTGATAATTTGATTGATTATGATTTAAATTTTATGCAAAGTGTCTGATTTGTATTCTTTTCATATATTTATATTTTATGTGGTTATTTGAGATTACTAATGTGAAAAGTGAGATGTGCAGGAAAACTAATCCACGTGACCATGAAAACTATTCGAAGAATCAAGCTAAACCTATGTGCGTTTGTGAAGCCAAGGGTTGTCTATTTGGAGAGACAAAACCTCGTGTGTTATGTGTTATATTTGTAAACGTGAATGCTTGAATGTGTGTCTAATTTGTATTTGTTAAATTTGTTAATTCTCAAAAAGGGACATGCCATGCGTATTAAAGTATTGTGTATTTTTATGGTGTCACTTGACAATTGTGTTGTGAAGTGAGTTGGCAATGCCATGTCCCTTGGAGGGAATTTGAATAACCAATGCATTATTCAAAATATCTTAGTGTGGTCCCAATTGAGTCGTGGTTAGAGAGCCATTAGAATGTTCAACTCCCGTAGGTAAACTTTAGATGAGTTTTTTAGAGGGTCAAGCTAACTTCTAAGGTTAGGTTTAGGGCATTTTTGAAGGCCCATATGTTATACTTATGGGTTGTGAGGCCCCAACTCGACTCAGTCTGACATTGCAGTGGTTTTTATATTGAGACTATTATGGATGCTCTATTTTTATGCATTATGGATTTAGAACTTATATGATTCCATGATTTGGATAACATTGCTATATGTTGATGTTTTATTTATATGCTTTATGATATAGAACACTACATGATTTTTGAATAGGATGAATTTGCAGTGATAAATGTCGTGATTGAATTTGCAAGACTTTACTATGATGATAGAAATATGATGTATGTTTTAAGTGTGGATCAAAATTATGAGAATTAGGATAAATTGCTTATGTGGAATTGCTTGGATATAAGATGTATTAAATTGTTCAGATGTAAATTGTATGCAAGTGATGATGTGTATTATTGTTCTTGTGATTTATACTATATGAGGTTACTTGAAGCTACTAATGTGTAAATTGAGATGTGCAAGAAGTTATCCATGTGACCATGGAAATATTACGGAGAACCAAACCTAGACCTATGTATGTTCGTAAAGCTAGGGTTTGTCTATTTGGAGAGACAACACCTCGTTTGTGTTGTATTTTATTCATAACAGTAAATGATGCATGTGTGTTAAGTGTTATTTAATTGATTTATGTAAAATCCACAAGAGACAATTTCATGTATAAATTTGTAAAAATATTTTCTTTGTCACTTGACACGTGTGGATTTATGTTTGAATTTTTAAATTTGTCTCTT
This sequence comes from Cryptomeria japonica, assembly GCF_030272615.1. Classification (NCBI taxonomy): domain Eukaryota; kingdom Viridiplantae; phylum Streptophyta; class Pinopsida; order Cupressales; family Cupressaceae; genus Cryptomeria; species Cryptomeria japonica. The sequence goes on from NC_081408.1 coordinate 262,236,152, forward strand.
GGTGGGAATTGTTTAACTATAGCTTTTTCAATTAATGTAATGAGATTCCATAAATGCCTTGGGTAAAGAATCCTTGGGATGGTCAACATAGGTTTGACCCGAAAATAAACTTCAGAGGGGTTAAAAAAGGGTTAAATGGACACCTAGGGGAAGTTTAATAGGGTTTCCTAAAGCCCATAAGGTATACCTAAGGGTTAGGGGTAATTTAAGGCAAGTCTCTACTCCCATGTGACCTTTTACGCACCCTAAAAATTGACTTTTCTAAGTTGTGCGAAAATTGAAATTAGAAGACTTGAACCTAGTTGTAAACCTTCCCTTTCGAATGAGAGTTCCCTTTCCCATCTTACCTTACCTTCCTTTTTAGTTTTTAGAAACTTGTGAGAACTCTCACAATGGGCTTCTTAAGCAAGAATTAGAAAATTTGTGGGTAATCACCCACTCTCCATTTTTGGAGACAAAAGAATTTTGAAAAGAATAAGCTAGATTGTTGAATAGAGAAATTTGCTAAGGGTAGAAAGAGAAGACCCATGGAATTGGGATGCTCATCCTCAACAAAACTAACCTACCTTTGGGTAGATTAAGGTTGGTTGTATTCTTCTTATAATGGATTTCTTATAGCATGTGTTTGAAAGTAATGTTTGTGTAAAAGATTTGTTTCCGTGCATGTTCTCTTGGAAATTTATTTGGTATTCTATTTTTATACATTGTATGTGTTTTTGGGAATCATCAAGACCTCTTACTCTTGGGAGAGAGGAGGATCTTGTGGGTGGTAGAAGTGACAACCCTCGAGTGAGAGACTCTCATTATGAGAGCGATCACAAGGGATTTTGTGTGACCCTTGCTGCATGGCTTGTTTATGCAATGGGGGTCATAAGGAGGGAAATAAGGCATGAATGCCTTGGGGGCCATAAGGAATAAGGGGTTGCTATACTTGATGTATTTCATTTGCCATGAGGTGGCTACATGTTTTTCCATACTTGCAGTTCTCCTCAGGGTACTTGGTCCACTACTACCTTAAAAAGGTCATCACCAATGTGTGGTGCAGTGTAGCCAGGTTGGGAGTGTGTTTGAGTTTGTGTGTATTCTGTCTTTAGTGTTTGCATGTTTGTTACCCGTCTAGGGCTTGGTTCTCCAAGCTCAGGGGTGGCTACCAGTTAGCCTACGCTGGGAGGTGAGCACTCCATGGTCATAGATTTGATTTATTTGTAGGATGTTAGAAGAAATATTAGAGCATGCAGTTATGGCGGAAGATATTGATTTAGGGAAAATGTTGAAAATGTAATTAATACTCTTTTGGAAAAGTCCTCATTTGTTTGAAATGAGAGGCTATTTGTAAATAGAAGTAAAAACTTGGGGATACGTTATTTGTTTTATATATATGCAGAAATAAACATGCCACTTTGCAGAAAAGATAAATGGTTTATTTCTAAGTTCTAGTCCTAGAGTAGAGGTTAAATCTTGTAGAGTATTTAATATTTCTTGAAAGGAAATGAGTTAAATTTATTATTTTATTTAATTGAAAAGAATTAGAATTGATTTTGCATGCATGCAAAGGCTGAAATTTAAATGCATTAGGAATATACATGGAAATGTAAAAGTATTTTTATTAAATCTGTGATTTTATTTTATCTGTGGTTTAATTTCAAATGCAGAATATAAAATCTAAATTTATCATAACCATCTCTATAGTTTAAGTTAATAAATTCTTTATTTAATTTAGTTGCTGTTTTAGGAATTAGTTAATTCTGTTATTTATTTTTATTACAGAAAGTACATCTATGTTTTAACTATAAAGTATCCAAATCTGTCATTTAAATAGTTGCTGTAGATTTTTGCAAAGACTGTCAATTTAATTATTACAGGAAATGAAGATCTTAGTCTATTATAGTTTTATTTAAATAAAATCTAGATTTATTAGTTGCAGGTAGAATAATTAAATCTAGTCAATTATATAGCTAAAGATTGAAATAAAACATCTACAATAAACAGTCTAAATGGGAAAAAAATAAATATAATATACTCTTGCTGTAAATGAACCAGAAATGTTATTAACCCATCTATTGTAACTTTACATCTAAGGCTTTTTACGAAAGGAAATAAATTAGCAAGAAAACTATATCATATTTCAGTATTCTGTTCGAATACATTCCTAGGATCAAAATGCTATGGTTCATTTCTTACATAATTTCTGATTATAAAATATATATATTTATATAAATATATAAATTATATACATGCAAGTTACTTGTATATATTTATATATATATATAATATATATTTGCCCACGAAAATAAAAAATATATTCTTAGATTCATATAAAAAAATTATGCATATATATATATATATATATGTATTTTATCTTTAAAAACAAAAAAAAGGAAAAAAAATTAAAAATAATAATAAAAAAAATATAGGGGAAGGGGCTGAGCATTGTGCAACGCACAATGATCGGCGGGGGCCTAAACATTGTGCAATGCATAGTGGACAGCGAAGCCGCACACTGTGCACTGCACAGTGGTCGGCGGTGCTGCACACTGTGCACTGCACAGTGGGTGGCAAGGCCAAACACTGTGCAATGCATAGTGGGCGGCCATTACCGTGCTGCCTTCCAATAACCCCCGCCTCCCATTTCTCCGCCTATGCGGAATGAAAACGCCGCCGGATCTCCCCAATTCGGCCCTGCACCAAAGTTTTAAGCAAGGAAAAAAAATAAAGTATTAAACCCTAGCTCGGGTAGGGCTAGGGTAATAAATAAATAAAATAAAATGGTAACTCATTTAGATTAGGGCCATTTTATAATTGAAAATCCCTAATTAGGGTTTGTAGGGCTTGTTTGTTATTAAGTTGGGAAATCTTTTTAAGTAGGTTATATATATATATATATATATATATATATATATATATATATATATATATATATATATATGTAAATACAAATATTTAAATATACATATATGATATACAAATAGGAAGTTGGGGAAAATTTAAAGAGTAAAGCCTAACCTTATATTTTAAAATTTATTTAGTATTGTAGATACTTAATTGCGCCTTAGTTAATTTAATTAGAGTATTTACTTTTAAGTTTGGATTTAAAAGGATTAATTTAAACACATTTCATTTTAAGATTAGAATGGATGCTAGAAAAATAATTTTAATTAGCTTTCTAAAATTGATTAATAGCTACCCGTAATTAATTTTGCCTGCGTAAATTAATTATCTAAATTAATTGACTTATTAAATTCGAGTAGACAATAAAACCATTCAATTAGAATTCCGCATTTTATCTTATTTAATTTCCGAATATTGAGCTAGTAGATAAAGCTAATCCAAACATAGTTAAGACAAAACAGGTTGTAGCTTTTTACATATTTGTCGATTTAATGCTCTTATCAGTTATGTTTTTTTAAAAAAAAATTATTCCGTTCTTGCCCTAAATTTTGGGCATGACATTTTGGTATCAGAGCAAGGTTTCCACACTAGGAACCTTACTCCACTTACGTTTCACTTTAGATTATTTAATTTATTTTTATTATATTGATTTTATAGGATATTTAAATTTAATTGATTAAATATTATTCTAAAAGAAATTAGTTATTTATTTTACCTTATTTTCCTCTTAGGATGTCTCCGATGATGCGACAAGCTCACAAGCGCAAAAGGGGTCCTAGGCGTGTGCGCATAGCACGCGAAGAGGTAGCTAGGGAGGAATTGGTTCTAGAAGAGAACCCAGAAGCACCTCCCAAACAACCAAATGAACCTAACCGAAACCTCTTAGAAGCAATCCAGAACCTAATTGGCATAGTTCAGGAAAGGATTCCAGTAGAGAACCCTTAGGTTAGAAATCAGGACTCTGGGAGTCATAGATCAGTTGATAGAGAACGAAGCAGGAGCCCAGCTCCTATTCCTGTAGAGAGTCAGGGTGCAAATGAGCCAGAGTCTATGCACATACCAGGACCACCTCCAGTGGTGGAACCAGTTTATTTTGAGAGAGCTCGTTGGGATCCAGGGGATCTTATCAGGGAGGTCATGCGCCTCTAGCCACCGCCTTTTGGAGGTTCTACCGATGGGGTAGAGGTTGAGGCATGGCTTTTGAGTCTTGAGAGGTGCTTTGCATTGCGCTCTTACGAGAGCAACCTAAAAGCATGTGTCACAGTCCATCTGCTGAGAGGAATGGTCTCCACTTGGTGGAGATAGGTGGAGTACAAATGCGGATTAGTTCCTGATACTCTCACTTGGGAGATATTCACAGAGAGATTCTGGGAGAGGTACCTATCATAACATTTCAGACAACGTCATATAGACGAGTTTCATGACCTCCAACAAAAGGGCTTATCAGTAACCCAATATGAGAGCAAATTCTTTGAGCTGTTGCCTTACGTAGATTATCTAAAGGATGAGAAACTTCTCGTTAACTGCTTCATTAGAGGGTTAAATGCCAGTATAGCCAGGCCAGTGAGGATGTCCGCTCTAGAGAGCCTTCGGGTTTCCATGGAGAAGGCACTGATAGCCAAGGAAATTCAGGTCAGACCACAAGACACTAGGGATCGGTTTTAGAACCGAAACCCCACACCTCAGACTTATGGATTCCAGAAACCACATTGGAAGGGAAACAACCGAAACTCACAGGGGTTCTCCAAACTCCCTCCTCCACAACAGACACCACAGAACCAAAGGCAGAAGCCTCCACAGTATCAGCAGGGCACCAAGCCCAAGCAGTGGCAGTCTCAGGGACAGAGGTGAGATCAGAGAGCGTAGGTGTCTTACACACCTCCGGTGAGGACTTAGTAGTCCTCTAGGGGTGGGTATAGCGGATCCAATGGGATAGGAGGACAAGCTTTCTCTAGGCCTCAGGGCACCCAATTTCAGGCATGGGGTGCTTGCTTTACATGTGGAGCCATGGGGCATATGGCAAGGGATTGCCTTCAGGGTCAGATGGTAGGGAATCAGCGGATGGCCACTTCAGAGCCAACAGTTGGTGATATGGGTAGGTCCCATAGAGTATTCACAATGGTTGACAACTCCTAGGCTGAGCATCAGGCCATGGTCATCGAGGCTGCAGGTATGATCAAAGGTAACAATGTATCTATTTTGTTTGATTTAGGAGCTACTGACTCCTTTATATCTCCATTGGTTGTGGAGCGTTGCGGGCTAGTGGCAACTAGATAGGGTGTCAGTTGGGAAGTGGAATTAGCTTCAGGGGCTAGAGTGTCAGTGGAATCAGAGGTTAGGGCATGTCAGCTGCAGATTGGCAAGACCACCACTTTAGTAGACCTTAGAGTGACACCACTTGGATCTTATGGTATCGTACTTGGCATGGATTGGCTATATGCCCATAGAGCCAAGATGGATTGCTGCCTGAAAAAGATCGAGTGTGAGGATGATCATGGTTCGCCCATAGTTATCACTGGGATTCAGAGACCCTTGTCTCTTCGTATGATCTCCGCAATGCAACTTAAGCAGAGCATACGAAAGGGATGTCAGCTTTTTGCTATCACTATCAGTGACAGAGGAGAAGAGGAAGAAAAGGAAACATTGCTTGATGACCATCCTATCCTTAAGGGATATTCAGATGTGTTCCCGTTAGAGCTACTTGGAATGCCGCCCCATAGAGAGATTGACTTTCATATAGACCTTGTACCAGGAGCCGAGCCAGTTTCCAGAGCACCTTATAGGATGACCATAAATGAGCTTAATGAGCTCAAAATACAGCTTGAGGAACTCCTTGAGAAGGGTCATATTCATCCTAGCGTACCCCCTTGGGGTGCACTAGTCATCTTCGTTAAGAAGAAGGATGGATCTCTCCGATTATGTATGGATTATCGACAGTTAAATAAAGTAACCATCAAGAACCGATATCCTTTGCCCAGAATTGATGATTTATTCAACCAACTTCAGGGTGCCAAAGTCTTTTCCAAAATTGATCTGAAGTCAGGATACCATCAGCTGAGAATAGTGGAGAGTGATATCCACAAGACCGCATTTCACACTAGATATGGTCACTATGAGTTCATCGTGGTTTCATTCAGTCTTACAAATGCCCCAGCTGTTTTTATGAGCCTCATGAATGGGGTATTCCATACATTTATGGACTGTTTTGTAATTGTGTTCCTTGATGATATACTGATATATTCTCGGAATGAGAAGGAGCATGAGGAGCACCTGAAACATGTATTGCAGTGTTTGCGGGATAACCAGTTGTTTGCCAGTTTGTCAAAGTGTGCTTTCTTTCGATCAGAGGTCAAGTACCTTGGACACATTATTTCTGGTGATGGGATCTTAGTTGACCCATCAAAGATTAGGGCTATTATGGATTGGCCAGTGCCAACCAGTGTGACAGAGGTCAGGAGCTTCATGGGCTTAGCAGGTTATTACCGATGTTTTGTCGAGGGATTCTCCAGAGTCACACATCCTATTACTTCTCTTTAGTGTAAAGGGAAGAAATTTGAGTGGATAGAGAAGTGCGAGAAGGCCTTTCAGGAACTCAAAAAGGCACTTACTAGTGCTCCTGTCCTTGTTGTACCAGATCCCTTAGCTGACTTCATGGTTTGTACAGATGCTTCACTAGAGGGTTTAGGAGCAGTTCTTATGCAGGATGGTAGGGCCATAGCTTTTGAGTCTAGGAAACTTAAGACTCATGAGCTTAATTATCCTACTCATGACCTTGAGCTCGCAGTAGTAGTTCATGCACTTGTGAGGTGGAGACATTCCCTTTTAGGTCATCACTTTGAGCTGCATTCAGATCATTAGAGTCTTCAGTACATTTTCACTCAGCCGAACCTTAATGCACGTCAAAGGAGATGGATGGAGTTCTTGTGCGAATATGATTTTGACGTTCACTACATCAAAGGAAAGGAAAATGTAGTTGCAGATGCTTTGAGTAGGAGATGTCATGAGGTTTACACCATATCTATGGGCACGGATTTGAGAGACCGTATACTACAACATTTGCCAGAGGATGGATGGTATGCAAAAGTTTGTCAAGTAATACGATCTCAGGTTATTCTAGAGGGGAAATATGTGGATTATTCTTTGGAGTCTGATGGACTATTACACCACAGAGGGTGCATTTATGTACCTTCCTTTGGGGGATTGTGAGAGTTCATTGTCACAGAGGCTCATAGAGCTCCTTATGCAGTGCATCCCGGAGTTAAAAAGTTGCATGCTGACTTGAGGTAGTTATATCATTGGCCAGGAATGCGATAGCTCATTGATGAGATAGTAGCTCGATGCCTCAAGTGTCAGAGAGTAAAGGCGGAGCATCGCCATCCAGGGGGGTTGCTCTAGTCTCATGCTATACCAAAGTGGAAGTGGGATACTATATCCATGGATTCCATCATTGGTCTTCCTATGTCTTCTCGTCGCGATGATGCTATCTTGGTGACAGTTGACAAGTTGACCAAAGTGGCCCACTTTTCACCAGTTAGGACTACCTTCACAACACTAGTAGTAGCATAGGTGTTCTTACCAGACATTGTTAGACTTCATGGTGTCCCCTGCAAGATTATTTCTGACAGGGACTCCCTTTTCACTTCTTCCTTTTGGAAGGCATTACAGGCAGCTATGGGCACTAAGCTTAATTTCAGTACAACCTATCACCTGGAAACAGATGGTCAGACAAAGAGGGTTAATCAGGTGTTAGAGGATATGCTTCACATGTACGTCATGGATCATCAGACCAGGTGGGAAGAGTACTCAGGCATTATACAAGAGACCTTGCAGGACACCGTTGAGTTGGGATCGCATAAAGGACAGAGTTTCTATTGATCCTGAGATAGTTCAGGATATGGAACAGTAGGTGGATTTGATTTGGCAACGTCTTAGAGAGGCTCAGGATAGACAGATGAAATATGCTGATGTGAAGAGGATAGATCATAGCTACTTGGTTGGAGACAAAGTCTTCTTGAGAGTGCGACTGCATAAGAGTCCAATCTGTTATGGAAAGGGTTCTAAGCTCGCGCCTCGCTTTGTAGGACCTTTTGACATCCTTGAGAGGATAGGCCTAGTTGCCTACCATTTAGCATTGCCACCTAGCCTGTCACGCATCCACGATGTGTTTCATGTATCAGTTTTAAGAAAATATATCTATGATGAGTCTCATATTTTAGATTGGGATGCCTTGTAGGTGGAGTCGGACGGGCAGCTAGCTTTGGAGCCCATTCGCATTTTGGCACGTCGGACGCTGGCCCTTCGAGGTCGAGAGCTGGACCAAGTTAGGGTCTAGTGGGATTGTTATGATGAGGTTACGGCTTCATGGGAGGACGCAACACGTATGAGATATGAGTACCCCCACCTCTTTGATGAACTCTAGGAGGAAGTTCATGCCTAGAGGGGGAGGGTGTCAGGCCCCACCCCGACTCAGTCTGACATTGCAGTGGTTTTTATATTGAGACTATTATGGATGCTTTATTTTTATGCATTATGAATTTAGAACTTATATGATTCCATGATTTGGATAACATTGCTATATGTTGATGTTTTATTTATATGCTTTATGATATAGAACACTACATGATTTTTGAATAGGATGAATTTGAGGTGATAAATGTCGTGATTGAATTTGCAAGACTTTACTATGATGATAGAAATATGATGTACGTTTTAAGTGTGGATCAAAATTATGAGAATTAGGATAAATTGCTTATGTGGAATTGCTTGGATATAAGATGTATTAAATTGTTCAGATGTAAATTGTATGCAAGTGATGATGTGTATTATTATTCTTGTGATTTATATTATATGAGGTTACTTGAAGCTACTAATGTGTAAATTGAGATGTGCAGGAAGTTATCCATGTGACCATGGAAATATTACGGAGAACCAAACCTAGACCTATGTATGTTCGTAAAGCCAGGGTTTGTCTATTTGGAGAGACAACACCTCATTTGTGTTGTATTTTATTCATAACAGTAAATGATGCATGTGTGTTAAGTGTTATTTAATTGATTTATGTAAAATCCACAAGAGATGATTTCATGTATAAATTTGTAAAAGTATTTTCTTTGTGTCACTTGACACATGTGTGGATTTATGTTTGAATTTTTAAATTTGTCTCTTGGTGGGAATTGTTTAACTATAGCTTTTTCAATTAATGTAATGAGATTCCATAAATGCCTTGGGTAAAGAATCCTTGGGATGGTCAACATAGGTTTGACCCGAAAATAAACTTCAAAGGGGTTAAAAAAGGGTTAAATGGACACCTAGGGGTAGTTTAATAGGGTTTCCTAAAGCCCATAAGGTATACCTAAGGGTTAGGGGTAATTTAAGGCAAGTTTCTATTCCCATGTGACCTTTTAGACACCCTAAAATTGACTTTTCTAAGTTGTGCGAAAATTGAAATTAGAAGACTTGAACATAGTTGTAAACCTTCCCTTTCGAATGAGAGTTCCCTTTCCCATCTTACCTTACCTTCCTTTTTAGTTTTTAGAAACTTGTGAGAACTCTCACAATGGGCTTCTTAAGCAAGAATTAGAAAATTTGTGGGTAATCACCCACTCTCCATTTTTAGAGACAAAAGAATTTTGAAAAGAATAAGCTAGATTGTTGAATAGAGAAATTTGCTAAGGGTAGAAAGAGAAGACCCATGGAATTAGGATGCTCATCCTCAACAAAATTAACCTACCTTTGGGAAGATTAAGGTTGGTTGTATTCTTCTTATAATGGATTTCTTATAGCATGTGTTTGAAAGTAATGTTTGTGTAAAAGATTTGTTTCCATGCATGTCCTCTTGGAAATTTATTTGGTATTCTATTTTTATACATTGTATGTGTTTTTGGGAGTCATCAAGACCTCTTACTCTTGGGAGAGAGGAGGATCTTGTGGGTGGTAGAAGTGACAACCCTCGAGTGAGAGACTCTCGTTATGAGAGCGATCACAAGGGATTTTGTGTGACCCTTGCTGCATGGCTTGTTTATGCAATGGGGGTCATAAGGAGGGAAATAAGGCATGAATGCCTTGGGGGGCATAAGGAATAAGGGGTTGCTATACTTGATGTATTTGGTTTGCCATGAGGTGGCTACATGTTTTTCCATACTTGCAGTTCTCCTCAGGGTACTTGGTCCACTACCACCCTTAAAAAGGTCATCACCAATGTGTGGTGCAATGTAGCCAGGTTGGGAGTGTGTTTGAGTTTGTGTGCATTCTGTCTTTTGTGTTTGCATGTTTTTTACCCATCTAGGGCTTGGTTCTCTAAGCTCGGGGGTGGCTACCAGTTAGCCTAGGCTGGGAGGTGAGCACTCCATGGTCATAGATTTGATTTATTTGCAGGATGTTAGAAGAAATATCAGAGCATGCAGTTATGGCGGAAGATATTGATTTAGGGAAAATGTTGAAAATGTAATTAATACTCTTTTGGAAAAGTCCTCATTTGTTTGAAATGAGAGGCTATTTGTAAATAGAAGTAAAAACTTGGGGATACGTTATTTGTTTTATATATATGCAGAAATAAACATGTCACTTTGCAGAAAATATAAATGGTTTATTTCTAAGTTCTAGTCCTAGAGTAGAGGTTAAATCTTGTAGAGTATTTAATATTTCTTGAAAGGAAATGAGTTAAATTTATTCTTTTATTTAATTGAAAAGAAATAGAATTGATTTTGCATGCATACAAAGGCTGAAATATAAATGCATTAGGATTATACATGGAAATGTAAAAATATTTTTATTAAATCTGTGATTTTATTTTATTTGTGGTTTAATTTCAAATGCAGAATATAAAATCTAAATTTATCATAACCATCTCTATAGTTTAAGTTAATAAATTCTTTATTTAATTTAGTTGCTGTTTTAGGAATTAGTTAATTATGTTATTTATTTTTATTACAGAAAGTACATCTATGTTTTAACTATAAAGTATCCAAACCTGTCATTTAAATAGTTGTTGTAGATTTTTGCAAAGACTGTCAATTTAATTATTACAGGAAATGAAGATCTTAGTCTATTATAGTTTTATTTAAATAAAATCTAGATTTATTAGTTGTAGGTAGAATAATTAAATATAGTCGATTATATAGCCGAAGATTGAAATAAAACATCTACAGTAAACAGTCTAAATGGGAAAAAAATAAAAATACTATACTCTTGCTGTAAATGAACCAGAAATGTTATTAACCCATCTATTGTAACTTTGCATTTAAGGCTTTTTACGAAAGGAAATAAATTAACAAGAAAACTATATCATATTTCAGTATTTTGTTCGAATACATTCCTAGGATCAAAATGCTATGGTTCATTTCTTACATAATTTCTGATTATAATATATATATATATATATATATATATATATATATATATATTTGCCCACGAAAATAAAAATATATTCTTAGATTCATATAAAAAAATTATGCATATATATATATATATTTTATCTTTAAAAACAAAAAAAAGGAAAATAAATAAATAAATTTAAAAAAAAATAAAAATAAAATAAAATATAGTGGAAGGGGATGAGCACTGTGCAATGCACAGTGATCGGTGGGGGGCCGAACACTATGCAATGCACAGTGGACGATAGAGCCGCACACTGTGCACTGTACAGTGGTCGGCGGTGCCGCACACTATGCACTGCACAGTGGGCAGCAAGGCCGAACACTGTGCAATGCACCGTGGGCGGCCATGGCCGCACTGCCTTCCAATAACCCCCGCCTCCCATTTCTCCGCCTCTGCGGAATGAAAACGCCGCCGGATCTCCCCAATTCGGCCCTGCACCAAAGTTTTAATCAAGGAAAAAAAATATATACTAAACCCTAGCCCGGGTAGGGCTAGGGTAATAAATAAATAAAATAAAATGGTAACTCATTTAGATTAGGGCCATTTTATAATTGAAAATCCCTAATTAGGGTTTGTAGGGCTTGTTTGTTATTAAGTTGGGAAATCTTTTTAAGTAGGTTATATATATATATATATATATATATATATATATATATATATATATGTATGTATTTATATGTAAATACAAATATTTAAATACACATATATGATATACAAATAGGAAGTTGGGGAAAATTTAAAGAATAAAGCCTAACCTTATATTTTAAAATTTATTTAGTGTTGTAGATACTTAATTGCGCCTTAGTTAATTTAATTAGAGTATTTACTTTTAAGTTTGGATTTAAAAGGATTAATTTGAGCACATTTCATTTTGAGATTAGAATGGATGCTAGAAAAATAATTTTAATTAGCTTTCTAAAATCGATTAATAGCTACCCGTAATTAATTTTGCCTGCGTAAATTAATTATCTAAATTAATTGACTTATTAAATTCGAGTAGACAATAAAACCATTCAATTAGAATTCCACATTTTATCTTATTTAATTTCCAAATATTGAGCTAGTAGATAAAGCTAATCCAAACATAGTTAAGACAAAACAGGTTGTAGTTTTTCATATATTTGTCGATTTAATGCTCTTATCAGTTATGTTTTTTTTAAAAAAAATTACTCCGTTCTTGCCCTAAATTTTGGGCATGACATTGGTAAAGGTCAATTTTAGCCATGTTACTTTCAAGTCACCTCAAAATTTGAGTTTTCCAAGATGGACAAAAATTCAACTTTTGAGGATTTCTCCTTGGTTAGACAACCTTCCATTTGAGTGATAGTTTCTCTTCCCCACTTTCTCTTACATTTTTCAGTTTTTATTTTTAGAAACAATGTAAGAGGTTGGGAAGACCAACCTATGGGATTTCACTCATTTCCAAGAGGTTGGAAAGTGTGAGAAGAGTCTATTTAGGGAGGGGTTTCAAACTTAGGATTTTGATCACCCACTCTCCAATCTTGGAGACTTAGAGTTGTTATTGGAAATTTGGATTTAGAAGTCGTATTTTAAGTTTTGGAAAGAAAAGACTAGTGGATTGGGAAGCTCTCCTTCAACCATTCCTCATACCATTTGCATTACCAAAGGTTGGTAGTGTTCTTCCATGCATATTGAATACCATTATTAATGTGAAGGAAAAATTGTTTATGTAATTAGATTTGTTGTTTATGTGATTTGTGGAGTTTAATGTGGAAGCTCCTTCTTTGTATTTATTTTTGCGAGTTGTATGATTATTTTTGTTATGGGTGTTTCAAGGCCATACTCACCCTTGGGAGGGTAGACTAGCTTTGGGGGTGAAGGGCTGCTTGACAACCTATGAGTGTAGAGACTCTCTTCTTGGAAGAGAGGGATACACAAGGGTTATGGGACCCTTGCTGCATTATTTTTATGCTTATGCAAAGGGGGTCATAAGGGGAGATATGGGCTTGTAATCCATGGGGGGTATAAGGTTTGTTTTGGGTCAAGTATGTGACTTGAATTGGTTATATTTTGGTAGCCTTGTGAAGGCATTTGTTCCTCTTTCTTGCAGATCTCCTCTAGGTACTTGGTCCACCTTCACCCCACAAAGTTAGTCACATAGTAACAATGTAAATCCTTGGGTTGGGAGTTCATGTGTTGTTTGAGTTCTTCTTGCTTTTGTGGTTGAGTTTTGTTTGTAACCCATTTAGCCTTGGTTCTCCTAGCTCGAGGGTGGCTTCTTGTTATCCTAGGTTGGGAGGTGAGCCTCCATGGTCACAACCTATCAGTTTTATTTGCAGGTTTTTATTTGGGATAAAGGATGGAGAAAAGCCTAGTTCATGTGCAAAGCCTCCTATCAGATTTATTTGGAATTATGAAAATATGTATTGTAACAAGCCCTCATTTTTGTAGAAATGTAAGAGAGGCTTGAAGTTGTAATTTTGTTATTATTGTAAAGTAGATCCAAAAAGAAAAGATTGTATATTTACTTTGTTGTATATTCATTTCCAAGAAATCAAAGAAGCATTTTAATAGCATTCCTATATTGTTATTTGTTATCATGAAATAGAGTAGGGAATGTAAACTTATTTTCTGCTTTAATGTCTATTGAAAAAGATATATATATATATATATATAAAAATAAAATATAGTTTATTCCCTCTACTCAGTTTTATGGTGTAAACTTGCTTAGTATGAATTGTAAACATGCAGTGTTGAATAAATATATTTGCAATTCATTTATTTATTTGAGCACATTCTTTATCTTAAAAGGTGCTAGTAGTAAATCTGCAGTAGAAAATAAATATTTAGCAGAATGTAAAATCAGAAAGTTAAAGTTTATATTTAAATCTTGTGATTCATTCATTTTGTACACTAAGTTATATTGCTGGTTAGTCTTAAAGAAAATAAAATCATTACTGTTATAATATACCATTCCGGTTATTTCCTAGTTAAAAGTTCAGATTTATTCCCTACATTAGCATTCATTAAAATTCTTGAAACTAAAAATGTTAAATCTAAAAGTATTCATTTGAAGCTTTATAGTTATTCATTCCGGCAACTAGTAAATCTGATATAAAAAAAGAAAAGAATGGAAGATATACATTTCATTGTAGAAATTTTAAGAAGCATATATATATATATATATATATATATATATATATATATATATATATATATATATATATATATATATATATATATATATATATATATATATAGTTAACCCGAATCCACCATTATAACAATTTGGAAAAGAAACAGATTTAAAACACAAAACATAATAAATAGAAAAATATCTTTTATTATCTTATTTTCACGAATGAGGGTAAACCTATAAAATCTTTACATATTTTAAAAGAAAAAAGGTTTGTTTTATCTTTACCCATCACAACTGTATATCAGACCTTTTATTATCTTATTTTCATGAGCGAGGGTAAACCTATAAAATCTTTACATATTTTAAAAGAAAAAAGGTTTGTTTTATCTTTAGCCATCACAACTATATATCAGACTTGCAAACCAGATTTGATTTGCAGCTAGGCCTTCATATATATATATATATATAAACATATACATATTTAAAAAAGAAGAAGACATATTTAAGTATTTATCTAACTTTTTAAGATAAAATATCCTGTGTATATATTCCTTTGAGCTGATATATATATATATATATATAGCGGGTAGAGGAGCCGCAGGCTCTACTCCACCCCTGTAGGTTGTGGTGCTTCGTAGTGGGCCGCGACCCTCTGCGAGAGCCACAACCCACCAATGGCCACGACTCATAGTGTGAGTCGTGACCACTATGTGGGCCATGACCCACCAGCGGCCGTGTCCACATGATCTCGACCCCCTTCTCCACAATCCTTCCCTCCGCCGCCGTCCACCATTGCCGCCGCCCGCCTCGTCCGCCATGGCAAGCAAACCTTGCACACAAAAAAAAAGAAGTATTAACAATGTTATGAAACCTAACTTCGGTTAGGGATGTAAAGAAAAGATAAATAGATGGTCATGTTATATTAATAAAAGGGAACCCTAAATAGGGTTCACACACATAAGTTATTTTAAATGGGAAACTTGTAATTGTAATAAAGGAAATATGTTGGGGGGGGGGGAGGTGGGAATCTCCCATGGTTAATAAGATAAATTTAATAATAGCTCTTGGAGAGTTATTTTAATATAAGTAGGGTAATTTATTTTATAAAAGAACAATGGGGTTTTATTTTCTTGGTTAGACTATTGTATTATTTTCTTGGTTAGACTATTGTATTCTATATATATGTGTGTGTGTGTGTGTGTGTTTAATTTTATTAAAATTTATCTTTGGGTATTTTAAATTTTAATGGTCAATTAAACCCCTAAGGGGGTAATTTAATTATATATGATTAATTTTCATTTATAAGGATTGATTTAATCTATAGGAAGATTTAATCTTCTTAGTCAACTAAATATAGTTATTTAAGGATGTTCGAGGTGATTTCAATTAATTGCCTATTTAATTATTATTAATACAAATAATTGTATTAATGTTAATTTAATAAATTTTGGAGTTATTTAAATATTAGAAAGGATTATTATTAACTCTTAATATAATTGGAGGATTTATTTGAGAAAATTAATTAATTAATAAATAAAGTTGTGATGACGTTATAGGATTTAATTGTCCAGTTTAGATAATGGTATTCCATGTAATTGTTAAGTAAATTAAAATCTAATTTGTTATTTAACCGTCTAGGAGATTGAGATAAGACTTAAGTCTCCTAATTAAATTAAATAATTTATCGCTCTCTTTAGGAACTCATTCTTATTGGCACATGAGTTAACCTTTAGTGTAAACTAATTAAGTTATCTCATCTTTGAACTTAGAACATCAAGTAATTTAAGGTTGTTTAAAAAATATTTGTTGTTACGTTTTTGCCCAAAAGTTTGGGCATGACAATGTCATCTATTCATATAATCTCAATCTTTTCATCACAAATAGACTTCTATCCTTTACTGGTGCAGTCATCAATCTTCAACTGCATCACCTCATCTACATCAGTTATGCCAAATGCCAACAGAGAAGGTTTAATCAATGAAGAAAGAGATGCTAAAAAAGTATGAATTGTAGATTTTCCTCTTTTTTCTTTGTGAGAAGTTAGAGAAATTGGAGGAGCCCTAAGAGGCTAAGAGACATGTTCTAGAGGTGGAGGACAATGACGTGGTTATTGCTTATGCTTTCCATACAAAGTAGGGCAAGGGATATCTAAAAGGATGGGAAGCTCAAAGGAAGGATGATACTTAAACTTTGGCAACAAGGTTCCTTCCTTTTTTATGTGCTAGGCATAGTTGAAGGAACAAGAGACATCATTGGAGGTTGCTTGGTCTATAGAGGATGATGAGGCCTACTTTGAAGAATGGACTTGTCCTTAACTCATGATGAAGAGGGAGAAAAATATGAAGACATTAAATAGGAGCATACTAAGACAAAGAAATAAATGCAGGAGGAGATAAAGAATAATTAGGCTGGATTGACCTAGACCGTAAATCCTCAATTTTATAAATAATATGATTTATATAATAGATCACCACAAGGTAGCATAGGTCCACCTAGAATAGGCCATGAATGATGACGAGGAAATCCCCCACACAACACCACTGCCTATATATCCAATGTGTTGCTAGTATGCAAAACACTCTCATGAGAAAACTTAAGACATTTGTGCAAAACTGAGGGGACTGCATCCATACAAACCATCTATGGGATGCCTAGCTTCACCCTAAATAAATAAGACTCATGAATGACAAAAAATGTCATAAAAAATACCTTGGGTCCCACAGGGACTGTCAAGGTAGTGTATCACATAGCAAGAAGAGAGATACCATCATGTGTATAAATGGCGACCTTACACTTGTAATGTTTTTCCTTGTGTAATCCATTACTGAAGAGGGTATCCTCTGTAATCACATCAAATCTACAAGAGGGATCAACCATAAGGCCTATGATGGTATTACCATTGATCTTAGCAAGGATCTAAACAAAAGAAACCTCTCTACAATATGATAGGTCATTAGGTGTGAATGATATGTTAGGATTTACCACCTTCTGACATGGAGGAGAAATCATAGTAATAGTAACCATGCTCACATATAGATAATAAATTTATGGAGGAGAAGATGATGCAGACATAAAGTCAGTAAAATATGGAGGAAAAAGATTGATATATCTACAACTAATTGTTATCTTTATCAATAGACATGTTAGATTTACATTTTTTATCCCTAAAGTGGATAGTATCATTATCTATGTGGCCTTGGACAATGTCTTAGAAGCACATAATTATCACTATCATACCCAGGCACAAGATGATATTGACAAAATTAGATCCATAATTTCAACAAGGGTATAATTTATTTTTTGGAAGTGGTAAGATCTTAAGAAGGTTTGCCAAGTTATCTTTTAATAACTTTTGTAGCACACTTAGATAAGACACAAAACCCGATTAAGTTGAGTTCCTAGTGTGCTCTTTTCCATTTTTCGAGGATTGGTTATTAATTACAATTGCTTTATTTTTCCTAGACCCACCTGAGTAAGACATAACTCCAAAGTTATCAGTACAAGTATTCGAATCAAAAGCTCTAAATTGAACCAACATATACTGATAATCTATGAGTGTAGTGTAGAGATTAGAAATGGAAGGATACTTATTCAAATAAACTTTCTCCCTAAGTGTCGGTTGCAAGCTATTGATGAACATCCTCTAGAGATCGTCATCTAACAGGACATAAGAGATCTTGTAAGAGACAAATTGATACCGAGAAATTAAATCTATGAGTTTCTCATTAGGCTGTTTCATATAGTGAACAAGGTCAGTGATAGTGACCCTATTAAAAATGTTTGTTAAAAACCCCTAGAGAAATAGATCCATCAACTAACCAAAAGAATGAATTGAGTGATCAAGTAGAGAACCATACCATTCGAGTGTGGTCCCCTTGAAAGACCAAGATAATAAATTCACTAGTATATAGTCCTAGTGATGGAAATCACTATAGAGAGTGGTAAAAGAATTTTTGTGCAACTACAAATCACCATCACCATTTTAATCTATCAATTTTTTTAATCTCAACCCTTTAGGTTAGGGGAGTACTAAGAATATGGAGAGCAATCGAGCTATGCCAGTAATATAGGGCAACCAATGATTGATTGACGACATTGGTAAGATTAGTAAGTTGTACTTGCAACTACCCCATATTTTTTAATATGATGTTTAAAATAGGATTGACATGTGGAGAAGGCAAAGGAAGATTTCCCATGCTAGTAGAGACCTAGGCGATAGAAACATTAATTATAGTTATGCAAACATAAACAACATAGACAATGGAAGTAGAAAATATAGAGCTACAAGATGGAATGGTATACCCTAAGGGAGGTTAAGCAACATAATACTATGAAATGCATTGATAGATAGAGGATCAATGGTAGGGCTTGTATCAACCATGTATATTGATACCCCAGGCATTGCAACACCCAAGCAAGGACTAGTCATCTTAGATTGCATGTCTTGAGGTTTAGGCACAATAGAAGGTACATGTACCTCTATAATCATTGTTAATGCCTAAAGAACCTCAATAGCTTTATGATATAATATTAGCATATCTCTTAGATTACTTACAACAAAACCAACTTGAGGGAGGATATTCTTGCAATTAAGAAATTCTTTGAAATCACTTATGTTCTCCTCTAGAGATTGAATCTTGTCAAATAGAACTAAAAGAGAGAAGTGGTGGTTAGTAGTAGGAGACCCAGGAGGGGTATTCATTAGAGTGTTATGTTGAGAGCTAAGTTGAAAATTAGATAGAGATGAGACTCCTATGCCTGGAGGAAAAGATCAAGGAGCAAAAGGGTCTACATTCCTAAGAACATTGGACCATGTCTTATGGGACTATAATGATTAGGTGGAATGTTAGGTCTTCAACTACTTCTCACCATTATTTTAAAGGTTGTCTAGGTCATAAAGCTCATAGAAGAGCTACACAAAAATCAAGTAACCTAAAGAATGAGAAAGAGAAAAGGTAGACATAGAAGTTTACTTTTAAGTTTTAAAATATTATTACATAATTTTGACAAGTTTTAGAACTAGGAGGCGAGTTCATGTCAAGTTTGTTAAAATGTAGAGGGTGAAAATTGAACCAATATGAAGGGTGGTTAGACTCCATGCAGACTCAAAATCCAACTCTCCACTTTGAGAAAACCTTTGAGGCATTACAACCTCTAAGTTTTCTCACAAGAAGGGAAATGTCTACTCAACCAAAGTATGCTAATACATAAAAATATTTAGGTTACAAAAGACAAAAATATAAGTTATGAGGACCTCTTGAACAAATATGTAAGCTCTCTAACTAGAATGAACACATGATTTGAAGATGACAATGCAACATGCAAACGTCTTATGTAGAAAAAGTACAAATATTCATACCAAAGGACACTAAACAACCAATACATTGTTTTGTAAACCAAATGTCAAAATCATGCTAGAAAGTAAAGTACAAAACATAGAGAGAATGATAGAAATGTCAAGGAGGAAACAAATAAAGCTCCAACTGTAATGCCCACACTTGAGTAGACTCTTATTCCATTTTGATAGACTCGATTAGACATTCATTTTTGTGTCATGGATATGATATACTTGCTTGGATTCACATGATGCATAGATGTATTTTGGTTTTTATATATGCTTTATTGATGATTATTGATGGATATTGTATGCTTCGTGACTTTGGATAATATGGACTTTTTCTCATGCTTCGTTGTGACCTTAAGTGATTTAGATATCATGATGATTCTTTCATTACTATATGTATTTATGTCGTGTTGATGCTTAGATGGATAGATTTCATTGACTTTTTCTTTATTATGCAATGGATATACTAACCCTAGTTTTGATTTATGTATGATGCATTGCTCATTGTATGACTGTATGCATGGGGGAATCAACATCACATCACTCATTGCGAGCAGGATGTGTCATTGCGAAATTCCTCCACTTGTTTGTTATATATATATATATATATATGCACATGTATCATTTTGTGGTTGCAGGTACTAAGGCATTCATTCCTCCCAGGCAATTGAGTGCGAGCTCCCCTAGTTTGACAGGTGTGAGTGCGCCTCTTCCCAATAACAATATGTGGTTCAGAGATGTCATTGGTTCCCTTCCCGCACTCTAGGTCTAGGTTTGATGTCGAGTCCTTGTTATCAGTCTTGATGAAGTACAACATGTCGTCATCATCCTCATGACTTGTGAGTATGTGGCATGGTGAGTTTGATCATTCGGTTATTTTATTTAAGTTCTTTGAGTAGTGATTGGTATATTATTTAATTTATTTAATTACGACATCTGATTGACTGTATTTGAGTGGTTACTCAATGCTAGTTTATGACCCTATTATTAATTTTTTTATTTTAAAGTTATTAAGATTTAACGATTTTTAATTATTTACTATTCCGCATTTAAATTTGGTTAATGTTCATATTGAGATTTCGAGATCGTATTTGACAATTTGCATTTTAAGTTGATTTAATTCATTGAATATTTGTTGATTTAGCATTATTGACTTTATTGTTTATTTGATGATTTTAAACTTTAATTAGTTATTTTATTTTTTTTTATAAAAAGGTGGCAGTGCCACTTAATTTATTTATATATTTCTTTAAAAAAGTTGATTCAAAGAGCTCTCGGAGAAAATAACCAAAAAGAAAAACTTTGATCCTTGCTCGATAATACATATAAAGATTATGAAGCTCATATCCCTAATATGCCAAAAAAATACAATATATCTCATAATGTCCAGAATACCAAATGCCACAAATCATCCCCAAGTATCGAATGCTTCCTAGAGTATGTTCAACAAGATGAAGTCTGAACCAAACATCACAAAAGCTATACACAGCCCACAAATTGCCTAACTTAAGCATTTATGTAGCTTGAAGTCCTCACGCTTCATAGATGCCCAAATCAACATCCATTCACATCATTCAAATACAACAAATCCATAGAACCCCGCAATTATAATACCTCACATACAAACTTTCTATCAATATGAAAAGGACAACTGCACAACCACGTGCACTATTATCCTATACACATGTCCTCCAAAATTTGTTTTCTAAGAGTTGGAAAAGAATCAAGATCATATTTCAGATCCATCATATTAAGCTCCACCTTATAACTTCCCATATTTGCCAAATGATCTACAACCTGGTTGCCTTCTCTAGACACGTGAAAGTGTAAAGTTTATAAATGTATCAATAAGAGCCCATGCTTGTTCAAGCAAATATTTTATCTGCCAATTGCTAATATTTCTCTTCATGCAAGTGTTGATAATAATAGTTGATTCGCCTTCAATGTGAATATAAGAAATGTTCAATTTTTTAACTAATAGAATGCCTTCAAGCAAAGCATATGCCTCTACAAAGTTGTTAGTACCCGGTGTAATGGAAGCAAATTTTAAAGAAAAAACACACCCTGTGTGGTCCCTTATGCATACTCCTACTCCTCCATCACCCGGGTTCCCTTTAGAGGATCCATCAAAATTCAATTTACTATTTCTCACTCTCGAAAAGAAAGGTGATACAGGAATAGAAATGCCCTTCCAGCAATTAATAACTTGGACATCCCAAGAAGTAAACTCCCTATTTGGATTGAAATGATTTGAAACATGAGTATTAACCAATTCTGACACTGATTTTTTAATGTAATTGAGAACATTAGAAAGAGAAGATGTCTGCTTTCTAAAAATACGCTTATTTCTTTCCCACCAAAGTGACCATAATACTGTGGATGGGATCAGTTTCCAAATGCATGCAAAAAGAGAGGATGAGTATAAGAATGGCCAGGACTAGAACAAATCCCACACATTATTTGGAAGAGTGATGCTAAAGGAAAGTTTAGCAAGGACAAACATCCAACAATAATGAGCAAAATCACATTAGAGGAGAAGATGATCCAACGTTTCATTATGCTTACCACAAAGTACACAGGCAAATGGAGGTGCAATATTCAATTTATTAAGTCTCTCACTAGTAAGTATTCCCTTGTGTAAATCAAGCCAAACAAACATCCCTTTTTTGGGAAGAATACTGTTGTTCCAACAAAAGTTATAAGCTCTTTGTGAATAGGATTGAACAGACATATGATGAATTGCCTTATACCCTTCCTTAATAGAGTACTTTCTGCTCTTCGAAGGGCACCATATCAATTTGTCCAAACCATTAGAAATAAATATAATGCAGTTATTGAGAATCAAAGAAAACTTTACCTTTTGATCAGGGGAGATTGGGAGTGAAGCTAGATTCTTCCAAATGACATGGTTTGAAGGCTTCTCAATGTCATCTATGTAATAAAAAAGGTAAGATCCCCAATGAGCAATAAATATAGAGATCGCATCTACTAGAGATTCCTCAAGATTAAGAGGGGGGAGGCCACTCCATGAATCATGCCAAAAGTTGACATCTTTTCCATTATGTACTTGCCAAGATAAATATCTAGTAATCACATTCCTAGAAGCCAACATGAAGTTCCAAACTACAGACCCTGATAGAGGATCAAGGATAGTAAAAATACGTGATGGGGTAGGAGTATCTAAATACTTTTCTTAAATAATTTGACACCACAAAGCATGTAGTTTCACATAAATATTCCAAACCAGCTTTCCCCCAAAGGCCTTATTCCTTTTTGAAAGATCGTGTAGACCAACCCCGCCCGTAGTTTTACTTGGAATCATTTTGTTAAGAGACACAAGAGGGATCTTTTTATCTTCTGAAAGATTGCTTTTCCAAATAAAATTTTGAATAATTTTCTCGATATGGGAAACAATAGATTTCAGGGCTTGAAGGACATAAATGTAGTAGTTTGGGATTGCAGCCAAAATGGTTTTGACAAGAAGGATTATGTCTGACAGAGATAACCATCTATCTTTCCACACATAAATTCTTCTTTTTACTCTTTCAATCACAAAATCCCAAAAAGAAGGTTTCCCTACTCCCATAAAGAAAGGGATGCCCAAGTACAAAGATGGAAGAGAATCCACTGGAAAGCCAAAGGTCTGGATTGTCATATGATGTGAGCTTGAAACTGGAACAATTGGAAATGCTGGAACAACACAATTGCTCTCAATCCCAGCGAGGGCAAAAAGAATTATTTTTCAAAATCATGGACCTTAATAAATAGAATATTGGGATTGGCATTGCCCTTTCATCCCTATAAATATTTCCAACTGACAGTGAGATGCTTTGGTTTGGACTTTCTTGATTTGTTTCTGATGTTCTCCTACTATGTCCGGTAGCAACAGTTGCAGATAGGGGGACTTCATCACGATGGATGTTACCTCACATTTGGGCATCTGTTCTCGTGCCGCTAAGAGATTCAAATATTGTCAGAGTCTCGAAAGAAGATTATTGTTTATTGTTGATTGGTTTGGAGCTTTCTTCATTCCTTGATGTGTTTATATCATCCCCAACAGAGAAAAGGAGAGCTTCACAAATGATTCGAAGTAACAGTGCTTTCGTCCCTCTCCCAGTCGATTGATTGCCTAAGAAAAATTCTTATTACATTCAATCAATTTATTTGGATCGGAATTCCCGAATAAACTAATGGAATTAGTTTGTTTACGCATTCGACGAATTGAACGTTTTATAGTTAGGAAAATCAAAAAATTAGAAACTAAAATTTCCGTTGGTTCGGAGGAACCAGATCTATCTAAATGATGATCATGAGCAATTGTGTAAAGATCTTCCCCAAAAAAAAATGGATATAAAAAGAATTCTTGCCAAGATTTATGTTTGTTTTCATTTCTTTGGAATTCACCCATTTTTAAAAAACCCCCGGACCCAAGAATAACCTCTTGGATTATTGAATGATACATGGTGAGATCTAGTTGGGACATAATAGAAAATATCTATCTGATAATTTTCTTCACATAGATCTTCATTCGTCATGAGGAAGAATGAAAATCTTTTATTTTGGCGGTCCGATCGCTCTCCTGAGGTTGCCTATAGGTAAACTCAATCAATTAGTTCGGGGAATCGATCCATTGGCACTACTTCCTATGCTTACCGTGGTGCTATAACCAGCTCCTGCCTTTAGCCCCTAGTGGTACAGATTAGTTAAAGATGAATTAGCCCAGGTGAAGAACAAAAAGTAGGCGGAGATACATAGAAAAATCCATATAGATATCTATATCCGGAGGGCGTGTAGTCCATTGGAAAGCCATAGCTCATTGTTCCAAGTCCACCAGTGGTAGAGGGAAAGGCGGATCGAGTTATAGATTCAGTGTAAGAACCAATTGATCCGATTAGATAACCTGCTAATCCAGTTGGTCTCATTGATTAAGTTGACCCGATAAAAGAAGGAGATTCACCAGTCACATATTCATATCCCATTGGAAAACCAGAAGCATAGGCAGTTTACTGTGGTGGCTCATTAGTTTTAGAATAAGCATCTTAACCCATTGTTAAGGAAAAGGCATCCTCTTGCTCGGTTTTAGGTCCACCGACATCAGCATAGGCACAGGCAGAGACTGATCGAGATCAAGATTCAGAGTCCCTGGTTTAAGATTGAGTGCCCAATATATATATATTATACAGTTTACCTTGTTGAATCAGAAGCACCAATACTAGCAGGAGAGGGAGCTAGAGCATAGGCAAGGAAGAGAAAAGTTTTAACACTCATTGCTCTAGATGGGTTGCCTAGTACATGGGAAACATTCATCCAAGGCATCACTGCAAGGGATGAATTTCCTAAGTTTGATAGGCTAAAGGTAGATTGTCTCCAAGAATAATCAAGGTTAAATAAGAAAGGGATCAAACAAAAGAATATAGATGAAGATCTTCAAGTCCTAAATACAAACTCCAACAAGAAAAGTAAGCAGAAACAATTTAGGAAGAGGAAAGGTCGTCATGGCAAGAACACCTTCAAGAAGGATCTTTCATAGATTCAATGTTACAGATGTGACAAATTCGGGCACTATGTTGCCAAATGTCCAGAAAGAGCCAAACAACAAGCCACATTTGCCAAAATAGGAAAAACTAAAAGGGAAGATGACTTCGAGAAGTATGTACTCTACTTCAAAAGTATTAAATATGAATAATTTAGATTTCTGGGCACTAATTTTCTGCCCAGATCCGGAATTATATATGTCCAACATTTTCTTAATATGAATTGCCTCTTGAATATTGGAACAACCAAATAAAAGTGTATCATCTGCAAATAAAGTGTGGGTGATGAAAATTGAAGTGTTAGGGATGCACACCCCCTTCCAAAGACTTAGAGTCAACTTCTTATTGACCAATCTGCTAAAAGATTTTGCCGTGATAGTGGGTCACCTTGTTGAACTCCTTGAGTGGCTCCAAAAAAACCAGAAGGATTACCATTAATAAAAACGGAGAAATGTGCACTAGAGAGACAAATTTTGATCCATTTGCACCACTTATCCGAAAAGCCAAACTTTTTAAGCACTCTCAAAATAAAAGACCAACATACTCTATCATATGCTTTCAACATATCTAATTTAACTATAAAAGTAGAGGACTGTGAAGATTTAGTTGAGTGCAAAGCTTCATGGGCCACAAGCGCACCTTCCAATGTTTACTTTAGAAATCAAGGATTTCAACCGGAGATAAATAGCTTTTGTGAAGATCTTGTAAACTGTATTACACTAGGAGATGGGCCTAAATTCTGCAAAACATTGAGGGTTGTTTGATTTGGGGATAAGAGCAAGATGGGTTAAATTAAAATTCTTGAGAATAAAAGCTTTTTGTCTTGACTCCTCCAAAGCCATTAAAAGATCAAAACTTAGAATGTCCCAATACTTTTTAAAAAACAACATAGTAAAACCATCAGGACCTTGAGACTTGTCAGGAGCCATGAAAACTACCACCTCTTGGAGCTCAACAAGAGAGAAAGGTTGCATCAGATAATTATTATCACGCTGTGAAATCAGACAAGGGATGGAATCTAACAATACCTCGATACTGGATTCCTCAAGAACAAACATAGGAGAGGGAGCAAGAATATTTTTAAAGAAGAGTTCACCCTCTTCCCTAATTTCTTGTTCATTAGTTAATTTTACACCCAAAAAAGAGGCATTGGTAGAAAAGATAGTAGATGCAACTTGCTTAATCTTTGCAAATGCCTGAAAGAACTTAGTATTTTTATCCCCATCTTTTAGCCATAGCTCCCTTGATTTTTGTCTCCAATACACCTCCTCTCTAGAGCATAATTCTTCATCGTAGCTTTGTAATTGCTTCTGCCTTGAGAAGGTTTTAAGATTAATCCCATTAGAAAAGATAAGTTCGTTGATGTCCTTTAACTCCTTCTCTACATAGGATTTCTCTACAAAGATGTTTTTGAATACTTCCTTATTCCAGACTTTGATATTTGCTTTTACAAACTGCATTTTCATATAGAATTGAAACATTTTGTTCCACCTACAGAAGGGAGCACTTACCCACCATTGACAAAGAAAAGGATGAATGTGTGGGTTCTTAAACCACATTCTTTCAAATTTAAAACAAGATCTATGATGAGAAACTTCATGTTTAACCAAGCATAGTGAGATACAAAAATGGTTAGATCTAGAGAAAGATAGAATATTAGAGCCGAAAGTATATTTCTGAAGGATCCATTCATATGAAGTGAAAAACCTGTCCAATTTGCTTGCAATTTGAGAGGAAGTTCTTCAACTTGTCCATGTAAATTGACCATTGGAAGGCAAAATATCTGAAAGGGCATTATTAGACACAAAAGATCTAAAGTCATCAATCACCTTAGAAGCAGTAGGGTTGCCTCCCCGTTTCTCATCCTGAGACAAAATGACATTAAAATCACCTCCTAAGATGATTTTCTAAACTCCTTGTTGATGGATCTAACAAGATAGAGTATTCCAAAGTGCATGTTTCTCACGAGGAGTTGTTGGACCACAAATATTAAAGAGGAGAAAGGATAAATCAAAATTTTCAATAAGAATAAGGTGCCAATTTGTCCCTTGGTTCAAGGATTTTGTTTTGATTGTCTTGGGATTCCACAAGATCAGAATAACACCGAAAGCCCCTATTGCAGGAACATGTATGAAATTCTATAAAGTCCATTTTTAAAATTTTTTTTTGAGAGGCTACATCAAAAAGCTTTGTTTCTTGTAATAAAATGATGTCTGCTTGGGAGGAATCCAACTGCTGCTTGATCCACCCCCTCTTGTCAGAGGCATTCAAACCTCTGACATTCCAAGATATGATCCTCATTGCACCCAAGAAGAACAACATGCTCTTCTCGGTCTTGAATGGGGTGAAAACTTATCTACAATTGTAGACTGGATACCAGCTGCGATCTCTTCTTGAATTTTAAGAATCTTGGGCTTTCGACTTCTTTTTTAGGTGTTTTAGATGACAAAGGAGATGAAGAAACTGATTGAGCAAGAGAGAGATGCTGATAAAAATCAAAGTCAAGTTGTGTGGGAGGTTGAAAAGATTGATATGAAGTATCTTTAGCCATAAAGTGATCAACATGACTAGATTCCAAAAGGGGTGAAAAAGTGGATGGTGAAGTATTAAGAGCGAGAGACATATAATCAACAGAAGGGACATCCCGAATTTTTGGGAATTCCTCAAGAGCAATTTCATCAATCAAATTCAATGCAACAAAGATAAGGATATCATGTGCCATTAATTTGATATTTGGAGCATTCAATGAGGAACCAACAATGGGAAGATTGCAACCAACCACATAGAAAGGTTGGCAATTAAACATCAAGCTATGAAACAGGTTATCCTTTGCATTCTGCAAAAGAGAAATTTCCTGGAATTGAAAAACTGAGGGTCCCATAGAAGTTAAACTTAGAAAAGAAGAAGTAAGATGCCTAAAGAGGGAGGAAGCAAATATGTTCTTATAAAGCCAATCAACTAGGATTGAAGAGCAGTGGATCTCAAATTTTTGCAGAGAACATGAACCAGAGATAACAACCTGAGATTGAAAAGAATTCTTCCAATTGGAGGGATTTGTTCTTTTTTCTGTTGGGAGTAAAATGTCTACCATACAACTCAAAAAAAATTGACAAGGGATCAAAGAAAGAGGAGGATCTTCCTGAAACTGAACAACCTGGAAAGGTCTTGCAACATTTTCAACATTATTAAGAGGTATGGGACTCTCTGATAAGTCAGCTACACTTGTAGTCCCGCTTGGTGGAGAAGAAGGAGATGCAACACACTGATAAAATGAGCATTTATGGAAATCAATCACAAAATCCTTGCAAAATCTAACAACATCAACACCCAATCCTTGACACTGCGAATTAAAATGACCCAATTTATCCATACGGCCATCAACATCTCTGGTACCCTGTATGCAAATGCCTTGATTCCATTTCCCTATGGAGTAAGTGATTAAAATAGACTTAGGAAGTGGCTTTGTGAGGTTTAGAAGAAGGCATACCCCGATGGTTAAATGGGAAAGTTCATACGGGATAAGGTCATGATTAATGAAAATACCATTTGATTAGCCAAAATTTCCACAATATCTGGATCACGATACTCAAGCAGAAGCCCTAGGAAAGAAATCCAAAAAGGCATGAAAATGGGAGGAACTAAATCCAGACTAAAATTTGGAACCCACGCCAAAGTGATAATACCAACACCCTTACAAAACTGCCCCTTATATCTATGAACAAAATTTCTATGCTCTTTGGAATAAAAAATGGCAATGAAAAAGAGAGACTGCTTATCCATTAAAAAAATATCCTTCAAGCCCAACCAATTTTGTTTAGCCCAAAATGAAAGATGCGCAAAGGAAATAGTAGAATGAAGGCTACCAATGAGGGTTGTGATGCATAACAAATCTATTTGAGGCTGAATAAGGTGGTTCAATAAATAATCTTATACACACCCTCAAACTTGCCCTCTTTCTGTGATGCGCTACAAAATACACTGTACGTGCTACTGAATGCCTCAGATGCGCTATCAGACAAACCTGATGTGCTAAGTTGTTTGCCAAATGCACTGGACTGTTAAATTCTAGCGCTCAAAGCTACATGAAAGACTTAAAAACTCTATGCCCTAAGGAAGGTTTCCCACATGCTAAGATATGAGTCCGACACGTTGAACAGTATACCAGATGCGCTGAAGTGTTAACTTGATGCGCTAAGAAAAGTTCCCTATGTGCCGATTCTTGTTTCCCATGTACCTGTAAAGTTGGTCATATTCAAAAACTGATTTGATTAATGGGGTTATGCCCCCCGGTGGGCACTAGAAGTGTATGCGGGAAAAGTGGTTCAATGAAACTTAAATTGTGAAAATATTCAAAGACTTTCCCACACACCCACGAGACTCTTGGTGCAAGTTATGGAGCCATGAGGAATAACTCAACTTCCCAAGGAGTGTTCCATGGTTCTCTATCTCACAAGGTCCCTCAAGCCAATGCCTTTGCTCTCAGATCACTGAGCAAAGTGACTTCAAGATGACAAATGCAAGAACGAGGGATGTTTTAGATCAAATTTAGTATGAATGCATCCTATTTATGTGTGATTTTAACAAATGAACTAAACTAGATGATAAGATGACAAGGTTAGTAAAAATACTATCCTAACATGATATACTAGTTATATGATTTAATCTAAGATGATAGAAATACTCTAAAATGATTATTAGATTTATTTCTATTCCAAAGAGAGGTTAAATGCTTGCTAAAATTGAGTATAAGTATGATGCTAAAGACTTGGATTCAAAATGGAGGGATGAGGGCTCTATTTATAGGAAAATAAGGCAATAGATGGTCAGGATTGAATGATCTAATCAAGGGCTAGGATTGAAAGTTATCAATCCATGTTTACAATTCTCACCAATGAAATGGTGACAATTTTCAACATAAGACTACTTGAGAGGAGAAGTAAGAAGCATTAAATGCTTTAGAAGACCTCATGGTGTTGGCAATATAGCATTATAACAGACAATGAAAGATTGTTGGCATTTCAATAAGGATATTGAGAAGGTTGTTGATGATTATGGATATAACTGATTAAAGATGTTTACTGTCTTGATATTATTATTTTGTCATTGATGTCAAGAAATTGATTTTCTAATTCAGTATGATGTTGCCATATCTTGAGAAGTATGATTTGAAGAGTATAAAGTTGTTGGTAAAAGACACGGAAAAAATATGATGAATAAGGTATTCAATGGGCAACTATTACCGAGTCAGACAATGATGAGATCATGATGTTTTAGATTGTTTTAACATCATACATATGTTGTAAATTGTAAAGGTTAATAATATACTATGTTATCAAGCAAAGAACCTAGTCGGTAAACCCTAAGAAACCTAGTCCGTAAACCCTAAGGTTATCGCTATCAGTTAATGAAGGCGGAATGTCTACTGAGTGAAGTTTAGTATTTACCAAGTTGTAACTGAGTTGTAACCGAGCTATAGCAGAATGCATTAAATGTTTACATGCGGTATTTAATGAAGGAAGCTGATGAGCTGGAACTGATTAAATGATTGGTATGCCGTGCATGAAGTTTGTTAAGAATCTAAGGCAAAGGAAAGTCGGCATGAAGATCTACAGCGCAGATTGAACCACAATACCCTAGCACAAGTTCCAAGAAATATATGCAAGTTCCAAGGTGGGGTAAAACATTTTTAGATCGAAAGATGCATTGAACCTGGACAAGATCAAAGATCTGATGGCTATGATTGATCATGGGAAATGTGATCAAGGAGATGAAGCGGTTACCTAATTGTTTATAAATAGGAAACTGTTGATAAACAATGTATGCGGGCAAGTGTATGCACAAGGATGCTACATAGTGATTACCGAGCACAGAAGCTTGAAGACCTGTTAGAATAACAGAGTATAGAAGCCCATCAGATAGACAAGATTAGTTCTATGTCTAGATTGTATTGAACAAATAGGAATCCGCTTTAGCATTTTAGATGTGAAGTTGAAGATAGATTTGTATTACTGTTATTTTGTGAAAGTGACAGAAAATCTCTTAACCGAGTGGACTTAACAGTCTTATTTGTAAAACCCTCTAGCAAGGTGACATTCTGATTGAGTGTTTGAAATCCTTTAACAAGGTCACTTCTAACAAGGTGAAGATCTTAACAGATCTGAGGGAAATCCCTTAACTGAGTAACATCTAGAAATGTGTTTGTAATCTTTAACAGGATTTGCTTTTAACCGAGCATACTCTAGAAGAGTATATTTCTTAGTGGGTCTGAAATCCTACAGTGGTTTTTCCCTATTTGGGTTTCCACATTAAATCTGGTGTTATGAGGTTTATGATGTTTATATGCTTTTGAGTTTGTACGTTTAACAGTTTTGGTTATATTACTGAAGTATATGTTACCGAGGTTGAATCTGATGGTTTTATGGAAGATTAAGTTTGTATGATTCAACCCCCCCCTCTCATCTTGTTGGTTATTGGATTTGTACTTATATTAAGTATCAGAACTATCAATTGGTATCAGAGCTTTGGACTCCGGAAGGAAATTTTAAAGGCACTTGAGTTAAGATCCAAAGATGTATAGGAGGGATGCACCGAAGCTAAACAAGTCAAGTTTCTCTACATGGTAGAAAAGGATGAAGCTGCATCTATCAGGAGTTGGAGAATATGTTGTATACTATCTGGAGAATGATTTTGTTACACCAAGAACCTATCCATTGACTATGGAAGAGATAAAGGCAAAGCAAGAACATATTCAAGCAATGATTGAAATAACATCTGCATTAACCGATTTAGAGTTTAATGATCTAGAAGGCTGCAATGATGCAAAGACAATGTGGGATAAGCTCATATCAATATATGAAGGAGATGAACATGTTCAAAGAGAAAAAGTAGATAGTATAAGAGGACAACTTGAGTCTATGAGGATGAATGAAGGTGAGAACATAACTCAGTACAGTACAAGACTAAAGGAGATTGTCAATCAAATCAAAGGAGCGGGTGGAACTATTGAAGAAAAGGACATAACAAGTAAGTTGTTAAGAACCCTTCTACCAGCTTATGCAATCCGAGTCTCTGCAATCAATGAATTGAGGTCTGTACCTAATATGCTAGTTTCTTTAGATGCTACTATTGGTAAGCTACATGCATTTGAGTTAAGTAACTTTGATAACAGTGGATCTTCAGTAAATAAAGTTGAATCTACATTTAGTTCCTTTCATCTTGATGAATCTAATGATTACAATGAAAGAAAGTATAAGTACTCTGAAGGAGATCATAGTGGAGCAAGTGAAAGATTTCAGAAGAACATGGAGGAAGTACACAAACTATATGAAGAAATCAGAAAGCAAGAAGAGTTTGAAGAACTATTAGCCAGAAGGTTACCGAGAGGCAAAGGTAAGTATAAAGGAAAACTACCTTTGAAATGTTTCAATTGTGATAAGATAGGACATATGGCTTCTAACTGTCCTGGCAAAGATTCTACTGAAAAGAGAGATTACTGAGATGACAGACAAAAAGATAATCATTACAGAGGACATCGAGACTTCAGAAGAAGAGATAAAAAGACTGCTTAATAGCTGATGAGGAATCCAATGATGATAAATCAAATGAGACTGATACAGAGGAAGTAGTTTATGTGGCTATCAAATATGGATCAAATGAAGAAAGGTATGAAGAAAAAGCCCTAATATCACACATAAACACTAATGATTCTTGGATTATAGACAATGGATGCTCACATCATATGACAGGAGATAAACATAAGTTTGTTACATTAGAAGATTATGATGGAGGCTATGTTAGATTTGGTAATGATGCACCATGTCCGGTAAGAGGTAAAGGATCTATAACACTTCTTGACAATGCAAGATGCAATGATGTTTATTGGGTTGAAGGTTTGAAATACAATTTGTTGAGTGTAGCATAGCTAAACAACACAAGTTATCGAATAGAGTTTCAAAAGGGAATTGTCAAAGTTCATGACAAGAATGGAAAGTTAGCTGCTACCGGGACACAAACAAAAGGTAACACATTTCACCTTGACTCAACTCAAAATAGGTGTTTGTATGCAAAGATAGATGATACCTGGTTATGGCATAAAAGGTTTTGTCATGTAAATTTTGATAATCTGATCAAAATAAGTAAGAAGCACCGAGTAAGAGGTCTACCGAGTCTTGAAAAACCTAAGAATGCTATGTACCGAGGATGCCAGATGTGTAAGATGATGAGATCAAGCTTTACAAGTAAGTCTTACACTTCTAAGGGAATTTTAGATCTTGTGCACACTGATCTTTGTGGTCCTATGAAAGTTCAAAGTTATTATGGTGATAAATATTTCATATTATTTGTGGATGACTATTCAAGGATGATGTCGGTAATGTTTTTAAAAGAAAAATCAAAAGCTTTTCAAATGCTTAAATGGTACAAGGCAAGAGTTGAAAATGAAACAGGAAGACAACTGAAATGTCTTAGATCAGATAGAGGAGGAGAGTTCACATCTGATGAATTCAACTTATTTTGCAATGATCATGGTATTAAAAGACAAGTCTCTGCACCAAGAACTCCACAACAGAATGGAATAGCTGAGAGAAGAAATAGATCTATTGTGGATTGTGCTAGAACACTGATGATTGAAAAGAAGGTGCCACAAACATTTTGGAGAGAAGCAATAAGCACAACAGTTTACACCTTAAACCGAGTACAATTGAAGAAAGGTACTTTGAAGACACCATATGAAATCTGGTATGATAAGAAACCTAATGTTAGTTATTTTAAAATCTTTGGAAGTAGAGGCTATGTTCACAAAGATGATAGAAATGGCAAGTTTGATCAGAAAAGTGAAGAAGGAACATTTCTAGGTTATTCTTCTAGAAGCAAAGCATTTAAATGTCTGATCAAATCATCTAACAAAATAGTAGAAACTGCAAATGTGAAAATTGATGAATTTGTAGAAGGAAATTCCAAGGAACCAGAAGACTATGATGAATTTGTCTATTTTCAACTGACAAGTCTTATCGAGAAAACTGTTGAAGAAAATGAAGAAAATATCCAGTTACCAAGTGATGAAGAAGATCATACAGAGCCTACCAAGCCTATATTAGCCAAGTATGTCAGAAGACATCATGCACCAAGTTAGATTATAGGAGATAAGGATGATCCAGTGATGAAAAGGAACAAACTGAGATAGAACACATGTTTGATATCTGAATTTGAACCGAGAATAGTGAAAGAGGCATTTAACAGTGAAGATTGGACAAATGCTAGGATAGAAGAGATTGATCAAATCAAGAAGAATGACACATGGACACTAATCCCAAGACCAAAGGACAAAAATGTAATCGGTACAAAGTGGATTTTTAGAAACAAGCTAAATGAAAAGGAGAGGTCATTCGAAACAAAGCAAGACTAGTTTGCAAAGGTTATGCTCAAGAAGAAGGAATTGATTATGGTGAAACTTTTGCACCTGTTGCTAGACTTGAAGGAGTAAGAACATTGTTGGCCTATGTTGCTTTCAAGAACTTCAAGATATATCAAATGGATGTCAAATCTGCATTTCTGAATGGAATATTAGAAGAAGAAGTTTTTATTGAACAACCTGAAGGATTTGTTGAAGACAAGAATAAAGATCAAGTATGTAAATTGAACAAAGCTTTACATGGTTTGAAACAAGCACCTAGAGCATGGTATGACAGATTGCACTCTTATTTGATTAAGATTGGTTTTATAAGGACAAGTGAGAACATCAATATGTACATGAAGAATGATGAAAATGGAATACCAATCTCAACCATATTTGTTGATGATATTATATTTTGTGGAAATGACTCTTTATGCAAGAACTTTGGAAATGAAATGAGAAAAGAATTTGAGATGTCATTAATCGGTGAGATAAAGTATTTTATAGGTTTACAGATATTGCAAATTAAAAATGAGATTTTCATTACTCAATCCAAGTACATAAAGGAAATCTTGAAGAAATTTGGAATGGAGGATTCAAAATTAGTAAGTACTCCTATGACTACCAACTATAAATTATCAAAGAATGATGAATCTGCATCTGTTGATGAGACACTTTATCGATCCATGATTGGAAAGCTACAATATGTTGTTCATAGTAGACCAGACATAGCACATGCAGTAGGTATAGTTGCAAGATTCTCTACAGATCCTAAGGAAACACACATGACAGCAATCAAAAGAATTTTTAGATACTTGAAAGGCACAGAGGATTATGGCTTAGTATATCAGAAAGGAAATGATTTTGATTTAAAAGTTTATATTGATGCTGATTGGGCAGGCAACATTGACGACAGAAAGAGCACAAGTGGAGGAGCTTTCTTTTTAGGAGAAAGACTAGTGAGTTGGCTTAGCAAGAAACAAGGATGTGTTTGACAGTCAACAACAGAAGCTGAATATGTTGCTGCAGCATTGAATTGTACCAACATTGCATGGATCAAACAACTGTTGGATGGTATAAATGAGAAAGTTACCGAGCCAGTAACTATATTCTGTGACAATACTAGTGCCATTAATATCTCAAAGAATCCTATTATGCACTCTAAGACAAAGCACATCTCTATCAAATATCATTATCTTAGAGAAGAAGCCCAAGAGAAGAAAGTGGTGTTGGAGTACGTTAGCACAAAGGAACAAATAGCAGATATCTTCACCAAGCCACTACCAAGGGACACTTTTGAATATCTTAGAAGTAAGTTAGGGGTCCTACCCCTATCTTCTATTCACTGACCGAGTTCGGTGAAAGCATCAATTTGGTGACTCTATCGAATATCTTTTAGGAGTTGATGTTGATTTACACCCTTTAGGATGTTTTCTAAAGGTGAACATGAAATAATATAGGGAACATGAATTGAAGACAAAATGCTCTGACCGAGACTGAATTGATACACAACAGTAGGAAATCACTTCATACAGGAAGAAATTATGTTTTAGTTCTTTACTTTTTGGCATTGTTGTCAAAGGGGGAGAAGACTACTATAAGGGGAGAAGACTAAGAGAAGACTGAGAGAAGACTATAGATTGGAAAGAAGACTGAAGAAAAGAGGAGAAGTCTAATGTATGGGGGAGAGCATTTCAGCATTTCAGAATCACAACAATCTGAATCTTTTAAGGTCAAATCAATTGGTTTTGCCATCAATGCCAAAGGGGGAGATTGTTGGCAATATAGCATTATAACAAATAATAAAAGATTGTTGGCATTTCAATAAGGATATTGAGAAGGTTGTTGATGATTATGGATATAACTGATTAAAGATGTTTACTATCTTGATATTATTATTTTGTCATTGATGTCAAGAAATTAATTTTCTAATTCAGTATGATGTTGCCATATCTTGAGAAGTATGATTTGAAGAGTATAAAGTTGTCGGTAAAAGACACAGAAAGAATATGATGAATAAGGGGATGAATAAGGTATTCAATGGGCAACTATTACCGAGTCAGACAATGATGAGATCATGATGTTTTAGATTGTTTTAACATCATACATATGTTGTAAATTGTAAAGGTTAATACTATACTATGTTATCAAGCAAAGTCGGTAAACCCTAAGGTTATCGCTATCGGTTAATGAAGGCAGAATGTCTACCAAGTGAAGTTTAGTATTTACCGAGTTGTAACTGAGTTATAACCAAGCTATAACAACATGCATTAAATGTTTACATGTGGTATTTAATGAAGGAAGCTAATGAGCTGGAACTGATTAAATGATTGTTATGTTGTGCATGAAGTTTGTTAAGAATCTAAGGCAAAGGAAAGTCAGCATGAAGATCTATAGCGCAGATTGAACTACAATACCCTAGCACAAGTTCCAAGAAATGTATGCAAGTCCCAAGGTGGGTAAAATGTTTTCAGATCGAAAGATGCATTGAACCTGGACAAGATCGAAGATCTGATGGCTATGATTGATCATGGGAAATGTGATCAAGGAGATTAAGCAGTTACCTAATTGTTTATAAATAGGAAACTGTTGATAAACAATGTATGTGGGCAAGTGTATGCATAGGGATGGTACATAGTGATTACCGAGCACAGAAGCTTGAAGACCTGTTAGAATAACAGAGTATAGAAGCTCATCAGATAGACAAGATTAGTTCTATGTCTAGATTGTATTGAACAAATAGGAATCTGCTTTAGCATTTTAGATGTGAAGTTGCAGATAGATTTTTATTACTGTTATTTTGTGAAAGTGAGAAAATCTCTTAACCGAGTGGACTTAACAGTCTTATTTGTAAAACCCTCTAGCAAGGTGACATTCTGATTGAGTGTTTGAAATCCTTTAACAAGGTCACTTTTAACAAGGTAAAGATCCTAACAGATTTGAGGGAAATCACTTAACCGGGTCACATCTAGCAATGTGTTTGTAATCTTTAACAAGATTTGCTTTTAACTGAGCATACTCTAGAAGAGTATATTTCTTAGTGGGTCCGAAATCCCACAGTGGTTTTTCCTTATTTGGATTTCCATGTTAAATCTGGTATTATGAGGTTTATGATGTTTATATGCTTTTGAGTTTGCATGTTTAATAGTTTTGGTTATATTACTGAAGTATATGTTACCGAGGTTGAATATGATGTTTTTATGGAAGATTAAGTTTGTATGATTCACCCCCCCCCCTCTCATCTTGTTGGTTATTGGATCTTTACTTATATTAAGTATCAGAACTATCACATGGTTACCCTAGGAGGTAAGAGTTAAGGTTAGGTTAGGGTTATCCAATGGATAAAGATTTTACCCAAAGGATAAACTCTTGTGCAAGGGTTAAAGGGATAACCATGGTCAAAGCAATGAATGCTTGATGAGACCCCTGGGTTAGATGAGGGTTGAGTTAGGCAAAAATTCTCTAACCATGCCACTAAGGGTTAGTGAACCATTAATGGTTTGAAAGACTTTGGGGACAAATTTGTGAGAGTCCTTCCAAATTTGGGGGTATTCAACAAGTTATCTTATTGAAGGCATAAAGGCTTTAATGCCTTTGGAAGACTTTACTCCAAATTTGAGAAGTGACCTCCTCAAATTTAGGGAAAAGGGGATAATTGATGGGTTTAGGTTAATTGATTAGGATTAGGAGGGTTCTAGAAGAATTTAGGAAGAGGGTTAGGAGGTAAGTGGGAGATGTAGGAAAATGCAAGTGGGTGAGGAATAATAGGATTTAATAAAAATAAATTGCTTTATTTTAATTTGGTTGTAAGTGGGGAATTTTAAATAAATTAGATTTATTTATTTAGGGTGCACTATTTAATTAAATGTAAATTTAATTAAAAGTAGAGAGAAGGGATTTAATTAAATAAAATCATTTATTTAATTAAATGATATAAAAGGCTTAAGTGAATTTAAATAAATAAATTGAATAATTTATTTAATTAAATTAGATTTAACTAAATAGAGGAATGAGAATAAAATGAACATTAAATATTCATTTAGGAATATGGTCATTTTTATACGTCTACATATGTGTGTGTGTGTGTGTGTGTGTGTGTGTGTGTGTGTGTGTGTGTGTGTGTACGTGAGTATACAATCGTACTATCATATTAAGGAATGTCCATTCAATCCAACCTTCCCCAACTAAGAGTCTCTATAGTTTATGTTTTGTATCCGAAGGGCGTTTGTGTAATTGTTTTAAAATCAATGTTTAATGTGAGTTTTTTTTCCTTACTTGTGATTCATGAGAATGATTCTGCCCAATTAGACATGCCCTCATGATGATTTTGCCACGAGGAGGGATTATCTATAATGCTGATTTTATGGTAGTGAGTGTGAAGACCTCGCAGTGTTGATAATGATTTAGTTGTAGTAGTGTCATGAGTTGATCATATTCCTTTAGTTAAGAGGCTCGTTCTTTTATATGTGTTGTTGTTCAGTCTTTTGGGTACGTGTATGTTGTGGTTTGGCAGTGTTGGTATTTGTGTCAGATTATTACTTTGTGTAAGAGCCTCTTGTTTTATTATTTTCGGATCCATGTAGAGGGAGTGGGCTCCTTTGCGACATCCGGCAGTCACGAGAGATGGAATTTCACAAGGTTCCTTGTAAGCATGTGTGAAGTCTAGACCTTTCGGGCATAAGGGAGTTTACCATATTTTAATCAAGTGACAACTAATTAATGAATGGGTATGGATAGTTAGTTAATTTAAAAAGATAATAACTTATCAGTGCCTTGTGACTTAGTCCTAGGGAGGATGTTTTAGGCTGAGCATGGGAAGACCGTGGAGATGGTAAGCTAATCTCCCTTGTTCTCTCTCTCAAGGTTGAGATGGCTTTGCATGCCCATAGGCTAGTGCCTTGTTCTTGGTTTGGCATGTGATGACACTCCCTCATACATGTGAGTCCTTTGCTTACTTTTCCATTCGTGATTATGATGTTTTGTCAGCCTCTGGAATCTCTTGTTTCCTTCTTGTCTTCTTGGTGCATGGTTGTATGTGTGGAAGTTGTTTGTTATTAGTCCCTTTGGTAAAAGTGTCTACTTAGGTTTAGTGTGCGAGTTGGGACCTAGAGATATGTCCTAGCTTGGGGGGTGGTTCCTTGTAGGTTCCACATTGGTCGGGTGGTTGAAGCTTTTTTGCCATTGGGGTTTTTCCCTCTTCTTTGGTGTTTTCATCGTGCGTGGACTTGGAGTTTCCATCATGTTGTTTCTTGATCCTTGGAGCAGATTTATGTATTGATTACTTCATGATTTGAGATACTTTCATCATGTATTAGATCAGGAATGTTGTAAATGGAGTGAGATAATCTCACGATTGTAATACCATGTAATAGTAGGCCTCATTGTATCTATGGTTATGCTTTTTATTAAATCTTCAAATGGAAATATTATAAGATACTAATATGTAATTGGAAAGAAGGAAGAAAAGGGTATACTCCTATTGGTAACGTCTTATCATTTGTGAGTCATGTATATCCTTGAATTGGATTCATAGAACATGAATGAATTTGTCATGCATAGTATGTGAGATAGATTAGTTAATTGTAATTGTAATGTATTTTGTCAATTAGTTAAATCAGCAATACAATTATTTATGGGGTAATTAAATGTTAGATAGTAGATGTGTAGATGTGATTTCAATGCAATGGAAAATGGATGTTTATTACCTCTTCACAATGAAATGACCTAGTGCTTGAACATTCAATATCTTAATGTGAATATGGATGCAATTAAGTAGAAGATAGTATCTTGTTATGAGATTAAATGATAGGAACAATGACATTAAATGAAAAACCTCTTAGACCACCTATGATAAAGCATGGGAAACACAAGATCATTGAAGATATAGTTAGATGTTTGGGAACCTAGAATAATATATTAAGGCTGAAAATTATATTGAAACCTAGTATGCAGACATCATTAAGAGCTAATTGAGAATACATATAATTGTGATATGGATGACATAAGACTATTGTTGCATAAATAGAATCATGAACATGTAGGTTGCATAATTAGGTTAATGAGAAGACTTTTGGTAGATGCATTAAGTAGTGGACATCATTAGAAGAGTAATCATTTTTGCCATGGTAGTCATAGTTGGCATGTTAAGGTATAGGTATAGGAGGTAAAAGTAAATGCATTAAGCTCAGTTCAAGGTTGGTCATCTTGATGTCTTGTTATGATCAAGCTAAGGATAAGGTTATGTATTCATAGGTACTGTGCATTAGTAAGTGTTAGAACATAATGTTATTAGGGATCAAATTCTTAATATATAATGTTCTAATATAAGGTTATAAAACCTTCTATATTATATACTTTACAGGCATATCCCATTTGAAATAATTATATTCTAATAACTATTAGATTATTAATTATTTATGAGTGGGGGTTATTGAAAAGGTGTGACTAGTGAAGCCACCCTTCCTTCTATATTTAAGGAGGTTCTCTCTTATTTGAGAGATATGCGAATTTGGAGATTTGTGGTGAGTTACATCACTATGCACAAGAGGTATTATTGGCCATGTGGAAGTATTGGAAGAGTATCCCCAGGTTCATGTCTATTTTATGATAGACTATATTTGTAAGTGTTTTAATGAAATGATGCTTTATGGAGTTTTTTACCCGAAAGGGTTTTCCCCATGTATATCTTGTGTAGTGTGTACATTTATGCATGTATGTTTCTCATTTCATTTATTTAATAATCTTGTTTATAATGATTAGTATCCTAAGATTCTAATTTTTTACATGGTATTAGAGCAAGATAGGCTATACTAATCATTTTTACAGGTTATATTAAAAAAATGTCTGAACTTGATAAAAAATCTCTTTATGAAAATTATTACAATCCATGTCGCAAATATGAGTAAGTGTCATAATTGTTCATTGCTATTTTATTGAGGAAGAGATGCATCATATATTACATTAGTTGAGTAGCATGATTATAAGGACACTTTTTCCAAAAAAAAAAAAAGGGGCTAAAAGTTGAGCTTGAACGTCAAGAGGTAAATATTTGAAATTTCTTTCAAATAATGTTTTTTCTTTAAGAAGAATAGACAAATAGTTATAAATTCTAAAATATTTAAAATTATTACCTTCCTCATCATTTTTTTGAAAGATTGGAAAATATATTTATTTATCCTACTAATATTTTAGAGAATATATGCAATCTTTTACATTTGAAAATTTATGATAAAATCTTGATATTATCAAAAGAAAACATATATTTTTGATATTATATTTTATTATTTTATATTTTTGGCTGCATACTTGTTCCCTTGGTTGAATGCAAGGAATTTCTCTTATCCACCCTGTCAATATCAACAACATTGAATTAATCCTTGAGTGTATAATTAGCCATTGTAACCTTTGTTGCAGACACCCCATTCTCAAATAAGAATATTTTAGAGATGCCTATGTGGAGATTTGGTGCAGAAGCACCCTTCCAAACTCCTTCTCTTTCTTTCTTTTGTTGGTTTTATGCTTCTTATGAAGCCTTTGTATATAAAATAATGAGCCAAGTGCTCATAGGTCCTAGGTAGAGTCCTAGAGGTGATCTTAGGGGTCATAAGTCAAAATTATGATGGTTTTGAAAATGGAGGTTGTGTGTGTCCTGGAGGTGTTTAGGGGTCCTTCATATCATGGTGGTGTCCTTAGGTTGGCCCATTGTGGGTCTAGGATTCATGAAGAGTAACAGTGGGAAAGTTGCTCAAAAGTTGCAAAAGTTGCATGACAACTTTTAAAAGTTGTCAAGCAACTTTCCACCATGTTGTCAAAATCGTTAGGTTGGCATGGACAACCCTAAATGTGGCACACCGACCAAGGTATGACTAGTATAAGATGTTGTAAACCCTAAGTTAAAGGGTTGGTTGTCAAAGATTGTACGACTCAAGCAAACTGTACTGACTGTGACTGTTTATGAGTTACCAGTCTATTTGTATGAAGTTACCGAGCAAGCAAATGGATTGATTTGTGGACAAACCTATGTGGAAATTATTCTTGAATGTATATAGTTTCATTATGAGTGATTAAGTTATCTTTTTGTTTACCAGTAGAGTGTGTTTGTAAATTGTTTGTGAATTGTAGTTTTACTGTCTAGTGTTGAACCGGTTTGAGTAAATGAAGTCTTGACTCCATTCCTTGTTGTGTAACCACCATGAAACCATGGGGAATGGATGTTGAGACCTTGTACCATAGTCCCAAGCAATAAAGGCCCTTGGAAATTCAAGGAGGCCAAGCAAATGCCCATTCCTAGGTAAGACTGGATAGTGCCCGGTTAGGAATGGTTGTTGGTGCAGAGGTCTTGGAGAGAAAGGTTGAATAGAGGAGTATGCATCCTTTGGAGGAGGTGAAAAGGAGTGTGTGAAGCACCACTAGTGTGAAGGATAAGTCTCCACCAATTCAGACAGGGAGGCTAAAACACAAAACATTCCCTGTGACCCAGACAGACCCTAAAAACCCTCACTAAACCCTTAAAAACCTTAAAATCCACCAAGGACAGAGTACAGACACTAGGGGGCCTAAAACCTAGAAAATATTTGAGTCTTTGCCAAATGAATGGCATTCCTTTTTGGAAGATTGGGTTGTTTGTGCATCGGTTGTGAGAGGGATCCCTAGAAGACCGGTTAGGAGGCCTAATTGGTCCTAATCCTTGTAGCCCTATTTTGTAGGAAAAACACAAAATGGTGAAAGCGGTAAGGGGTTAGAATCTTGAAACATATTGGGGGCTCATGAATGGGTGGATAGACCATGAAATAGACTGGAAACATCCTTGCTAAGACCTTGGAAGTTGTGGAACAAGATTTGCCCTTATTAGCCATAGTAAGGGGTTTTGAGTCTCATGAGTAGGTGAGACCTTAGGAGCAGCAAAGCAACACATTGGTGGGTGGATTGGGAAAGGTCAAGGGATTCCTCAAGCAAAGGAAGTCCTAGAGACCCTAGGGTGTGAGGAGAACACCAGTGACCCAAGGAAAGGGTCCAAGAGCATAGACTAGGCTAGTCTATCCCATACCCCATCCCATCAAGATCCAACGTACTTTTTGTTTCTTGTCTATTTTGTATGGGAATAAGGCTTAGAAATTCTAACCATTCAAACATTGTCATATCAACATCTTCTTTGTTTGTGCTATTACTAAAGCCTTTTATTTATGTTTGCACAGTATT
Organism: Cryptomeria japonica; assembly: GCF_030272615.1. Taxonomy (NCBI): domain Eukaryota; kingdom Viridiplantae; phylum Streptophyta; class Pinopsida; order Cupressales; family Cupressaceae; genus Cryptomeria; species Cryptomeria japonica. Next base: position 262,279,984 of record NC_081408.1, read on the forward strand.
CTTCTTGTAGTAGAAAATTTGCATTCATATTCTTATTTCACAATTGAATATGGAAAAGGGAATATACATTATGGTATAATCATTTTTTTTTTTAGATTTATTCTATTTTTGTGTATTTACATAAAGTGGATCAATTTTTTTTGGAAAACAATTTTTTTTTCTTCATATAATTGTTATGGGACGAATCTTTTATCTGACCACATTATATACAATTACATATGTCATTACACATTATATGATCTTTGAGTAAATAGATCATAAAATTTTGTATTAACAAAACCCTCTAAGTTCAATCTTAATTCATAAAAGAAAAGAGACACTTGGTGACGCATTTGAGTAATTCCTAATTATTAATGAACCAATGCAAAGAGGTTTGTATAGAAATTGGTAAACAACTAAGTGACTCATAGTAACAAGGTTTAAATACATTTATTGAGAATGCATGTTAAAAGAGTAATCTTTTTGTCCTGATACTTATAACTAGATATTGATAATTTATATGTACCAAAGTTGATATAATCTTTTGGAACAAATTGGACCCTAAAGAACATAGGTGGTCTACACAACCATCTAAGGAGGTCACTATTTCTCTCAAAGAACTCAAAACTCTTGTTATATTAAATTTGACAAAGTAATTATTTTTTCACTAAGATATAAGGATGAAAAGGTGAATATAAAAAGTAAGGAAAAAAGTGTCAAATTTTTGCACATCCATACACAAAGAGGATTACATAAACCTTTCAAAGAATCTTTTGCTAATACATTATTTTATTTTATTTTCTTTCTTGAGTGTTACTTTAGCTAGCATTTTTTAATTATCTTTCAAGTATCCTCTACATTGATTAGGTGTAAAGCATCTACTTATAATGGGTGTCTATCACCCTTATAAATTGTCTGGGGAGCAAACCTAGAAAGGATGGCTCACCTGTTGCCTAATTTTTTATGGATCATTACTATATGTAGTAGAATGTCTATTTTGTATTTTAAACAAGATAATTAATTATCCATGCCTATTCTCATGAAAATATTTGTTGATCCCCTTGCTACCAATCATTGGACTATATTTTATATTTATGTGGAATATTATATGATCTTTGGCAAATGACAAATTCATAATATTATGTTCTTTCTTTGCACCAAAAATCAAGTTTAATTGATAATTACGATACTAACTATATTGTTTCTTTTATGGTGAGGTTATACCTTCAAAACATAAGGTGCAAGTGCTATTGCATCCAGATGATGCAATACTTTGAGGAGAAGACTATCTTCTATGTGTCTTTGAATATGAAGAATCTAAGAAAATACAACTTCAGAGATCCCAGAACATCTGCAAGCAAAATACCTATCACAAGAGAAGAATTGAGGCAAAAACACAATAATGGTTGTGAAGAAAAAGATTACCATTAAGAGAGGGAATTCAATAAAAAGTACAATACAATCCTTATAAAAGGAGAATATGCAACCCTAAAGATGTGCAACCCTAAAGAAACCCTAAAGGGATAATGTGTATTTAATAATTAGAATAATTATTAAATACCTACAATATTATTAAATGCCTAAGTTTACCTTAAGCGTAGAGTATAAAAGACTAATAACTAAATAAATAATTATTAGCTAATACAAGATAACTCTAACACCCACCCTTAAGATGAACTTAGGAAGTAGCTAAAAAACTAAATGCATGAAACAAAAAAGCAACTACATGATGAAGACAAATTTGTGTCCCGACAACAAGGCCTAATGAGGTACCCAAGTATAAAAGATCTCTGTAAAGCGGAGAAATAGAGAAAACCTCATGGGAAAAAACTCTACTCCAAAAAGAGATGAAATACAAGTGAAAGACTGAAGAAGCCTCCAAACTAGAATGTTCCAAAAGATAGGAACAAAAGAAGAGCAAAATAATCATTGAAGCATGAAGAACCTACAAACACTGTCAAATAATAACTTTGGATTTGAAGAACCTCCACTGAAATAGAAGATGATCAGGTAGAGAAGACTGTAATCTGCATGAGTGCCCTTAGATAACACTACTCAAATCATATGGCAAACAAAGAAATACAACTAAACTTGAAGATGCAGATGGCAAAAACACCAAAGTCTAAAGAGTTGATCAATCGAAGATGGAAGGTTGCCTCCAAAAATAGGAATGAAAGTGTGTCCATATGGGAAATGATCCATCTCACCGAAATGCATAGGTAACCAGCCACTACATCTACCTAGTACATAGGAACAAATACTTAATACATAGCTCACTCTAATGAACCAAGAAAGCATTAAAACCAACAACCAACAAGAGAAACCCCCCCATAATGCTGACAAGGAAGAGGTGATAGGTACACTGAAACTGAATGCCAAAAAAAAAAAACATGACGAAGAACCAAGAACATCGAGAGTGCATATAAAGGCTAGTGTCATGGAAGGAACACTCACTTGACACACATCATGAGGCTAATATCATGGAAGGAACACTCACATGACAAAGGTAGATGGAAAACAAAGGCAAATATCAAACCCCCCATGGCACTTTATAATGGAGTGTGAGTACAATAAGGCACAAGATGTGCAAGATCCCAAGCATGCAAGGCATAGTGGTACTTTATCTCAGTGTGTTTTCAAAAAGGAAAATGCTTACAAAATGATGTATACAATGCTGAAAAAAAAAGGCTGGACATATAGAAATAATAGCCAAAGATGAGTCATCCCACACAAAGAAAAAGGATCCTACGAGCTGAAAACATCAAAGATATTCACCAGAGTGCATAAATGCAAAACATTGAATAAAATTTACTTGGAGAAGAATTTAGAAAGAAGGCACATACCACTAGAAAGTGCACATAACCATCTTTCCAATGATATCTCGTGTGCCAGAAAGGAGTCTCGATGCTCAAGATATGCCTCCTGGAGTGCAAAAAAGAACTTCTGGCTTTGACGTAAAAAAAGACATCAAAATAGAAAAAATAGAAGAACAAACCTTCATATATGAAGAGAGCTTGGAAAGAGATTTTCAACGCCTATTCATTTTAAAAAATGCTACTCCGTTTGCCCAAGGTATGACAAAAAATACCATCTCTAGATCAAATAGGCCTTAAGGAAAAGAAATCTCCCTTCTGGTGGTGCCTAGGCGGAGCGATAGTCGAGCGAAGAAGAGTTGGTTGGGAGGGCGGTAGGCGAAGGTCAGAAGGGTGGCAAGAGATAGTCGTAAGGGTGGTCAGAAGCAACAGGCGGCGACCGCGGCTGGCAAGGGCGGTGGCTGTGCTCTGGGCGGGGGCAGTAGGCAGTTTGGAGACCGTCGAGCGGTGAGGAGGTCGACAGTAATCGCTAGGAAGGCCAACAATAACTACCAAGGCTGGCCCTGATGGTTAAGAGACCGTCAGTGGTTGGTGGTGCTGTCAGTGGCCTCGATATGCTATAAAACTGCCCAAAAATATTTTTTTGATTTTTTTCTCGTAAATTGTGCGCAATAAGAGCAAAAATAAAATAAAATTCCAGAGCCAAAGTTGTCCAAATTGGACAAATTTTATATGAAAATGAGGGTTTTTGGGTGTTCTGAGCTCAACGGTGAGGTCTATTTGAGCTCAAAATGCCCATAAACAAAAATATCCCAAGATGCAAATAAAAACTCTAAAAAAGCTTGAAACCCTCCTCCAAAAAATCTTCTGAAAAATCAGGAAGAAGCAGCAGTAGATGTAGGCTTTGATACCATGAAGAAGTTGAGAAAATACAACTTCAAAGATCCCAAGAACACCTGCAAGTAAAATACCTGTCACAAGAGAAGAATTGAGGCAAAAACACAATAATGGCTCCGAAGAAAATGATTATCATTCAGAGAGGGAATTCAATAAAAAGTACAATACAATCCTTATAAAAGGAGAATATGCAACCCTAAAGGTGTGCAACCCTAAAGAAACCCTAAAGGGATAATGTGTATTTAATAATTAGAATAATTATTAAATACCTACAATATTATTAAATGCCTAAGTTTAGCTTAAGCATAGAGTATAATAGGCTAATAATTAAATAAATAATTATTAGCTAATACAAGATAACTCTAACATAATCAAATGGGAAAAATATGAAAGTAGCTCCTGAAGAATCAATATGGCCTTGAAGATTTATGGAAGAGTTCCATTTGGATACATGTAATAGTACCATCTTACTTGAAGTTACTTTACTCCTAGAAAATATCATTCCTAAAGATCAAAATGAACATTGAAGATCATGGGCACCTCACTCAAGTGAAAGCATTCTATAATAAAGGCACCGTGAAGATCATGGGCACCTCACTCAAAGTGAAAGCATTCTATAATAAAGGCACCTTGAAGATCATGGACACCTCACTCAAGTGAAATCATTCTATAATAAAGACACTTTGAAGATCATGGGCACATGCTATATATTGGAATTTTAGCCATCACTTTGAAATCCTTTGTGCAGTGATTGGTTTTAGGTGATGCCATTAAGGGGGAGTGTACATGACACCACCTAGTGGCTAAATCCTAGATGTAAGACCTAATAGGAATGAGACCTTTAGGCATTATATGCTCCAAATTCAAATAATGCTTGGCCTTAGGTGATTCCATTGAGGGGGAGTGTGCATTTCAATGACACCACCTTGTGGCTAAATGCTAGTTTTTAAAATCCTAAGGGTAGGCATATGTCCTAATAGGTATGAAATAAGACCTATATAGGCATTAGTAAGTCCTTTAAGCCTGCAGATAGGCATATGTATGTCCTTTTTTGTTCTAATTACAATAGGTAGGCATTAGTAAGTCATATAGGCACATTTGTGTTAAGTCCTACGGGCATATTATAAATTCATCTCCTTGTAAATCTTCCATTTGTAAAAGCATTGTATTAAGTCCTATGGGAACTATTTAAAGAACTTGGGGAGAGGATAATTTGAGGAGACCACGACTCCAATATAATTTTTTAAGACCTCGTAGCATCATTTTTAAAAAATCAAGATTATAAATTATGACAAGATGACTTTCATGTAGTCTGGATTGCATGATCTTCATGTTGGCATATATTTGTGTCCCTGTTTATCACTATTAAAGAAGACTTACATTACTGGGGTGCTTCATTTTTTCTTTTATGAAAATTGACATGTGATCCCCTATTAACATTAAGGGACAGTGTTAGAACATAATATTATTAGGGATCACATAATTATAACATTTATATATAATGTTCTAATATAAGGTTATAAAACCTTATATATTATATGCTTTACAAGCATATACCATTTGAAATAATTGTAATCTAATAACTATTAGATTATTAATTATTTATGAGTGGGGGTTATTGAAAAGGTGTGACTAGTGACGCCACCCTTCCTCCTATATTTAAGGAGGTTCTCTCTCATTTGAGAGATATGCAAATTTGGAGATTTGTGGTGAGTTACATCACTATGCACAAGAGGTATTATTGGCCATGTGGAGTATTGGAGGAGTATCCCCGGGTTCATGTCTATTCTATGATAGACTATATTTCTAAGTGTTTTAATTAAATGATTCTTTATGGGGTTTTTTTACCCGAAAGGGTTTTCCCCATGTATATCTTGTGTAGTGTGTACATTTATGCATGTATGTTTCTCATTTCATTTATTTTATAATCTTATTTATAATGATTAGTATCCTAAGATCCTAATTTCTAATAGTAAGTTTAGCACGTAGGTTGTGTATGCATGTGGTCATGTAAGTTGTAATAATGTTTGCATTGAGTTCCCAAGTGGAGCTAGTGGTTATAAGGAAGTATTTTGTACCCAATTAGTGGTAATCAGGTAATGTTGATGTTAGTATGCATTAAGATTATTTGATGACAACAATAGTAACATATCATGTGAAGTGTATGATATAGGTTAATATGTATAAATGCATTTGTAGTTGTGTTCTATGGTGAGATTAGATCATTAAGATCATAAAAGTGAATTATTATATTAACAATAATTTAAATGGATTGACCATAAACCATACATGATGTAGAACTAGTAGTGGCGTCAATTCCCTAGGGAAATATTGGAGCCTTGTAAGCAATTAAACCTTTTAAACATGTCTTCACTTGTCACAGTAACGTAATGTATGAAACAATGGTTAAACACTTAATGTTAAATTTACACTATTGAACCAATACATAAACATAATGTCTAGTTGAGTTAAATGCAAATCTTATTAGTAAACAAAAAAAAATGTATTCCACAATTTTGGTCTAGTTGTAGTAAGTTTCCTTGGGGTTTGTTGGCGGGCGCTACACGTTGGTATATTTGTGCCTTTAATTTGGTGTCTCTTTGGAACTATAGTTTAGTCATAACTTTCACATATGGAATCACATTTTTAATTTTGAATAGTTTATGAATATTATTTTTAGAGTACTATATAATGGATATGGTGGTTTATCACTTGGATTAAAAGAGAGTTTATATTTTTTTTCACTCATAGAAGCTTTAGATTTCGTATGTAATTTCTTTAGCATATGGATGATTCAAGAGGTAAATTTTTAAGGAAGTGTATGTTGAATACACGGTAGGACTAAGAGCAGGGGTGAATTAGTCTGAAACTTCAAAAAAGATTAATTATAAACAACATCAGCTTACTTAACAACACATCAATCATCAACATATGAGCATTAACCATCAACACATGAATGTCATATTTATGTGAAAAATACAAACAAGGAAAAACCACACTGAGAGTCCTAACTCACAATATGAGCATGAATGATTACAAAGTTTCAGGCTCACTACCAAGGAGCAGTAGCACCTTAAAGAATTACAAGGGTAAGGCACATTGCCTTAGGGAAAGTTACAAGGAATTGCACAACCGAGGCTCACTACTTTAGAGAAAGATACACACTATTGTTGAAAGACTCACTATCAATCAACAATGAGGTAAATAGTTGAATTTGAAATTGAGAAGGATTCTCTTAAACATGAAATTGTCCTTGAAAAACTAGATCAAGTGACCAGCATCATGGAAAGAATCTCTGAAAACTTCTACTGTCAGAACACATTGTCTTATTGAATATATCACCTTCAAATCTCTTCTCAATCTAACTTTCCCACATTCACAATCTCAAATATTCTTGCATATCATTCACATACAATCCACTTTTCCATACATCACAACTCATCCATCTATGCTCTTTAAATATTAGATATAACATTGAAAACCTAATAAGGGGTTGTCCAAATCAAAATAAGCCACCCAAACAAAAAATACTCAAAATGGTCCACTCCAGGAGAAAGAAGGAACCGAAACATATTACAATATATCCTTCCAAGATTAATCCAATGATCCATACATGCTAATACATTCTCCAAAGTTGTTACCAAACATAAAGTGTAGATATAGCAATCAGTCGATCACAAAACATCTTTCAATGCAAAACACTCCATGTGGATCTTCACATGCCATGGTGAGACCCATAACAACATCCCAACACAACTTCCAAATCATATATGTACCAAAAGAATATGATCCACTTAAGATAACTTAATCTCACACACCAAGTCATAACATAATTGAATATCCTGAATATAAATCAAGAAAACTCTCTTGCGAAACAAATAAACCATCTGAGAAACATACTGAGAATACTACACATGCCATGAAACAATGTCCACTGAATTGCAACATAATTTCTAACCTATTAAAAGAGCACCAAAGACTTCCCAAACCATTTTGGCAGACACATTTCCTGCCAGAGAACAAAGATAACTATCCGAAATAAAATGTCACAACCAAAACCAAAAGCACTGAACTCAATCTGCACCACAAAGCACAACTACAACAACCAAGAGCATATTTAGATCAGCATCCATCTGGATAACCAGGTTTGACATTAATGACAACTACACAAGCTCATACTTCTAACAGTGTATGTTTTTATGAGATCTATATGATGATATAGCTAATTATTAGATTAAATGGTTCTTGATATATGTTTATCATTATTTTCAAATTTTGGAGTTTGATGATGAGAAGGACACAAGTTATCTTCTAATTTGAAAACATAATTGATACATGTGAGAGATTTAAAATCTTGGTACAACTTGAGAGTTTATTGTAGGTAGAATGATGGTGATGGTTATAAAAACATGATCATGTATGTGGTTGATTGGTAATGGTGTGGTTCAAAATAAGGAGGTTGTTCTTATCTCCCAAATTATTATTTAGTTCATTAACTATGGTCACACATTTATGGACTTGTTTGGAAAATTGTATGTGTAGGTAATTTGATGTTTTACTCTTAAGATGTATATGTTGTTGCAATGTATGGAAATTGGAAATTAGGGTTTCACCAAGTAAATCCACTAAATAACCTAACTAACATAATTACATTGAAAGAGGATTGAACCCAATAGATCTAGGCTTAATCCTAAGTGGGAAAAAAATTGAGATGTTGATTGGATTCACTACTTGGAATCAATTACCCTCTTTCTTAGTTGAGTTTGGAAAGTAATTGTAAAATCAGGGTAAAATTATGAATAATTGAAGCAAATCATCACAAACAAACTGTTAAAGATATCCCATAGAGCCATACATTGAGATCTAGAAAAAAAAAAGATTTTTAGAACCTATTCCTAGAAGTTCGACCTAATTTTTTGGGATCAATTAGCACACATCCGCCCTAGTCGTTCGAAATTTTTATCATTGAAAGCTAAACCTATTCATCATAGTCAACACTGCTGAAATTCCTGGACATACAACTCTTGCACCTATTTCTTGCACATAGAAAGAGAGGGAAAGATGTTGAGAATAGGGTTTTTCCTTAAGTCAAACCCTCGTTTTGGAGTTAATCATGAAATTGAATTGATAAATATATTGGAAGATTGTCATAAAATATTTTCCTTTTGAACAAAAAGCTAAAATGTTTGAAACAATAATGTATACCTTGATGAAGTTTTGTTTGACCTTCACACAAAGGTTTTAGGGTTTCATTTACAATGTATTCATTAAAAATTGATCATGGATGCCATTTTCCATACTTGAACTTGACTTCACTTTGCACCAATGCTTAATGAATGACTAATTGCTTCCTCACTTGAATTGAATTTTTACCAAAGTGTAATTGAGATCTTGATTTCAGTTAGGTTTCAAATGAGAGGGGTAGACCTCTTTTATACTTGAACTTCTGAAAATAAATTGAATTTTTGAAATAGGCCAACATGGGATCAAATTTATTGCTCAAAAGAAATGATTGTTGTGAGGCACCAATTTAGGGCCTAATTAAGAGGACAAGAGCATGGTACACCCTAGTCTTGATCTAGTACTAGGGCACCCAACATCCTAGTCCTGAAAATCAAGACTCGAGAATGAGAGGGGAGATGAACATGTGATTTTGGAATATGGTGCGAGTATTTAATCAACACTCTAATCAGGCATCAAAAATTAGATAATTGAAGTGAGGCCTAGGTGAGGACAAAATTGTTAGCAAGTACAACTTATGATACTACAATTAGCCTCCACTTTAGTGGGAGTATGAGACTAAGCTTACTCGTGGTAAAGTACAAAGTTGCATTGAAAAAATTTCACCAAGATATCCAAGGGACAAGATACACTAAGCCCAAGGGACTTTAGGATCTAACTACTCTAATATCAAGATAAAAGGAACAACATAAGAAAGGAGAAGAGATAGAACATGATTGTACTAGTCTAGTAAGATTTGCTTACTACGAGTCATGAAAAATAAAAATACCTAATTACATAGCAGAAGGCTTAATTTCCAAAGTAACTTGAGTATCGAAAATATATCATGGCATGTGCAAAAAGTGTACACTGAGCAAAGTGTATGCCCCCATGTTAAAGCAATCGTAAATGCCTTGTCGGGAGTAATTTCTTCAAGGTAGCATGCATCCAAAAGACAAGCATGTCACCACAATTTAATGTCCCCTGGAAAGGACAAACCAAAGGATAATGGTCACGAAACATATATTGAAAAGCACATAAGGGATCCACTAACTCTAGGGTCAATATGCTCTTATGATAAATAATGTATATTAAGAATATTTGTATTGAAATGACCTCATCCCCCAAAGGTAGTGGAACTATAAACACAATGAAAGAAGAGCACAAGTATCATTTTCAGTCAAGATGGAAGAGACCAAAAAGAGATATCAATGCTTTGGATCGTCCCAAAGTAGACAACACAAGGCACAACATATAGCAGAAAGGAGATACAAATAGAAGAATGTAACAATGAATTTGGCATCTTTATTACCTTGCACCAACAAAGTAATAATTGTTATCGAAAGAGAAGTTAACATAACACAAAAAAATATCAAGCATCACACCACGGGGGAAGCACATTATGAACTAGCAAACACACCAAAGAGAATCTACAACATGACTGAAGCTAATCAAGAAAATAATCTCCCTTCCAATATTTGTCATGAACATAATTTAGGGATGGTTGAAAAGATGTAAGAGGATCCACCTTGAGCATGCCTGATGGAGCTACTACAAGTTCCAAACAAGGACCATTCTCTAATGATGAGTCACTTTGTTTGTCACTAGGAGCTAGGGTTATTGCTTTTGAAAAATGTGAAGATAAAATATGATTAACATAAATAAGCTCGCATCCTAATATTAAAGTTGTTAGGTTTTATGTTAAATGAAAATGGGTCCTGAAGGGTAATGTTGAAATCTCAGCATTACCTAAAGGCCTTATCTCTTTTACTTTTTCATGTGAAGAAGATAAATTAAGGATTCTTTATGGGAGCCCCTAGATGGTAGGAAAGACAACTTTGGTTCTTTGAAAATGGCATCCGAACTTGAATATGAACGACTCTCTCTTGGCACAAGTTCCAGTTTGGGTAAAGCTACCAGGTTTGCCTCTTGAATATTGGGCAAAAAACATCTTCTCAGGAATTGCTAACTCCTTTGGTGAACTCCTCTCTATAGACCCAGTCACAACTTCTAAAAGAAGACTCACTCATGCTAGGTTTTGTGTAGGGATAGCCCATGATGCAGATATGCCAGAACAGATAGATCTAGTATCAAAGTTGGGAACATGGAAACAACATATTGAATATGAATCTATTCCCTTTGCCTGCTTCCATTATAAAAAAGTAGACCATTGGGCAAAATCCTGTCCAATCAAGCCGAAGGCAGAAGCCAAGCAATCTAAACCCTAGACTGAAAATCAAAGGGCTCCAAAAAAAATGGTATGGCAAGTTAAAAACTCAGAGAATAAGGAAGATAACTCTAATCACTTCAATTCTTTGGGGGAGAAGAAGGAAGTGCCCTCAACTTCTATTTCTAGCCCCTCAACCCAAGAAGTATTGAGAAATGAATCAACCAAAGTCAACACCCCGGTTACTACTCAAATAGAGGATCTGAAAGATCACACTCTTCAAATGATATAGCTAAAGTAGTAGTTGACACTTATGAGGGAATGGAACTGCAAGAGAAAGATGACCAACCTGAGGAAGGGGAGATCCCTGACTCCCAAGAAGAAAAGACTGACTCTTCATTGCTCATGCCAAGTTTTGAAAAACAAGAAGCTCAAAAATGTGCAATTCTGGGTATGAACCTTTTAGACTCAAACCAGAGCTCAAAAATAGTTAGCAGTGATTCAAATGCTTCCAGAACCCCTAACTGGGGTAATGAAGAAGAAATCTCCAAAATCCTCAGCAACCCGGAAGCGGCTCCTGAGATAGATGTTGAGTGGAAAAAACCAAAACACAAGAAAATGAAAGTAACTACTCCCTTGACTTCTCTCCTAAGGAAATCCAACATAATAGCTCAAGTTGATGTTGGGTATATCTCCTCTTCCCCAGGTCGACCCTCTAACCATAAAGTCAGAGACAAGGAGGCCAGTAAGAACATTACAGATGGGACCCAGAAGACTCTTAAGGAGCTAGGAATTGGTAAGTAACTATGAAGATTATCTCTTGGAATATAAGGGGACTCAATAATCCCCATAAACATGACATCATTAGGAATATGATAAGGGACAGTAAACCTGATATTTTTCTAATTCAAGAAACCAGAATGAGTAGAGAAAAAGTTGAATCTTTGAAGTTTTTCAAAAATGGTAATGTTAGTGGTGGCAGTTCAGAAGGTGCTTCTGGAGGCAAAGCTACCATCTAGAACTTTAATACTATCAAAGGACATGTTATTATTCGGGAAAATAATTTCTCTTGTATCAAATTTGAGCATTTAAAAGATGGTACTTCATGGGTTCTCACTAACATTTATGCTCCCAATACTTTGAAGGCTAGAAATTCCTTCTGGAAAAAACTTATACAAGCCAGGGACAGCTTTAGAAATCTTAGCTGGTTGGTTATGGGAGACTTCAATACTCCTTTGAGAGAGGAGGAAAAATTTGGAGGAAGTCCCCCTTAGCTGGAAAGTAGGTTGGCCCTTATGGATTTCATTAATTCTCAGGCTCTCAATGATTTGCAAATACAAGGATGCAATTACACTTGGACTAATAGGAGAATTGGTAATGATCTTATCCAAGTATGCCTTGATAGGAGTCTCGTCTCTGATGATTGGTACAGTCAATATTTTTGTTCTCTGTCGGCCCACATTCGGGTTGGATCTAATCACTTTTTGATCACCTTCATTGCTGACTCAATTAATAGAAGGAGACACTTCCCCTTTAGATTTGAAAAAATGTGGACCCTTCACCCAGATATCAAAAGTAACATTCAGAAATGGTGGAGCATACAAGTTGAGGGGACTATTATGTATAGAGTTGTTAAGAAGCTCAAAAGTGTAAAGGATAATATAAGACTCTGAAATAAAATCAGCTTTGGGAATATTTTTGAGGCCAAAGGTAAAGTCTAGGAAGACCTTAAAAAAATATAGGCTCAAATCCAGAAGGATGGTTTCAACACTGTGTCCTTTGCTGATGAAAATGAGACTCTCAAAAAATACCATGATATCATTGCTAAAGAGGAAACCTTCTGGAAGCAGAGATCTAGATACATTTGGCTTAAGGAAGGAGATAGGAACACAAGATTCTTTCATATGTCGATGATCAAGCATAAAGCTATTAATAGGGTAACCAAACTAATGGTGGATAATGGGGAGTTGGTCAAGGAGGATGAAATAAGGAACGAAGCTAAAAGGTATTTCTCGAAACTACTCAAGAGGGATCACAGATTGGATGTTGAAGCTCAATCTTCTTTTCTTCATAACATCCCTTGTCTTATTGATGATCAAATGAACATCTCCCTCTCTTCCATTCCTTTGAAATTGGAAATTAAAAATGTTGTTTTTTCCTTTGATGGTAACAAAGCGCCAGGCCCAGATGGCTTCCCCATGTTCTTTTTTCAAGATTTTTGGGAAATTGTTGGGAAAGATGTCTCCAATGGGGTCAAGGAATTTTTTTGGGGCTAGAAATTTTTTGAAAGAAATCAATGGTACTTTTATTTCTCTCATCCCCAAAACCCAAGGTGCTGAATCAATGGACAAATTTAGACCTATCAGTCTTTGCAATTCTTTTTATAAGATTATCTCCAAGGTTCTTACTTCTAGAATTTTGTTTGTCCTTCCTGCTTTAATTAATCACCAGCAAAATGGTTTTGTCCCTCGAAGACAAATTCTTGACTCTATTATAACTGTCCATGAGAACATTCATTCTCTTGTTAGAGGAAAGAAGCAGGGTCTCATCCTCAAGCTTGATCTCTCCAAAGCCTATGACAGGGTTGATTGGCCTTTTCTTGAGAAGGTTCTTATGTCTTTTGGTTTCTCCTCTAGAGTTATTGACCTCCTCAGCCAACTTATCACCTCTGCCTCTTTTGTTGTTCTTGTCAATGGTTCACCTTCACCCTTCTTTGAAGCTTCTAGAGGTCTAAGGCAAGGGGATCCTATTTCCCCCATCCTCTTCATAATTATGGCAGAATGTTTTGGAAGGACTATGGAAAATATGGTTTTGCAAGGCTCCTTTAAGGGTCTCCAACCTTCTTCTGGTGACCTTATCTATTCCCACCAATAGTTTGTCGATGATACTATTATCATGGGGTAATCTAGTATATCTGAAGCTAAAATCTTGAAGAGTACTCTTTGTAAGTTTGCCTCTACTTCTGGGCAGCTTATTAACTGGGTCAAAAGCGAAGTTTTTTTCATCAATACTCCTGAGAGAAGACAACAAAGAATCAATAGAATCCTGGATTGTAAGATTGTTAATCTTCTTGCGACCTATCTTGGTCTCCCCATGGGCACTGCACCTCCTGATCCCTTCTGGAGTTCTCTAGTGGATAAATTTCATAAAAAACTAGCTGGTTGGAAAGGAGCCCTTTTAAGTCAGGCTGGAAAGCTCCAATTACTTAAAGATTCTCTTCAAAGTATTTTGATTTATGCTCTAAGTCTTTTCAGAATTCCAGTTAAGTATGCTGACGTAATCGAGAAAATTCAAAGAAGATTCCTATGGTCTGGGGTTGAGGACAAGAAAAGAATGTCTCTGGTGGCTTGGGACCAGGTTTGTAGACCAAAAAGTAAAGGAGGTTTGGGCCTGAGGAGAATTCAAAACCTTAAATGAAGCTCTCCTATCAAAATAGGTCTGGAGAATGTTTCATTCAGACACTGAATGGTGTAGAATCTGGTGAAATAAATATTCTCTTCTGCCCTCCTCTCTTTCTTCTTTCATCAATTCGGATCTCAGTATTAATGGATCCCACATATGGAATCATGCCTCTAAATGCAAAGAAAACATAGCCAAAGGAGTGATCTGGAAAGTAGGAAATGGTAGGAAAGTTAAATTCTGGGAGGATCCCTGGCTTTTTGATAAACCCTTGACTGAAATCAATGAATGGGCCCTCCATGCTCCCTCCTGTATTAGAACTTTTGGCTCCTTAGTTGTTGAGTACTAGTCTAGTAACAAATGGTAGAACATTGAAAGCATTCACCCTAGCCTTTCTAAGCTCAAGATCCATCTGTCTTTGATCTGGTTGAATAAAGAGGAAGACTCCCTGATTTGGAAACATGAACCTAAAGGTACTTTAACCATTTCCTCTATGTATTGTATCCTTTCCCCCGCCCCTTCTGGTAATCCTTACTGGTCTAAAGCCTGGATTAAGGGTCTTACCCCCAAGATTAATTTTTTCTTCTGGTCCATCCTCCAAAATAAGATCCTCACCCTAGACAACCTAAAGGGCAGAGGCTTTGCCTTCCCTAATAAATGCGCTATGTGCCTTCAGGAGGAAAAGTCTATGGACCACCTTGCCATCCACTGTTCCTACTCAGCCTCAGTCTGGGAAAGATTTCTTAAAAGTTTTTGCATTGATTGGGTGTTTCCTAACACTATCAGTGATCTGTTTTCTTCCTGGAACTTATATTGGACTAACTCTTTTTTGAGATCTCTGTGGTAGCTATCTCTTCCTCACATCCTATGGGGACTATGGAAAGAAATAAATAATCGTATCTTCAGGGATGTCTCCCTCAATCAGGATATTGTGTTCCAGAAAATTCATAGGGCGATTGTGGAAAATATTGGGATCATTGAGGGTCCTTGTTTCTTGAACAACCCTCTGGATTCCAATATCTTAAGTGCATGGAATTTGAATATTGCTGACAGTTCTGACCCCAATCACAATAAAAGACTTGAAGCTAGATGGCAAACCCCCCTTATGGTTGGTTCAAAGTTAATTTTGACGGTGCTGCAAAAGGTAACTCGGGTCCTTCAGGTTGTGGAGCTATTCTTAAAGATGACAAAGGAATTTGCAAGGAAATGGTTGTTGTCCCTATTGGAACCCAAACAAACCATAAAGTTGAAGCAATGGCAGCTCTCCAAGGTATTCTTCTTGCTAAAAAATGGAATTTCCCCTACTTATGGATTGAAGGGGACTCAAACAATATCATAAAATGTCTTAAGGGGATCTCAAAGCCCTCATGGTTGATCAACAACATCATCAATACTACGATAGACCTTATTAGAACTTTTAAAAATAGTTACATATCCCACATTTACCAGGAGGCCAATGGCTCTATTGACTGGGCTGCCAACGCGGTGGTTAACAAAGAGGAAATGTTTACGTGGATGGGAGAACAAGGACTCCCTGAAAATGTTAGGCAAATAATTTTTAATGATCGATATAGAAGCACTCCAAATATTTTTGATGGATAGGATAATAATGAAAAGGACTGATTGGAGTACTTTGAGTCATTATAATAATGAGAGCCTCATTTATTATAATACCTATTTCATTAGTTCCCATGCTTTCTGGGTACCTTTGATAGCTCCGACAAGCTTTTTGGTTAATTTGCTCTGCAAGTTTCAAAATTTGGCTCTGAACAATGAGAACATGGGTGGTAATAGGTGGTGATATGAACCAAGCAGCTGCAAAGAATGGAAACAGAAGGAGGAGGTCTGGAGCATCCTGTAGAAGGGTGGTTTTTCAAAATTCATGGAGAGACTCCATGGACGGGATGGCACGGTCACCAATTTTTTCTGCAAAAACTGGAGAAAGGGTATGCTGAAAATGGGAGATTAGACTGTTGAAATTGATGAAGATCTTATTGCCCAAGCCACGAGCCTTAGAAGAGAAGGTTGCAACTTCTATAGAGATAGGAAAGTCAGCAAGGAGTCTATTGAGAGATATTTGGATACCGAGAAGGAGAAAAAATGACTGGTAAAGCTGAGCAAAACCTACTACCCTCCTAGGGCTTTTGTCAAACCCTGGCGGAAGGTCCTCTTTGTTTTAATGCGCTACATTACATTAGATGGTAGGTTTACAAAAGTTTATGGTTACCATTTCGTCCTACTGAATCATTTTAGGCACGATGAAAAGGTTAATTTTCCTTATTTTCTGCTCTGCTCAATGAATGCCACTATTAAGGCCTACAAAGATAACCCAATGGGGGATACTGCCATGCATCAAGGCCTAATGGTCCTTATTTATGACCATCTCAAGGCCAATCAAATAGCTCGTATGCAACCCTCTGTAGAGACTAAGGAGGAGGGGTCTGACTCTGCCTTCTCACTAGAGGAGGAGTCTGACAGTGACCCCTCAAGTGATTCTGAGGAGAATATGGATGTTTTGGATTATGAAATTGGAAAGAAGAGGAAACACATCAAAACAAGACCTTCTTACTCTAAGGGTAAAAAGCCTAAAGGCAAAATCCCCCAGATTAGCCTTTCCTCGGAGGAGGAGGTCTCGGAAGACTCAGAGGAGGAGAAACCTTAAGGGTTGCTAAAAAAGAAGACAAAAGTCCACACCCAGACCAAAAATAAGCACAAACGGAAGGAGTATAATGTTAAAGAGCTGGAGGTCTATAAGCAGGAAAGGACCTTGGAAGCCAAACAAAATCTAGAGAAGGTGACCATTGACGAGGCTCTTAGGGTTGCAACTACTTTTCAGGACACCCCAAAAAATGAACATGATATCCCTCATAAGGCTGATCCCCCCCTAACCCTCCTCCAAAGGGTATGCAAGGTTTCATGGATACTATGGAGTGGCTTATAACTGGTTACAAGAAAGTTGTGGACGACAACAAAAAACTCTGCAACAGAATTCTGATTTTGGAAACCATCAACACTAGGGAAGGGAAGACCATGGCTAATTACATAGAGGATCTAAAAAATACCATTGTTAAAGCCGAAAACATAAGAGATGCCTTCAACCCTAGGTTTGAGAAAATAGAGAAAGATTTGCTGGAAAGGAAAAATTTTGCTGACGCTAATGACCAAAGTATCTCGGATACTCTCAGTAAAGTCGGCAAAATTGAGGAGTGTTTGAAGAGCATTGCTGAACAAAGTTTAAGCATCCTGAAGGTTTTTGCTAGCAACACTAACACTCTCATCAGTAAACTAGATGAAGATAAGGAAATACTGGATATTGACCCAGACATTGAAGGAACGGGGGAATCTCAAGGTCCCAGAACCCGTACCAGAGGCAAAAAGAAAGAAAAGAAACCTAACAAGGAGCTGGAAGATCTCAAAGTTGTTGGGGCGACCTATGACCAGCTGGTGAAAAAGGCAAAGGACCTGTTGAAGACTATAGCTGTGTAGCGCCTTCCTTGTTTCTTTGTTATTTTTCTTTGTTGTCTTTTTGGTTTGCTGGGTTTTTTGTCAGTCATTTTGTATGCGGTTCTTAAGCACTGGACTTTTTGGTGTCTTATTTTAATCTCCTTTGTTAAAGGTTTCGGGTCCTGAAAATCTATTTTTCTAATTAATCAGAACATAAATAAGCTCATACATATCATTAAAAATCATTAGAATCAACATTGTTAGCATGAACAAAATCATCATCCATGTCATCATCTAGATTAATAAAAAATAGGATCTCTAATATGAAAATAATTTGAACCATCATTTTTCTCAAGCATTTTTAATCTTGGTGATTTAAGTTGAACTTCCTCCCTATGGTTAGGTGAAGGCTGGACAAATGGGATCAAGTCAATATTTGGTGTCTTCAGAGAGGAAATGGTTTTGGAAGAAATCTCACAAGCCTTGGTATGATGTCTTCATTAGTATTCTCTCGTACAACGGTTCCTTTTAGTTTTAGTCAAGGGTTGGGAAGGTTGAGGATCAATGGACATATGCTTCTTTTCTTCCCTTAAAGGGGAAGTGATGAAATAAACCCCATTAGGTTGAGATATAGAATATTCCATGTGCATTCCTTTGTAAGATGTAGGAGGTGGAATTGAGACATATATAGGAAGAATAGAAGCAGTAGGAAAAATACCAAGTCCTTTATGAGGAGGAGGAATATCCATAGGTATAGGATCTATAGGCTTACTCAAGGACATGATCATATAATTTTTCCATTTTTGATAAGATAGGAAAGGGATGTCACTTCGAGTCTTAAGAGGTTTAGGTTGTTTAGGCCAAAAGTAATCAAGGGTGAAATTTCCATGCTTCTTTGTGGGTTGGTAAAGATTATGATTAATTGTTATGATAATACCATTATGAGGGAATTTCAAATATTTATGGATTGTAAAGGGATAGCTTCAATGGAAGAGAGTGAAGAATGTCCCAACTTCACACAAAATTGATCTGATGTAGCAATAATAGCAAAGGTGGTATCTAAGCACATAGTACCAACCTCAACGAGGAGAGTAATAGAACTAATAGTAGGACAAGAGAAACCATCATACACCTTGACCACAACATCACATTTTTATATTTAACTTGATGCAATTGTAATATATAAATATATTCTCCAATAATCGCATTTACCATACACACTAGATCAATAAGCACCATGGGTGAGGGTTTGTCTTTAATCTTTCCATTGATATATAATGGGCCATCAAGTGCAACAATATTCTCACTAGGATCAAAAGTAATGCATAGGTCCTTTGAAGGTGTAGGTTTATCAACAATATTCACAATATTATTAGATTCCATACCAAGTTCATCGAAAGAAAAAGCAAGAGACTCAGACTCAGCAACATTGGTAGAGTGAGAAGGCAAAGGATTGGTGAATATTTGAAGATTTTGATTAGGAGGAGCTACAAACTTGTTCCCTTTATCATTCACACCAGCTATGGGTATAGTGTTATTATAAATGAAGCCTTGAATCTTATTCCTCAGCGTATAAATTTTCTCGGTGTCATGGCTAGGTTGACGATGATTTTGACAAAAGTCTTTGCACTCATGGTAGGGTGTAAAAGGTTTAGATGTGTCAATTGCCTTGATGGGAGGAAGTTTAAACACATTAGCATTTATCAACCTCGACATTATACTATGAAAAGACTCAAAAAGAGATGATAATTCTTTTCTAAAGTATTTGGATAAAGGGGCCACACCTGACGTCATGGTTGCTACTTGAGTGTTGTTATTTTAATTTATCTTGATGTAACCATTGTTGGGTTTAAACTTTGTAAATGATTATTGAGAACCATCATTCTTATCAACTGGAGCCATTGAAAAGGATGATTCAAATTGACTCACTTGAAATTGATAATTATGAGGTACTGCACACAATTACATAAAGGAAGTAAAATAAAAAAATAGAAGCTTATCTCTAATGTCTTTTTGTAAATTAGCAATAAAAATTCTCTAAACACCATGATCAGGCACTTGATAAGTAATTTCAGAATGGCAATGTTTATATCTACCAATAAAATCAATCACTTTTTCTTTAACTCCTTTCTTACAATGGATCAAATCAGTCAAATTAATTCTAGGACCAATATTGTTTTAAAAATTTTAAATGAATTAAATTGTTGAAAAGAAGTAATAGAATAAGGAGACAAAGAACAATACCATTGTAAAGCTTTATTCCTGAAGCTTCTAGTAAACAATTTAGCCATAAGTATTTGGTCATGAGAAAAATCACTACACAATTCTTTAAATGTCTTTGCAAGAGTCGATGGGTCACCTTTTCCACTATACAAATCCAATTGAGGGAATTCCATATATTTAGGGGGAACCACACAAACAGTGTCATTGGATAGTGGGCTCACTACATCAATTTGAAACATTGAACTTGGATTGAGTAATGGAAGCCAATTAATGTTGTAAGGATGTAACAATTTGGGCTAGATTATTTATGGTTGCTTTGATGGATGGATTGAATTTGGACATGTTGGATTGTGGAGGAGTATCATTTCTATATGTAGGTGGAGGTTGAGAATAAGGAGGTGAAATATTGTGGTATGTGGGCATGGGAGATGATTGTGAAATAAATTGAAGACTCGCAGAAGGAGGTATGCAAGAGTATTGATCAATAGGATTTCCCCAATTTCTAACATATGTGGGATTAAAATTTTCTGTGGAAGTAGTCATAATTGAAGATGTAAATTTAGGTACACTAGGAAAGGATGTAGGGATAGGAATAGAATGATTGACTTGACTAGTGGATTGAGAGTAACCAATGACTTTGACACAACTTATGACTAGCATGATATTAGTGTCAACAATATGAGAAAGTCCACACAATAAATCGACATAAATTTCATCACTTTGCACCATTCTTTTTAATCTTTCAAGCAAAGGGATTGCCTCACTTTTTTGGTTTTGTTGACTCATCCATTGTTGAAGATTTTCAAATTCATTGTCAATTTTCTCCACTTGATCAATAGTAACCCTAGTTAGTGATTCATCCACATCATGATAAGTATAAGGAGAATGGGGATAAATGATGTCATTTGTTGGATTAGAGGAATTGCCAACATTCTCATGGAACAAGTTATTTAATGGAGGCTCCATATCCTTAGTGTTTAAACCTTGGGAAGTATAAAGTCTACAACTTCTTCTCATAGGAATATTGTATGTAGGACTAATGGTAATGAAACTCATGCACAAAGGAGAGAATTTGAATGCCAAAGTTAAAAATTATGCTTAAGCAATACAATTTATTATAAAAATGATTGATTAACCAATTAATTATGCATTTTGAATTGTGATTGTGAACAATAAATGCCTTTAAATCATAACATAACATGTCATAATAATCAGATCCAAAAATGCACTTGAAAAATTATGTAACCCACAAGTTAATTTTACAATAATAAATTAGGGTTTCTACAAATTGATCCTCTAAATTTATGTAATTCAATTGAAATAAAAATTGAGTGCAAATTTGAATTTTTGAATGCACACAAAATCAAGACAATAAATCTAAACTAAGCATGAAAGATGTCGATTTCACCAAAATGTAGTGTTTGGAAATTGGGAATTAGGGTTTCACTAAATAAATCCACTAAATAACCCAATTAACATTATTACATTGAAAGAGGATTGAACACAATAGATCTAGGCTTAATCCTAAGTGGGGAAAGTGCTAAGATGCTAATTGGATTCACTAGTTGGAATTGACTATCCTCTTTCTTAGTTGAATTTGGAAAGTAATTGTAAAATTAGGGTAAAAGTATGATTAATTGAAGTAAATCATCGCAAATAGACTGTTACAGATATCATGTATTTCATAAACTAAGATCTAGGCAAAAAAAATGTTTAGAACCTATTCCCATAAATTTGGCCTAATTTTTTGGGACTAGGTAGCACAGATCCACCCCGGTCCTCTGAATTATCCACCATACAAAATTGAACCTGTTTACCACTGTTGACATTGCTGAAATTCTTGAGTACAACTCCTGCACCCGTTTCCTACACACAAAAAGAGAGGGAAATATGTTCGGAATAGGGGTTTGCCTTAGGTCAAATCCCACTTTTTGAATTGATCATGAAATTGAATTGATAAATGTAATGAAAGACTGTTATAAAATACCTTCCTTTTGAGGGAAAGGTTGAAATGCTTGAAATAATAATGTATACCTTGATGAAGTTTTGTTTGACCTTCACACAAAGGTTGTAGGGTTTCATGTAGGATGTCTTCATTAAACATTAATCATGTATGCCATCTTCAATACTTGAACTTGACTTCACTTCTGCTCCAATGCTTGATGAGTGACTAATTGCTTGCTCACTTGAATTGAATTTTTGCCAAAGTGTAATTGAGATCTTGATTTCGGTTAGGTTTCAAATGAGATGGGTAGACCTCCCTTTATACTTGACCTTCCAAAAACAAATTGAATGTTTGGAATAGGTTGACATGGGATCAAATTCTGTGCTCAAATGAAATGACCATTATGAGGCCCCCATTTAGGGCCAGATTAGGAGGACCAAAGTGTGGGCCACCATGGTCCTAATTTAGGAATAGGATGCCCAACACCTTGGTCCTAAAAATCAGGACTCCAAAATGAGGGGATAGGTGGGCATGTGATGAAAATATGAGTTTGGAATGTGGTGTGAGGGAAATCAACACTTTAATCAGGCATCAAAAGCTGAAACTCCAAAGCAAGACCTAGGTGAGGAAGAAATTGTAAGCAAGTATGATTTATGACACTATAGTTGACTAATTGGTTATATTGGTTTGTAGGTTATTTATGTGATGGTGATTTTGCATGTTGCATTGATCAAGGATCTACAAGTTAAGAAGTTATGTGGTTGGCCACCCATTTGGTTATAGCGGGATGACTTGAATGTGGACTATCTAGATCCACAAGTATTTTAAATGTTTATGTTGATTCAACTAGTTGACCTTATATGCGGTCATTTGTGCATTGGCATTTTGTTATGATATGAGAGGATGGATGATGTGTAAAGAGTCAAGATAATTGAATAAGGGGACTTGTAGCATGTTGTTTATCACTATGTCATGGATAGCTTGGCTACACAATTTAGTGGGAGATTTTTATAGTGATGTTTTGGTGGTGATTGTTGTTGGTGTAAACTTTACCTCATAATTACACTTACTTAAGTTGACTTATGGTAATGCATTTCATAGTAGTTTGTATATGAGACACTTAGGGAAGTGTGCACATATGGAAGTTGCTTGTAGGAGATATTCCACCTTTTGTGGTCTTATCTTCTTGCTACATTCCACCATCGGTGGCTGATTCACCTTTTGTGGAATACTTTATCATTTATCATGTCTACCTTCACCTACCCTTGTTTCTGATTGGGCCACATGTCATGTATGTGTGCTCACAAATCCATATGGCCTTGCCTTTATAAGCAAGCTCATCTTCATTGTATGTAATTTTTGATGATTCAGTTAATGGTATTTTTCATCTTTATTAGAATATAGTTTATTCTTATCACTATTTTATCTCTCTTATTGTACTATTCATTGAGCTCTTGATCTTAGCTATTTTTGACAAATTCTTACATGGTATCAGAGCCATTGGGGCTTCATTATGTAGTATTTTTGGAGACATTTTAGAGCATTTCATTTTTAGATTTGGGGTGCAATGCATTTTGGGAGCATCCTACACCAACTTTGACCTCACCATTGAGTCTGAGAGGCTATTTCCATGAGTTTTGAGTGTGCCTATTTTTGGAAAAAAAAATCAGACTATTAGGCTATACAGTACAGATTTTTCAAAAAAAAAGTTCTGCAAAAATTTAATTTTCAATTATTTTTAAAAATCACAATTTTTCTAATAATTGTAAAAGTTTTTGTTAAATAAAAAAAATTAAAATTATTATTTTACGGGGGGGTTTACCCCCACCGACATCGTACTTTGCAACTTTTACTTTTTGCAGGCATCTCGTACCAAATTGCAATTTTTCTTTCGGCCGCCTAGTATACATTTTCCGACATTAATAGTTTGGCGTTGTTATCTTGCCACACATTCTCGACAACCTCATGTCGCACTCGTTTGTAGGCCGCTCTACCTCCTCCTCGTGCTCGACATTTGTCCCTACCAACACCCCCTCCTCCTGACCTGTGCTCCACTTGGGTTCTGCGCTATCTTCGCCTGCCTTCAGCCTCGAGCAACAACACCCACCAACAACCTCTGCCTCTTACTCCTTAGCCTCTCATAGACCTCTATAGCAGTTGCCATGCAACAAGCATTCATTTGCTGACGCAAGAAGCCAACATGACGCCACACAACCATCCAGGAATTGCATAGACTACTCCAATATATCACGTGGCAAACATAGATTCATCCCCGAAGCAATTTTCTCTAGTAACTTGTTCCATGTGGCACCATCTCACTGGGCCATGCAACAAAATTTTATTGCCACCTGTGACATGTGGCTCTTTCCTACTAGTTCATACCTGCACATTGTTGGCAACCATGTTATTGTACGAAAGCCACATCAGTGTGACACATCAGCTGAGTCAGAGTTCCATGTCAACGACACGTGTTTCATTCATACAACCACATCATTGTACAAACCCAATCAATGAGCGCCACATGTCATTTTTGTACAATCGTGCATGGGGTTTGAATTTTTGGTGATGGTCAGACGGTTGTAGAATTTAAGCCCATAAAATTATGATATTAGCACTATGTTAGCATAGTTTTTAAAAAAACTTGGACCCCTCTCTAATGAGCTTTTTGATTTTGTAGTCCAACTTCAGAGGCTCATAACTTGGTTCTTTTAAGGCCTTTTTAAGTGCATTTTTTTTTTATTTGGGTTAATTTTTCATACTCTTTGTAGTGGTGTGGTCATTTTTTGATTTTGGTGGACATATTTTTTTATAATTTTTTAGTTTTTTACAACTGTACCTGTCCAATCCTTGTTTATGCAAGTTCTCAGACTTCATTCGAGCTCATACGACCTCCTTTTCAAGTGCCATTTTTTTGAAAGTGCATAATTTTTCATCTAATTTCATGTTGTACTATTAGATTTTCACCATTTTCAGTAGAAACTATACTTTCAATATTTGGTACATGTATTTTATTTGGATCGAATTTTAGATCTCTTGCAGTATTGGTTTGAGTCTTGTATAGCCTATTTGAGGCAGTTGTATTTTGAAATCAAAAATCCACCTTTCCCTTGTTTACAAGTGGCCTATTGTACACACATTAAGTATAAAGTGTCAAATCATCATTTTCGGTCGAGGTGGGTTCTTTGATTGAGTGAATTTGGGGGTTGTTTTTTAGTGATTGTGGCTCTCTATATCTTGTGCTCTTTCATTTTGATGCTACGTGTTCTCCTAAATTTCTACTTTTAACTCCACATATTTGTGTATCATGGAAAATTAAAGCATGGAGTAAGTTAATGGAAAAAGGACTCATTCATTACATAAATGGAACAAGTACAACACCTGCAGATCCTAAAGCTGATCCTAATGCTCAATTGGAATGGCCCACTAAAAATTCTATGGCTCTTGGAACTTTGAGAAAGTATGTATTAAATGACCTCATTTTTCACATTGACAAATGTACTACAGTCAAGGATGCTTGGGATATCTATGAGAAAATGTATAGTCAAGTTGATGAGATTGGGGGCTGAAATATTGACAATAAACTCACATTGTTGGATCCAAAGGATTTTGATACAATCCAAGATTATGTCAAGATATGGAAAGAGATAAGAGAAAAGCTTAAGGATTGTGGAATTGACAAGAAGGATGCTTAGTTGGTTTACAATTTGTTGGACAAGCTTCCATCAGAGTATGCAACCTTTATTTCTAGCTTTCACACCCATTTGACTCAAGGTGCCTCATACACTCTACCATCATTTGATGCATTCATGAAGATGTTGATACATGAGCAATCAAAGTTGAACAATATGGGGATTCTTAATTCTTGAAAGTCCCAAAATTTTGTGGCTAATAAAGGGAATCAAAGCAATCAAGGAAAAGGCAAGAACCAAAAATAGTCTAAGCCAAAGCCACAACAAGATAGAGTAGAATCATCCTCCACAACAAGGTGATTCTACATCCTCACCTAAGGGAAAATCATATAAGGAGAATCTTTTTTGTGCATATTGCAAGAAGACAGGACATGATAAACACCATTTTTACAAGAAGGATATTGATGAACTAAAACATCTTCTTGAGAAGAATAGAATCAGTTTGCCTTCTATAATGTCTTGGTGCAATCATGGTTAAGAGGGTGCTTAAGGAGAACAATCTGGACTATGCAACAAATTAGAAATAACTCAAACAAAACAAAATGATGGAGGCAATGTAGAATCATATTTATTAAATCATAGAAATTGGTTACAATCTGTCGGCAACATGTCGGTTACAACATTCAAATCACAGGCCCGATGGCAGTATATGTGTGATGTGCAACATCCGGCTCAAGCATGACAGTGATCCAACTCCGAAACACCTAACCCTTAGATTTATTTTCTATATTCTTGTTAATGTCCATTACATGCTAGATTACACTGATTTATATGCTCTAGGATGATTTGTGTTAGCCCAAGATGAACAAACACTGATGAATCAAAATGAAAACGTGTGAAACACAAGATTGACCTTCACCAAAGAGATTCCTTTGGAAAATCCAAAGGATGAAGTGTGGATCCAAGGGAAGGTCAGCCACATGCCAAGTAACATTGGAAACAATGAACTGAAGCTCTGCAAGCTACATAAGAGATCCGTGAGGTTCGCTAATAGCAAAATAGGTCCAAGTGGTTCCGATTTTCAAAGCCAGAAAAAATGTCTTGGACCCTAGAATTGATAACTTGCCGGAAAAAGATCCAAATGGTTCATGGATCAGGAATAAGGTAGATGATTACGTCTTGATCAAAATCTAGATCCACAAGATCTGGTGAGTAAATGCAAGAAAATGCTGAAAGGAATGTTGAAACTGTAAAATAGAAAACAAACTGAAAATAAATGTTTTTGGTTGATGCAAGATTGCCAAGAAGGAGGGATGCTCTTGCATTAGCATCTGGGGTTATTAAAAAAAAGTGAGTCCCTCACTTTGTTAGGGTCAAAGGAAAACCAAGGTGGTCTACCTCTACCTAAGAAATCCTAGAGGAATCCTCAACTAGTCTATTCTTCCATTTCACAAGATACTCTTTGTACTGATTGCTTCGACTATTGTTCCCAATCCTACTATCCCAAATGTCTTCAATCCGATGTGGCTCCTTCCGAGGCATCTGCTTCTCTAAGTTTAAAACACTATCTTCATTGAATTCTAGTTCATGATACTAATGTAGATTTGCAATATTGAATATAGGTGAAATACCTAAACTATCCGGTAACTCCACTTCATATGCATTTTTGGAACTAAATTTCCTCAATATCTTGCAAGGTCCAAACTTTCTCATCTACAACTTGTTATAGGTTCTAACTAGAAATTTATTTCTTTTCATAGGTACACTATCACTTCATCGCCAACTTCAAATTTCTTATGTCTTCTCTTCTCATCTTCTCTCTCCTTATACTTGTTGTTCATATCCTCCAATTGTTGTTTAACCTCAACATGTAAGGCCTTAATGTGATCTGCAAATTCTTCTGCTTTTGCACTCTGCTTGTCTTCATTAATGATATCCCTCAATTTTGATATACCTCTAGGGTTTACTCTGGTAACAATATCAAAGGGTGTCCTTCTGGTACTATTGTTCACTGAATTATTGTAGGAAAACTCGACTTGTGCAAGAATCAAATCCCAACTTCCGGTCTTCTCCCCAACTAAGCATCTCAACAAGTTTCCCAAGCTCCAGTTTACTACCTGTGTCTATCCATTAGTCTCTGGGTGAAAAGTAGAACTAAAATTCAAATCTGTCTTCGTCTTCTTCCAAAGTATCCTCCAAAAACAACCAACAAACTTAGTGTCTCTGTCTAAAACTATGTTCTTAGTTAATCCATGCAATCTTACTACCTCCTTGAAAAATAAGTTAGCTACATGCACTGCATCTAATGTCTTCTTTCAAAGTATGAAATCATCCATATTAAAAAATATATCCACCACCACAAATAAAGAATCATTCCCTCATCATCTCTTAGTCAATCCAAGTACAAAATCTATGCTTATATTCTCCCAAGGTCTCTCCGGAACTATCAAAGGCTTATACAATCCCACATTCTGACTACTACCTTTTGCAACCTGACAAACTCTACAGCTCTATACAAATTTCTTGACATCCTTATGAATTTGAGGCCAAAATTAATGTTCACTCTCTAACGCCACTATTTTGTCAGCAGCAAAGTGTCTGACTAATCCTCCACTATGCTTTTCCTCGATCAAATTCCCCCTCATAGAACTCTTAGGTATACACAACTAAACTCCATTGAAATAATCCAACCACTGGCTTCTATTCACCATAATTGGTTCTCTACATGCTTTCCAAAGTTTTGCAAAATCCAGGTCATCACCATACAAGGTGTAACTTTGCAAGAATTCTACCCATCTCATGTATCTCTGATTCAACTCACTCCGACTGTTCAAATACTGCAAAGCTTGATGATCGATATACAACACAAACTCCTTAGGTAGCAAGTAATGTCTCCATTTCTTCAAGGCTTGAACTATGACATAAAATTCTTGATCATACACTAAATATCTCCTCCTAGCATCATTCAACTTTTTACTAAAATAAGCTATTGGTCTTCCTTCCCGACTTAACACTGCTCCAATTGCATTTCCACTTGTATCACGGTCCACTTGAAATACTTTGCTAAAATCTGGTAAAGCTAACATAGGCTTCTCAGTCACCTTCTGCTTCAACAATTCAAAACTCTTATTTTCTTGGGTTTCTCATTTGAATTCCTTTCTATCTCCTCTCATTGTCTCAGTCATAGGGCTACAAACTAAACTGAAAATTCTGATAAACTTCTGGTAGAAACTAGCCAAGCCATGAAATGATCTTACCTCTCCAATGATTTCCAGTCTAGGTCATTCAACAATTTCTCTAACCTTCTCAGGGTCTATCTTCAATCCATCTACAGATATCACAAATCCCAAATAGACTAACTCTTCCTTCATGAATCTGCACTTCTTAAGATTTATCAACAACTTCTCTTCTCTCAATCTCTGCAAAACTTGTCTCAAATGCAACATGTGTTCCAAAAAACTTTTTCCTCACCAATAGGAATAATAACTAGAGCTAAAGTCTCAACCCAAAGATTGGTCATTCATTCTATGTAGTTGTTTTCTCCATGAATGAATTTCATTTACTTGTAAACCCAGGTACATATTACTTGAAATGGGTTTGCACCATATATGCACTAAGTTCCTGCGATAGTTATTCTGCACTACTGCAACAACTAAATCTATTCAAAATAAATAAGTGAAACCATAATAACTAAATGGCTATAGGAAAACTTAACATTAAGAGAAGATTCTAATTAAATAATTTTTATCTAAGTTTAGAGCTGGCAAACAAGAATATTACTCTGTCTACTTTGGCTACAAGAACAACACAAGATCTGGATCCAGTGGCTACAGGAACAGTCAATCGCTAGAACAACTACTGCATCAAAGGGAAAACTTAATCTAACAAATGCATAGGAATACTCACCAAGTGGGCCCCCTTGGATGAGTGTATCCAGAATTTAAAGATGATTCTATATACTCATAATAACATAACTTTTATTCATTGTTTTCAAAAGTCGCTACAACACATGAAATGAAAGAAATACTTCAAGTTCTAAAAACATTGTCTAATCCTGTCTCTAACCCCTGTCTAACCTCTAAGAAGAGGTGCAAGCTTTTATCTATAAGAAAACTATAACGAACTTCCTACAATCTATATCATGCCCATGAAATGAGGTGAAAAACATTTATGTCTACTAAGAGAAGAAGTTAATCCACAGAAAACATGGAACTCAGCTAAACCGCAGCAAAAAATATAGCATGGCGGTGTTACAAGATTGATGTTTGCTGAAGACAAACATAAATGAATCTGGCATTGCCTTGTTCTTCCTTTGTTGATTCTTACGCACACCATCTTCTCTGTTGTTTTGAATGATTAACTGCCCTTAAATGTCTCCAACTACTTTTATGACGTGTTTCACCATCTGGCTTGCAATAACCGCTTCTGCAACATCTCATTTATTCCTGCATCTAAAAGATAAAATATGCAAGCATACATATATATCTATTTTCATTAATCATAACACTTATTCATTCACACATGATATTACCTATGATAATCTACATGGCAACATGAATAATAGGTCAAAACAATACAGGATTTAATGGGTTTAGTTATCATCCAGAATGCACATAGTCAAACTTTAATACATCACATGACTCAAACACTATCCCAATATGCAACTTAAAACATGGCAAAAACTTATCAGTTATAGGATTAAAAGAGCTATTATTTCAGCTCATCATGCAACCCAATTTAATGTCTTGTTGATCCTCCAGCAAGAGGAAAATTTCTTATCTAGGCACTAACTCATAAATCGCCTATGGTTCCTTGTCCTATTCCTCATGTAGCCAAGTTCCAATAAAACCCCTTCATCTTTTCTACCCTAGACCATCTAGCTTCCTTTGTGGCCTCTTCATATGGTTTGTTTGTAACCCTGCATCCCATCAATGGTCACATAAGGATAGGTGGTTGAAATATCATGGGTAGATAGTTATTGCTTTTTGTCCTACCCAAGTGGATATACTTGGGAGCTCTCTATGTGGCTACACGATAATTAGGCAGTGAATGGGGTTCACCCTGCTTTAGGTCTTCTGGGAGATTATTCCAATGTTGAACCAAACATTCATCTGTAACTTGATTTTCATTTTCAAATAAATGCTCCTATTCCTGAAATGCTTCCTCTCTCAATAGTAAAACCTGGCTTATGACATCAAGTCTACTCAACAACTTTTTCCAGTCATAATACATATGCCGTGGGTTTTTGGCTTCAGCTCTTAGTGGTAGTGGGCAATCAAACTCCAAATTTCTATATGTTCTAGCATGTGTTCCCATACTGATTTCATTTTGTATCCATGACGTCAATGCTTTTAATTGAATGTTGCCAATGTCCAGTAAGGGGTTCCATTCATTGTCAAATGACACAACATAATTATGCAAATAAAATTCACATAACAAATTCTTAATAGCTATAGGAGAGTTTTGATAAGAATTATAAAATTCTCGCAGAGTATCTAGAGAAGGACTAAGATACCTAACAATGCAATTTAGCTTGAAACATAAATAATTCTCCTTCAAATATAAGGCATAAACTCTTGATGAAGCCCTGCACTACATCAATTCAGGAAGCATGTTTGCAACTGTGTTTACTTTGGTTTGAAATTCAACAATCTGATTGTCCCTCTTTTCAATATTTTTATGTTGTTTATCAATAATTCCTTGTAACCTAGCCCTCTTTATCTCCCATTGTCTATAAAATGTAAGTGCAATGGATAAACTAGTGAGAGATGAAGGGAGCATGTGATTTGTTACATGAGGGTGTGACATCTCTTCAACTAGTTCTTTGAACTATTCTGCTACATGTGCCAAATTTGACAGTATGTCGACTCCATGTTCTTCCTACGGTTGAATCTTTGTCTGATTTTCGTGCCCTACTTCCAATGTTTCCACAGAAATGACTTCAATCACATCCCTTGCTGCTTGAGTTCTTCGTTTACCCCATTGAATCCTTCTCAATTGCATTTCTTGAGTGGCTGTAGTAGATGTTGTTGTGGGAGGTGTTGCTGTAGGAGAATTTCCCTTTACTTTGTGCCTTTTAGTTGCAAGAGAAACCTATGTTGCTTGAGGTCATTCTATGGTCTCTTCCTCTGCATCAACTGCTTCTATTTTTTTTCCTTTCCTTCTAGAAGATGTCGCTCCACTTTGAGACTAAGCGGAGGGCTACTCAATATTTGGTTCAATTACCATTTCCTCTGCAATAGGAAAGCCTTCTTTGGCAATAGGAGGTTTGTTTTCTGCAAAAACCCTAGGAGATGAGGGTTCTCTGATATCTTCCTCTTGAGCTACAATTTCTTCTGCAGCAGGAACATTTTCCTTCCCAAATTGTAGGATATCTTCAAGCTATCCCCATGCCATCTGCAAGACATCTCTGAGAGAATGTTCTACCATCAATTTGATCAAGCCATGATGACTAATAGAATGATTACCACCCTTCTATGTTTCCTTTTCACTTATGGAAATAAGATGATATAAGAAATTCAGAACATTCATCCTTCGGCCATGTTGTAGATGACTCAATAATTTAAAATGAATCGAATGCAAATTTGAGTACCTACCATCATAGGTAATATATTTTATCATATAAAATGCAACCTAGGGCCATTCTGCTAGAAGAGATGTTCGTTTGGTTGCTTGCTTGTCCACACTTAAGGGTCTGTTCCCTAGGTGAGTAAACTTTTCCCTAGTTCTCCCTCCTACGGAAACCCAGTAACTTCGGCTATCCGATATTCTATGGAAATGACCCTTAACCCTTTGATAGAGGCCTCTCCTTCACTGTATGTGTGCATGAATTCATGAGAAATTTATTCATTGAAATCTATCAATTTTAGAATATAGTCAATCCACCCATACATATGGAAGTAATGTTCACACTGGATGTCTTGCAGCAAAGCGTCATGAACTATAGGTTCATGACGGATAGGAGCTCCTCCCATGGATAGCTTGGCTTTCAAAACAATTACCACAACAAAATGAAAGATTGAAATAACCTACATAATTGAAAATTAATTCTCTGAAATCCTTTACTTATTTTTCAATACCTTTCATCGACTATGGCGGCAGGATAAACTACTCACTCGTGGCACGGGATTTCTCATTCAAAAATGATATCAGGCAAATTAAAACACATTATTGACAAGGACATCTAATTACACAACCTGAAAATCAGACCATAAAATAGCCCCCCAACTTAAGATGACACATGTCCACACATGTGAAAAAGGATAGAGGGAAGGGTACGTGGATTATGCGAATCAAAATAGGTAATAATCATAATAAAATAATAAATGCACAATTAAGAAAAATAAATAATACACATACCTACAGTCGTACTAATTAATGATGCATGAAACGATTAGTTATTCACAATATGATATGAGATGACATGAAGTGAATGATGTGATAGACATAGATATGAAATGGGATGAGGTGGATGAGAAAATTATTATCGAAGAATGATATTTCCATAAAGAATGGAAATGGTTATTATGATGGTACGCATGAAGAATTTTAGATTGAGGACCAAGAAGGCCCCCTATAGAAGCTACGAGAACTGCGTCCATAATGTCCTCTCTAGATGTTGTAGGAACTGTGACAAGAGGGTTTTCTTAAGATGCTGCAGGAACTTCTTCAAATGCTACAGGAACTATTTTTTACACTTGGTTGGCAAATTGTTGCAAGAACTATTCTTTGGTTGCAGGCTTATGATAAAGGAGTAGTCGATGACCATTGACCAAAAGTTTCAATCTGACTGGGTCTATTGTTGTCAATAGAACTGCTCCATTTGCAAAAACTTCATCTATTTCATATGGGCCCAACCATCTTGTCTGCAACTTCCCCAAAGTATCCTTATATCTGGAATCATATAGCAATGCCCAATTTCTAGATTTAAATTTTCTCTCCTTGATATACTTATCGTGCCATTTAGCTCATTGATGTTGAATAATCTATGTATGTTGGACAACCATCTTTCTCAGCTCATCGAAAACATTCAATTGCATGATGTGGTCTTTTTGTGCTTCTAAGAGAGTCATATTCAACTGCAGAGCTGTCCTAAGAGTTTTATGCTCAAACTCAATTGGCATCATTGTTGCTTTCCATACACCATTTCAAAAGGTGTAAAATCAATTGTTGTCTTCCATGTTGTTCTGTATGCTAAAATGGCTTCAGGAAGCCTATTTAACCAATATTTCTTATGAAGAGCTACTGTCTTGGTAAGAATAACTTCTAAATTCCTATTTGTAAATTCCACTTGACCATTTTCTTGTGGATGGTATGGAGTAGACTTCATGTGTCTGATGTTATATTCATTAACCAATGTTGCAATTAATGTGGAAGTAAATTATGGTCCTTGATATGAAACAATCTCTCTTGGTACTCCATATCGGGTAAATATTTTCTCATAGAGGAATTCAAATACCTTATTATCTCTTGCATGTATCATGGCCCTTGCTTCCACCCATTTTGTAACATAATTAGTGCATACTAGAATATAATATTTCCCATTGGAAGGAGGATCAATTGGTCCAACAAAATCCAATTCCCATTTGTCAAATGGTGCAACCAATATCTGGAGATATAATGGCATTTCGTCAGATCTGGTAGGCCTACCCATTCGCTAGCATCTATCACATTTTATAGTATATTGTGTTGCATATTTATAAAAAGCTAGCCAATAATATCCTGTGCTAAGGATTTTAAGTGTTGTTCTTTTAGGAGCAAAGTGTCCTCCACATGGCTCATCATGAAATGCATGAAGGATATCATATGTTTCATCTTCTCTATCACACCTTCTCATGACTTGGTTAGGTCCAGTATAAAATAAACAATCAACAATCCATGATAAAGTAAAGCTTTTCTCAACTAGCAGTCTTCTTTATTTAGGAGAAAAATGAAAAGGCATCTTATTAGCAGCTAAATAATTTGCTATATCAGCATAACAGGGAGTGTGTGCTTTTATCAAGAACAAATGTTCATCTAGGAAAGCATCATCTATTTATGCAGGATCATCCTGCAATTGAAGCCTGGAAAGATAATCTGCAACTACATTAGCTTTACCTGGTTTATAAACAATTATAATATCAAATTCCTGAATTAATAGTAACCATCGAGACAATCTTCCTGTAATTGAAGGTTTGTTCATGAGATATCTGATTGTTGTATGATCAATGTGCACATATATCTGATATCATGTGATATAATGCCTGAATTTGTTAAGTGCATATATGACTGCCAACATCTCCTTTTCGGTGACAATATAATTAAGCTCATGTCCTTGCATGTTTTTGCTTATGAAATAAATTGCATTCTCCAAATTGTCAACCTTCTGCCCCAAAACTGCTCCTATTGCATAGTCTAATGCATCTGCATGAATATGAAAAGGTAATGACTAGTTCAGACCCTTGAGCATCGGTGCTTGAGTCAAGGCATGTTCGAGCTTCAAGAAAGCTTCATGGCATGCAAAGGTCCAATTAAACTCCATATCCTTATTCAAAAGACAATATAAAGGTCTTGCAATTTTACTAAAATCCT
This sequence comes from Cryptomeria japonica, assembly GCF_030272615.1. Classification (NCBI taxonomy): domain Eukaryota; kingdom Viridiplantae; phylum Streptophyta; class Pinopsida; order Cupressales; family Cupressaceae; genus Cryptomeria; species Cryptomeria japonica. The sequence goes on from NC_081408.1 coordinate 262,315,270, forward strand.
TAATAAACCTTCTATAATATCTAGGATGACCAAAGAAACTTTGGACATCCTTTTGCTTTGTAGGTGCAGGAGGTTTTGAATGACTTCAATTCTGGCTGGGTCAACCTATATTCTAATTATAGAAATATGATGACCAAGAACTACACCTTACCACATCATCATAAAGCATTTTTCACTATTCAATGATAAATTGTAGTCTTCACACCTCTTCAAAACTTTCTTCAGATTCTTCAATGCCTCTTCAAATTCTAAACCATAAGTGGTAAAATCATTCATATAGATCTCCATGTTGTCTTGGGAAATATCTGAAAATATGCTTATTATTGCTCTTTGAAAAGTAGTTGGAGCATTACACAACCCAAAAGGAAGAACAAAATATGCATATGTCCCCCAAGGGCAAGTAAATGTAGTCTTTTCCTGATCCTCGGGAACAATTTGAATCTAGTTGTAGCCACTGAATCCATCCAGGAATGAAAAGTACCACTTCCCTGCCAAGGAATCTAATACCTGATCCACAAATAGTAATGGAAAATGATCCTTCCTAGTTTTTAAGTTAAATTCTCTATAATCTACACATGCCCGCTATTTACCTCCTTTCTTTGGAACTATGACTAGAGGTGACACCCACCGACTATCCGATATAGGATAGATAAATCCAGCATTTAATAATTTTTGTAGTTCCTCTTTAACTATCTCCCTTAATGCAGGATTAACTCTTCTTTGTGGTTGTCTAAGCGATCTACAATCTTCTTTGATATAAATCAGTGGGTACAAACTATAGGATCAATTCCTTGCATATCTTTGTAATCCCATGCAAAAGCGTGTTGATGACATTTAAGCAATTCAACCAGTGTTAACCTTTGAGTCTCTATGAGTTGATTGTTGACATTCAAATATTTATTTGGATCAACTTCCACTTTGACAGTAAGATCTACTTGAGATGCTTCAAAAAAATGAGAAGTGCATACTTCCTTCAACAACAACGTATGCAATATATTAGTGGTTGCAGGAAAGATGCTGTAATATTTGATGTTAACTCCTATGACTACAACTCCAGATTAAACTGATTTGCCAGAATTTTAGAGAGGATCAAATTATCGTCCTGGATTCGTATGAATGATTCTTTGTTAATCATCATAAGATGATTGATAGAGTTGACTTCCTACTCAAATTCTTCTCCCATGTTAGGCCAAACAACTTATTCTTGTTCAAGTTGGGGCTAAGCAGGTGAATATAGAGCCAGAGTTTTAGTATTATTTCCATAAAAAATAGTCATGTCCCCTTACCAACATCCAATATATGCATCGACTGTAACAAGCCAAGGTCTCCTTAAAATAACCGGATATCCCCCAATGTAGCTTTAGGAGACAAGATCATAAAATTTGTCGGATATTCCTAGGAGTCTAAAGTAACAACCGCATCTTCAATCATACCATTAGGCCAAACTGTGGAACTGGCAGCAAGCTGCAGGACTGTAGGAGTATGCCTGAGACTGGTTATGTTAAGTTTTTGCATAATATCTCTTATCATTACATTGATGGCTTCTCCCAAATATATTAAGGCATTCTTTATCTGAGTGCCATTGATGACTATTTTCACAATAGGACTACCAGGGTCAGAATATTTAGGAATTGAAACTTTTCCCAACATATTATCAGCCAGTTAACCCATTACATGTATTGTTTGCGGATCCTTTTTCTTTCTGCTAGGTTTCTTTAAACATGCCTCTTAAATTGCTTTACCATAAATAGGGACATCCTTAATAGCTTGAAATAATGGAATTTTAACACATGTGTTTCAGCTGATCTATGATATCAAAATTTATATCATCTTGCTGAGAAATCTCTTCAACTTGCAACCTTTGAGGAAATGGGGGTATTTTCTGATTCCGAGGTATTTGGGTTGCTAGGCTAGATATTTCCTTTTCCTTTTGTATCTCAGTTATAACTAGAGGGGATGGGTTGGGTAAAGTTGTCCCAGATCTAAGGTGAATATCACTAATAAAAAGATAATAAGTTAGATATTGATTAGGATCAGTTGAATAAACTTGTTGTTGCTATTGTGGCTTGCTATTAGGATTTGGGATGGGTTAAGTGGGCAACTGTGTAGGTTTAGGTGGAATGGTATTGGCAATAGGAGGAGGCATTATAGAAGGCTGTTGTGGCTGCTGATAACCAGAAGGCTAATTTGTCAATTGCTGACCTCCTCTCTATTGAGGGGTAGGTTGCCAATTCCCTTGGAATGATTGCCATGGTCCCTGAGACTGAGACCAATTTCCTTAATTTTGCCCTTGGTATTGAGGATTATACCAATTTTGATAATTTCCAAAATTTTGAGCATATGGAGATTGTCATTGATTATTTTGTGCATAGGAATTTCCACTATAACCAAAAAAAGAAAGTGGATCAGGAGGAATACCTTGTCTTGGAAACTTTGGCATCCTTTGAGCAGCATAGAAAACTTGTTCATCATCTCCTTGTATTGTCTTGAAATCAAGAACTTCAAGATTTGCAACCATCTTACATCTGCAGTCTCTTTTCTTATGTCTACAATGTGGGCAGAATTTTGCAAGGATTGTATCAGCTTCCTCATGCTTCTTCTTAGCTTGAAGTGTGTCTAACTAAGTAGCCATATTGTTTATGATATCCTCCTTAAAATCCTTCAAAAGGTGGCTAAGATCCATTCAAGAAACTCCATTACTGGATGTTGATGAAGAAATTCCCGGCTTGAAACACCTACTCTTTTTAGAAGAAGATCTGAAATACTTCTGACAAATTTGACCAATGTCATTCCATGTTGCTTGTGTTATATCACCACCTCCCATAAGGTCCAAATCATCCATGAATTCATCATAGATTCCCCTTAAAAATATTAACTTAAGAGAATCTTCATTTAGAGTACTATGCTTGGACTTCTTGACACTGAATAAAAATCTCTCCAGATAATTTTCTAGACTTTCATCTTCCTTCTGTGTCATTCTAAAAATATCATCCCCATGGCGGTCAGTCCCTCTACAATAATCTTTATATTTCACAAGAAACAACCATTTCATCTCATCCCATGTAGTGTTTGTACTACTCCCTAGACTCATAAACCATCTCAAAGTTGATTCTTTTAAAGTGGCAGGAAATATTTTGAGTTTATGGGCATCTGTAGTATAATCATAACTCCTGTAGATGTATAAACCTGACCACTATCCTAAATGAATATTTAATATTTATTTTAACCATATTCCTCCTATTAATTAAATTCTATTTAATTAATTCCTTCACATTCATCTATTTGATTATGTAAATTACTCAATTTATTTAATTAAGTTCACCTAAACCTTTTCTAGCCTTTGATTAAATAAATCACGTTATTTAATTAATTCCCCTTTCTCCATTTTTAATTAAATTTACATTTAATTAAATTTATCCTTGCAAATAAATAAATCTAATTTATTTATTTAAATCCCCCCACTCGTATTTATGCAAGTTGCATCTATTTGGTTGAAATAAAGTAATTTTATTTTAATTAGAATCCTTTTCCCTCCATTTGCATTTTCCTACATCTCCCACTTGCCTCCTTAACCCCCTTCTAGATTCTTCTAATCACTTCCAATTTAGCCTAATCCATTTCCTAAATATTGTCACAATCCTAAGCAAAGAGAAGTCACTTCTCAAAGCCTCCAAAGTCTTTGAAAACCATTAAAGGCTTTATGTCCTCAACAAGTTAACCCTAAAAGTCTTCCAAACCATTTAAGGCTCTTACATAACCATTAATGGTTAACTCAACCTTCTTGCATGGTTAGATAATTTCTCTCTAACTCAACCCTCATCTAACCCAAGGGTCTCGTCAAGCATTCATGGCTTTAACCTTGGTTATTTCTTTAACCCTTTCATAAGAGTTTATCCTTTGGGTAAAAGTTTTATCCATTCGATAACCCTAACCTAACCTTAACCTTACCTCCTAGGGTAACCTTCATGTCTTCTCAAGCATTTAATTCTTCTTTCATCTCCTCTCAAGCAACCTCTTGTTAGCAATTGTCACCATTTCATTGGTGAGAATTGTGAACATGGATTGATTAACTTTCAATCCCGACCCTTGTTAAGATTATTCAATCTTGAGCAACCATTGCCCTATTTTTCCTATAAATAGAGCCCATTCCTTTTTCAAAATATAGAAGTCTTTGTGCATCAAACTTATAGTCATTTTGCTAATGATGTATCCAAGTCTTCATGCATCAAACTTATAGTCTAATTAACTAAGCATTTTAGCCTCTCTTTGTTAAATCATCCTAATAGCATTTAGAAGCATTTTAATATCATAGAATATCCATGTTAGACTAGTAAATCATTGGTAGGATAATTACCTAATCTTATCATCATCTTTATGCTAGCTTAATCATCATAGATTAAATACCATACATATCTAGGAATGCATTCATGCATAATAATCAAACATCACTTGTTCTTGGAGTTGTCATTCCTAAGTCACTTTTCTCAGTGATCTGAGAGCAAAGGCATTGACTTTAGGGATCCTATGAGATAGAGAACAATGGGACACCCCTTGGGATGTTGAGCTATTGCAGTATAGTTTCTATAACTTGCACCAAGAGTCTTATTGGTGTGGGCCTTTTTTAATCGGACTTTTACATTTATGTCACCCTCATTTCCCGCACATATTTCTGGCGCCCATCGTGGGGCACATCCCCATAAATAATATCATTTTTTATGCAAGATCAAGACTACAAGCACGCGAGAATGTTGTTTTAGCACATCGGTAAATTTTGTTAGTGCATTCGGGGTAAACAATAGTGCTTTTGATGTACTGTTTAGCGCATCAGACCCTTTTTCTAGCACATTCAAGCTCTCTGTTAGCGCATAACAGTTTCGGTTTCTTTCCTGCACGATTGGACAATAGTGTAGCGCATTCAGTAACTAGTGTAGTGCATAGGAGACTTTTTGTAGTGCATCCGTGACTTTCTGTAGTGCCTCTGTGCAGAAGTCCAACGCGTGATTTTGACAAAGAGAAAGCATAAATTGTAACCGAAGTAAGGAAAAAATAGGCTTGTGTAAGCCCACCCAAGATTTGACATTTCACTAAGTTTTCTTCTTGTAGGTCACTGACAATTTCTTGCAGGTTTGGAAGAAGTTAAAGTAGGAATTTAATTCTTTTTTTCTTTTCAAGTTGGATAAAAATAATTTATTTTCCTTTAGTTTTAAAAAAGAATCTCATCTTTTCATTTTGGGCTTAAAATCTACTACATCTTCATTTGGGTTTAAAAATAATCTCATTGTTAGGTAAAAAGAACAACAAAACAAACTCTTTACTTTCTTGCAAAGTTAGGAAAAACATTTCAATTTGGGTTTAAAAAGAACAACAAACTTGCTTTTCAGTTTGCAAAGGGTAAAAAGAATCACATTTTCCTTTGGTGCATAAAACAAACTCATTTTCATTTCACAAAGGATAAAAAGAACCTCACTTATTATTTTGTGTAAAACAAAGGAGTTTTTCATTTCATGATTTATTTTGTTGACCAGGATTTCATTTTCTGAGATAGAAAAAAATTTCTATAAAGAGGTAAAAAGAACACCATGCTTTTTGGAGCAACATCTCCAAATAGAAATTTAGAAAATCATTGCTTTGAAGGATAAAAACAACACTTGTTTGCTTTGTCTCTAAAGTGGAAGGTATATGCTCTCCCCTTAACCAGGTGACCAAAAAGCCAAACCACTTTTAAAAACTTTCTTTACTTCAATATTTTTAAATCCTTTAGCAGGTCTGCCCTCCTGAGTTGCTCTTAGAGCACCATTCATGGCCAGTGAGAGTGGAATGACCTAACTGGGAAATGACTTTATCGCCAAGTGTTCCAACCCACTATAATCAAATGTGGAGGCTGACGAAAGTCCCCTTCAATGGTTTTGCTCAGCGATTAGCCTTCCCCTAGTATGTTTAAGATATGTAAAGCCTTTGTTCTAAAGGTTGGGAAGCCTCCCGAGGGATTTTATCACTAAAGACCAAATGGAAGCCTGATTAAGAACCTTAGCATTAGAAGCTTTGAGACGAGTTAGTAACCAGACATCTTCAATATCATAGTGCAAGGGTGGGGAAGAATCCACCCCCAAGATCACTCACCATATATCTTCCAAGATAACTACTCAATTATGAAGCAATTCACTTTGAGTTAAATTCTGGCAAAAGGCAAAAAAACGGGCGCCCTCTAGGAGGTGAGAAGGTTGTTTGAGCTGACAGAGTATCGAGACTAGTGGGCAATGATATTGTTGATGACCCTTGAATAAAGAGTCTGCTTGATTTGTTTTTTTTAATCTAAACCAGTGAAAACATCGGGGATTTGAACACATCCTCATAGAACATATACTACTTGTTTAGCATAGGCAAAAATTGTTATCTCTTTTATGTGTTGTGTTTTCAATTTATTTTTCAGAAAATCATCCATCAAAAACACAAGTGTTAGTTTTCAAAATAGCAAAAACAAAGAAATCGTGACAGTTAGCACATAGGAGCAACATCCTAGCACGTAGAAACCATTCTATAAAGCATTTCAACCTAACCTTAGCGCTTTCATTAGTCAAATTAGCGCATAACCAGTATAATACTAGTGAAATTCCCAGTAGCACTTTCCATCATCAGTCTAGTGCATTTAGACATCAGCGTAGCACATTCAAGACATATCATAGCACTTCCAGTCCAAAAAACAGCGCATAATCAGGACATATTAGTGCATAACCCATCCAAAGCAGTCATTTTCAAACAATCTAACTAGTGCATAGGAGAGGAAACATAGTGCATCTTGAACATTCTTTAGCGCATTCAGTCTCTGTCTTAGTGCATGATCAAAACTAGGAAAAACAGAGAGCAAATCAGCCACCTTGGGAGAATTTTATCGATATTTTCACATACCCTTTCAGGTATTTTAGCAAACTCAATAGCAAAACTTTGAATCCGATCATCAGTGAGAAAAATTCTAAATCCAACAAGGCGTTCTTAGAACAAATTTTTCAAATCATCAACTAGATTGAGATAAGACTTCATCCAACAAAATCAGGAAGTATCAGAAACAGTGATCAAAGTTTCACCATCCAATGGATTCTATCAAAAACCAATACCTAGTTTTATCCTTAAGTTGTCAAAGCAAGTTTCCATATCAGGAGACTTTATCCATATCATTTGACACACTTTGTCATTGAGGCGAATCTAACTAAACCTCTACTTGATAAAGTAAACTTGAGTATTCAAACGAAGTATCCAAATCCAACATCAATGTCAACCTTTGATTATTCATGTATGACCACTCCTCATATTTTGAGAAGAACAAGTCTTCATCAAAAAACTAAGTTGAAGAAGAGACAACCTAGTTCTAAGGCACTTGTGAGAAGGAATAAATTTCTCTATATCAATTGTCAACTCTTTGCATCACATCGTGCATTCTTGTGTCACATGCGATTGTATATCCAAGATAAAATAAATGAGTTTGACAAGGAACCTTTGAGAAGTAGGGCTTACATTCAGAAAGTGGCATTCAACCAACACCTAAATCATGAAGGAAAGATTAACCCCGCTTTATTCCCATGGGTCTATATCACATATAACGAAGCTCAACCTGAACTGCCAACACCACCCAGAATGCCCATAGAAGATAAAGAATTCATCACGCTAGAAACTTACTAAATGTTTGTTGTCACTCGATCTCAGATAAACAAACAAAAAGAATCACAACCAAAATCAAGTATGGGTCGTAGATTATCCAATCCTTTTGATGAGTATGCCAATATGGGTGAAACAAAGATCACTAAGGAACTTCTCCAAGAATGTCAAGAAAACGGAACCTTCCAAAAACTCAAGGAAAGACTTATTGAAGCAGATAAGGAAAAATATATACTCATGCTAACTAGAAAAGGAGTTAAACTTCCTGAAGATTTTGATACCGAAAACTTAAGGAATGTAGACGAGAGAATTTTAAGAACAAGGTCTAGAAATTATGCCTATCAAGACCAACAAAGAGAAGAAGAAATACATGACCCAAAAAACATACACGAGTAAGACAACACCCATGAACATAACCATGCCCGCAATCGGGACAATCTTAATGAAAGAGAGGAAGCTCTCCCTTGAAGTACAAATGCGCCCATGGTTGCTCTTACACAAAAAATCCAAATGCTACAAAGACAAATCCAAGACATGCAACAAGGAACCACGGTGCGATACTTCTTGGACGAGATCTGTCCTTATCCTTTTGATAGGAGATTGAACATGATAACTTTTCCCCCAAATTCAGATATAGCAAAGTATGACAAGTACGATGGTAAAAGTGATCCTCGTGATCATGTTTGGGAATTTTGTACCATAAGCCTAGAGTTTTCTCATGATGACACTTACTTAATGAGACTATTCCCAAGAAGTTTGGGAAGGCAAACAATGGACTGGTTGTCTAAACTTACACCTCCCATCAGATCATTTAATGAGTTGGTAAACAAATTTATCACGCAATACTCCTATAACATTCAACACACAATCACCATGTTGTATGTGTGTAACACCAAACAAAAGAACAATGAAACATTCATGGTGTTTCTTCAGCGGTGGAGACATATGGTTTTGAGGTATCCTTGAGACGTGCCTGAAAAGGAAAAGATGGAGATATTTATTGATAATCTAAATAGTGAGATGAGTTATCAACTCAAACTCCAATGCATACCATCTTTTGCCAAGTTGATAGAAAACGGAATCCAAGTGGAGGAAGCCTACATCAAGAAAGGAACATTGAAGTTCTTTAAGGAAGGATTCAACTCGTCAAACATTAACCCCTTTAACAATCAAAATAACAACAACACTTTAGAAAAATCCAGATTTTGGTCAAGGAACAAAAACGTTGTTAATGATGGGGTAGTTGATGCTAATAATGTGAAGTCCAAATAACCAGTATTGGCTTTATCAGGTAACCAACCATCCAACAAAAATCAAAAAAGTGTTAATCAAGGCACTAACACTTATCTGTAAAATACCAATCAAGGCACTTCAACATCAAACACCAATAACACTAACCAAGGCAATAACAATAACCAAGGCAACAACACTAATAACACTAACCAAGGCAACAACAATAACCAAGACAACAACACTAACCGAGGGAATAATGCAAACCAGAGAGGCAACACCAATGCTTTCCCATGTAGACGCATCTACACACCATTAGGACAAACCTTAGAATCAGTATTTTGATAACTCTTGGTGAATAAGATTATCACATTGCTAGCCATGAACAACTTTGAACCCCAGGTCAAACCACCTTGGTGGAATGACTCGCATTTTTGTGATTGTCATCGAAACAAAGGACATCACACAAATGATTGCATGAGGCTTAAGAACATTGTTCAAGACATGATCAATAGAGGAAATTTAATAGTTGATAGTCACAAAATGAATGGTGACCATGATGCCTTTAAAAATCCTCTTCCGAATTACAACAAGGGAGGAGCTTCAACATCAAACAATACCGGAGGAGCTCATATAAATCACCTATACAATAACACCATCAATCACATATCGACAGAGGACAACCAAGTAAATGTCATAAAAATCAAGGACAAGCAAGAACATGAGTTGGTAATGTGACAATCAAAGCACAAAAATACATCTTGAAAGGGAACACATCTGTTGTCCTCATTTTTGTTTTAAAAAATGAAGGACCATTACATAAAAAAATTGTCAAAAAATGAAAAAATTACTCTATGGAATGCTTCTCGAGGTAGAATTTCACTTGATCCTTGGACAGGCTTAATCCTTAGTCCATCCTCAAACCACGCTTCAAATTTCATCATATTCTGGGTTCGTTTGCTATGTTTTTCCTTCAATTTTGGGTTTTTTCTCCCTGGCTGCAGGTGGGAAATTTTCCTTGAATTGCAAGTTTTAATGATTTTCTTTGTTTTAGTCTTTGTAGGGAAATTTTTGGCTAATTACAAGTGCACTTTATTGAAAAAAGAACTTGTAACTTACTTTTTATTTCCCCCTTGATGCTTTTTCGCTTTTTAAGTCATAATAGGGATTTTTTGGATAAGTTACAACTTAATTTTAAATTGCATATTTAAAAGTCACTTGTAATTCTTTTGAAAAAACCCTATTTTAATGTATTTTGCTTGTAATGGGGATTTTATTCCCCTATTACATGTGTTGAGTTATTAAAACTTGTTGTAGGGATTTTATTTTCCCTTTACAACTTATTTATAACTTGCATATCTCTCTCCAAAACCCGATTTTGCTTAGAAATGGAATAAAGTGACAATTTTAAACTTGCTATTGTGCCCAAAAAACCCGATTTTCTCCATAAAGTGTAAATTGAGGAATTTTAAACTTGCAATTGGATTTCTAAAACCCGATTTTACCTTGTTGAGAGAAAAGTAACATTTTAAACTTGTAATATGGGAATTAAAACCCGATTTTCACTATTACATGTAAAATGAAACTTGTTGTTCTTTCCGAAAAACCCAACCAGCAATATTGGAGGATTTTGTTGAAGATTCCAACGGTTTTTGTGGAGAAATTCAAGGAGGAGGAAGGCATTTTGGATTCCTTTCTATTTTCATGCATTTTCCAACTCTCTTCACGCCATTTGGAAGACATTATCGTTGGTTTTATGGTGTTTTAAAAGCAAAAACATTTTTAAAAAATGCTATGATTTGCATCATTCAAGTGCCACAAATCTTGTCTTTCCTAAATCATTTTGGCTTGTATTGCCTAGGTGTGGAGATTGGGTGCTTTACTTGACCGATTTTTCATGCTTTTAATGGGCATTTTGATACATATGACATTTTTTCAAAAACGTGGCTAGGGTTTGAATCTTCTTCTTTTGTCTATAAGAGATTCTTTCTCTTCACGATAGTTATATGTTTTGTTTTGTTGTTGCCTAAAACCGGTTTTGTGAGAGATTTTCCCCTTTGTTCCAAGTTTGCAAAGCAATTTGCAAATTGCATTGTATTTCCCCATTTTCCCTCTTTACTCGCATTCGGGATTTAAAAACCCGATTGCATGTAAGATGAAAATAGTTGATATACCCCTTTGGTTGAAAAATCTTAACCATCTTTTGGTGAAATTCCAAGTTTCAAAGTTGGAAAAAGCTTGTTTTTCTAAAATCGGGTTTTTAAAACTTGATTACAAGTAAAAGTTCTTCCCATTTTTCATATGATCAACATGGAAAAGTTCTTCAAAAATCCATTCATAACCATCTGCACTTGTTGTTTTTGGTCATAAGCTTCATTTCCCTCATATCAAGATCACTATTCCCACCATTTCATCTACTCATTTCACACCTTCATTCATTTTCCCCATTTAAAGTCTACCTGAGGTCAGACATCCAGAACCCGAAATTGGTCCAAAATGCACTCAAAAAACACTTGAAAATGAGTCTTAAAGGTCCAATTAAAAGTGCAAACTTGTAGTTACCCAGTACACATATGAAGTTGCATGTTTGTTCTCCACAATTGCAAGTTAATGCTCTTGTTTATCCCACACATGTAATGCAGCTTCCAAAACTTGAAATTCACTTTTGAGCCCATTTTTGCATCAATTTATCCCTTCCCTTGTCAGTCTGGTTTGCATACACGACCTACCAAATCAATGGATTAAGGCATGGGCCTTATTTTGCAAGTAGATTTCAAGATTGGAGGATGATACAAAGAATAGATACAATAACAATTCATGGTTGAGAGCATAGAATGCTTTCAAGACAAAGATGGTCATGACATAAAAAGAGGAAGGCAACCCTTTCCCTCTTGAAAAGCTAGTACTACCCCAAGAAAGAAGATAAGGATGCAAGTTCTCATTTCGGTTCAAGATGTCTTTACCAATCCAGAATACTTCAAGTTCTAGCATCCTGAAGTGACATGAAGATCATCGCGGACAAAGGATGATGCAGTTAGAGTCATGTCTTTAGACACACAAAATAGTTTTAGTTATGTATTTGTCATTTTGTTTTGACAAGTTACATGTAAAAAATAACTTTGTAATTGCAAGTTAACTTATTACTTGCACTTTTGTAATTACATGTAAAGCAACTACAAGTTGAGTTCAATTGGGACTGTAGTTGGAATAAGTCATAGTTAATTGTTGAATAAGTCTTGGTGGTTGAGAGAATTTCTCAAGTTAGTTGGGATCCTACCACCTTTTTCTCATGACTCCTCTCCTATAAATACTTGAGGGGGTCTATTGTAATTTTATCTTTTGGAAAGCAAGCAAAAACTCTGCCAAATTTACAGGAAAGAATTCTTTGAGCTTTCATGTGTGAATTCAAGAATTGAAAGGAATAGAAGGAAATTGCTCGAGCTTTGAGTCTTTGTGCTACATACTTGAGTTTGTGTTCTATATTATCTTTCTTGAAAGTTTTTCTTCAAAGAACTTAATTGAATGGTATTTGCAGTCTTTGTGCTGCAAGTATTTGAGGTTAATATAAATTAGAATAAATATTGTTTTGAGAGGAGTTGTAAGTCTTTGTGCATGCACTTATTCTTAAGAGAGTTTAGAAGCAGATTTTGTGAGAAATAGTTGTGATTCTTTGAGCTTATACTACTTCCCATTATTTTAAGTAGAAAAGAATAAGATATTCCAGTCTTTGAGTTGTTATAATTTGTTCTTGATAGTGTTAATATAGAAAAGGGTAGATAGGACTTCATATTATCAAGACTTTGAGCTTGATATTGTTGTGTCGTCTCGAAGGAAGTGACAAAAGTCTTTGAGCTTTCAGGAAACTTCATTTCCTTTCTCTCATTTCATTTCAAAAGTTGTTACTATTATTTTATGTTAAATTACTATCACTTTTCTGTGAAGAGAAAAGGATATTGGCTTTCTTGAAAGAAGAAGAAAGACTGTTGTCCCATCCTATTTTATTTTTTAAGTTGTAGTTAGATAGGGGGAGCCTTCCCTTAATTAGGAGAGTTTTACTCACACACTGTGGTTGAAACCACAATTTTGTATATTTCCCCAAGTGTACAAAATTTTCAACCAACAATATCAACATCCACAACTATCCCCAAGACTCAATATAACTTGGTTGATCAACTGCGGAAAAATCCCGCTCAAATATCCATACTAGAGTTGCTCAAACTCTCCCCAAAACACAAAGATATCTTGGAACAAGCACTTGTTGAAATAAATGTTCCTAAAGATCGGGACATTGATAGATTCCAAGCCATGGTGGCTCATATGACAAGGCCTCATAACCTTACCTTTTCAAAACATGATGATGTCTCCTTGAATCATCCGCATAACACTCCGCTCCATATTGAAGTCTTAGTCTCTAAACATTGAGTAAAAAGAGTGTTAATAGATGCAGGAGTTGGCCTCAATATCTGTACTTTAAAGCTTATCCATGCATTGGGCTTCTCTAAGTAGTCTATTGATCCAAACAAGAAGATCACAATCAAAGTCTATGATGATGAAGAAAGGTCATCCAAAGGAACAATGATATTACCTTTTCAGGTAGGACCCATACAAAAGGACACTATGTGCCAAGTCTTGGACATAGACTTAACATAAAATATTCTATTGGGTCATCCTTGGATACATGAAATGCAAGCAATGCCTTCGACATATCATCAATGTATCAAGTTCCCGTGCAATGGACATGAAATTTCCATATCTACAGATAATAACCCTTTTCAACATTGCAATGCTATGGGGGCAGCTCAAGACATCTTGGTTCCACACAATAGGGAGGCCCAGACTTCCTCAGCATCCAATCATCATCAAGAAGAACTCAAGTCTTTATCCATAAACTTTAAGCAAAAAATGAAAATCAAAGACTAAGGCATGGGGGAATACTCTTTTGAACTCTCATGTCTATCAAAATTGCCAACATCATTGAAATCTTATGGACAACCTTCTGCATCAACACATCAAGCAACAAAACCCATCACCAAGTTTGATGGTAAGTTTATCCAATTGGGCACACTAGCCAGTGAATCAGAAGAGAAAGACATCCTTAGTTGGCTATACAAGGATGAAGAAGAAGTCAAAGCTACTACTGCAGAGGTGGCCATACCAACACAACAATATGGAAAAGGATTTTGGATCGTGCAACAGATGGGATACAATGACAAAGGACCTATAGGCAAGCATCAAGAAGGCCTTACAGAACCTCTGCAACTTCCTTCACAATTTGCGAGAGATAGGACTGGGATATGGAAAAAATGTACCACCTAGGCAAAAGCAAAATAAATATCAGAAACCTCGGTGGAGAGAAAAGAAGAAATATAATAAAAACTTGTGGCAAGAGGCACTACACCAAGCAGCAGAAATGACAAGGAAAGAGCAAGAACATCAGGAAAATGGGAAATGACAAGAGAAACTGACCATTCAAAGGGAATAAATCTCTTATAAGAAAGTGCATCATGTACAAAAACCTGATCAAATCAAGGTAGAGCCACCACTCGATGAAATTACTACTCACCAAAGGGAAATGGTGTATGAACAAATGCAAAGGGTACAAGAAGGCTCTGATTCCAAATCAGAAAAAAATACAAGATTGGTATCAATTGTTAGAGATCTTTTCTCACCATACAACATACCTGTTAGAAGCAATGAGATACTCTGGGACGGTAACTCTGAAACTAATTCTAATAAATATGAATGGGGTAGTTGTTTAGATGTTACTAAAGATATTAAGGTCGATACCATCCATTCATACACACCCCTTTCTCAGGAGGGATAAGGCGCAGAGTCTCGACCACTTGAATTCAAACCATGACATATCTACAAGGCTAGTGAGAATGAGTAGTGGCAATACGAACAAGGCTACATCAAAGATAATACCATCGAAGACCTTGACAATGTCATAAACCTAACCAGTATCCTGAACAACTATAACGATGCCTATATCATGACACTTACCGCAACCGATCTCAACCCACCAAATGACTCCTTACCGCTTGTATATCCTGATCTCATAGACTGGGAAGAATCTAAACACCATGATATACCAATTTTCCCAGATGATGAATCCATTGTCCAGTATCTATGTTCAGTCAACCCAGAAACATGCTTTACCAGGGAACAAAATAACGATATCTACAATCAGGGGAGTGTCAAGTCTCTCAGTCACAAAAATGAAAGAAACAAAGGATCTAATGATGAAAACCAGTCAATGGTAGCATTAGATCACAAAAAGGTAACAATAAAGGACACATATGCAGGTGAAAACCTTTTTGAGGCACCCAAAGATGGGAGACTTGACACTCTTCCTAAAAATTATCTAGAGAGCTCACCCATATTTATTAAGCCAACTCAATCAATAAACATCAGTACTGAAGCAACAGTCATAACCATACACCTATCAAAATCACTGACAGAAGAAAAGCAACCAGATTTTATCAAATTCTTCAACGAAAAGCAAATCAATTTTGCTTGGTCCTATGCTAATATGCTCGGAATAGATTTGAACCTAATCATGAATCATTTATCCATCGCTCCAGGTGCTAAGCCAGTCAAACAGAAATTAAGAAAGATGAATTTGCATGTGGCATTATTGGTCAAAGAAGAACTAAAGAAGTTATTAGACATCGGATTCATCTGACCTATAGACTATGTTGAATGGATTTCAAACATTGTACCAGTTTCAAAACCTAACGAAAGCATCAGAATATGCACAGATTTTAGAGATGTCAACAAAGAATGTCCAAAGGATGAATTTCCTTTGTCAAGCATTGACATAATTGTGGATATAACAGTAAGCCACATAATGCTATCATTAATGGACGGTTTCTCTAGCTATAATCAAATCAAGATTGCCCCAGAGGATCAAGATAAAACTGCGTTCACTTGTCCATGGGGAACGTATTGTTGGAACGTCATGCCTTTCGGCTTCAAAAATGTGGGAGCAACTTATCAAAGAGCCATGATGACAATCTTCCACAATATGATGCATACCTTCATGGAGAACTATGTGGATGATTTACTGGCTAAATCATTCACTCATGTAGAATATCTGGCCATATTAGATAAAATCTTTCAAATATTGGAGCAATTAAAGGGCAGACTAAACCCTAAGAAGTGTGTCTTTGGGGTCACATCAGAAAACTATTAGGCTACATTGTGTCAGAAAAGGGCATTGAAGTAGGTCCAGCAAAGGTACAGGCCATCATGGAGATGCCACCTCCCAGGATCATTAGCCAACTCAGATCTTTGCATGGATGGTTGTAGTCTATCAGGTGATTCATAGCTCAACTAGCAGATAAATGTCTACCATTCAATCATCTGCTACATAATAATATACCTTTCAGATGGGAAGACAAGTGTGCGGAGTCATTTCACCAGCTTAAACAATATCTGATGAATCTGCCAGTTTTGCTACCACCAATAGCAAGCAAGTTTCTCATTCTCTATATATCAACAACTGAAGTATCATTGGGGGAATTGCTAGCACAAGAAGATCCGGAAGGCAAGGAATGAGCTATTTATTACATCAACAGAACTCTGAACATTTATGAGCTAAATTATACATTCATTGAGAAGGCTTGTTTAGCCATGGTGTTCGCCTCTCAAAATTTATGCCACTACATGCTAGCTCACACAATCAAGCTGGTAGCAAAAATTTATCCTCTCAAGTATTTACTCAGCAAGGCAGCTCTTATAGGATTATTGGCTAAGTGGGTCATGATTCTCAGTGAATTTGACATCTAGTACATAGAACATTGGGCTATCAAAGGATGGGTAATTGCAGATCAACTGGTTGAAGTGCCACTACCTGATCAACAACCAATCCAGGTTGAATTTCTAGACATGGATGTACTCACTGTCACACCCAAACACCAGACCCTGTACTTTGATAGATCCTATACACAACATGGATCAGGTGCCGACATCTTGTTCGTTACTCTTGAAGGGCACACAATTCCACAATCTTATAGACTAGTGTTTCCATATACCAACAACATCATTGAATATGAAGCCCTAGTAACAAGAATAAATATGGTTTTGGAATGGAGAATCACATAATTGAGAGTCTATGGGGATTCTCAATTAGTCATCAATTAGATCAACAATGAATATCAGACAAAGGATGATAAGCTAATGCCCTATAAGAGAATGGTGGATGATTTCAAACAGTACTTTGTGTACATCACCTTTGAGAAAATACCAAGATTGGACAATAGAGTTGTTGATGCAATGGCCTCTATCACTTCACTGCTGCAAATTCCAGACAAACAGAGTCGTTACGAGTTCCTCGTAGAGCAATTATTTTCCCCAACCTATGACAATTCTGCTTCCCAAGTCATCTATGCCTTATTAGGTTCAGACTCACCTCTATATGGGACAATTTATGATTACCTTAAGAACAATACTCTTCCACCTGACTTGTCTCACAACCAAAAATATAGCTTCATTCGAAAAGCCACACATTATACCTTAACCACTGACACACTTTACGGTCGAGGTCTAGATGGTACTCTTCTTCGATGCCTCAATAGTAATGAATCTGACTCTGCCTTGCACGAGCTTCACGAGGGTATTTGTGGTACGCATTCAAGTGGTCCTACTCTCACCAAGAAACTTCTGAGAATGGGATATTACTAGTTGACAATGGAGAAAGAGCCTTATCAATTTGCAAAGAAATGTCCTAAGTGCCAAATTCATGGCAATCTTATCCATGCACCAGCACAGCAGCTACAGTTGTTCACTAAATCTTGGCCTTTTTGTCAATGGGGACTTGATTTAGTAGGGAAAATTCATCCTTCTTCTTCAAATGGACACAATTTCATTATCACTGCAACAGAGTATTTCACAAAGTGGATTGAAGAAGTCCCGATGACCACTGTAACTGTAAAACAGATCGCCTAATTTATTCTCAATTATCTCATTTGCAGATATGGCATTCCCAGTTCCATCATCACCGACACATCACCGACAACGGGCATCCTTTCAAAATCAAGATGTACGGGAGCTATGTGAAATATTTAAAATCCAACATCGCTTCTCCACACCTTACTACCCACAGGGGAATGGTCAAGCAAAGGTATCAAATAAAAAAATTCTGAAAATCCTTAAGAAAATAGTAAATGATGCGAGCAAGGATTGGCATTTACAACTCAATCCGACACTTTGGGCATATAGGACTAGTATCCAAACACCTACAAGGGCTACACCATATGCATTGGTGTACGGATCAGAATCAATTCTACCTCTTGAGGTAGAAATTCCATCTCTCCGAGTATCCTTAAAGGGCCTCATACCAAATGAGGGATATCAGGTAAACAGGTTGCATGAACTAGAGCTTCTTGATGAAAAACAACAACATGCCTATGACCATCTCAAGGCATACCAGAAGTGAATGTGAAGAAGCTATAATCACAAAGTCATCCCTGGGGCTTTCAAAGTCAGTGATCTTGTACTAAAATACAATCCCAGAAATCAACAAGATCAAGAAAAGAAGGGGAAGTTTGAACCTATCTGGTTGGGTCCCTTTGTCATCATATCGGCCTATGGATCAGGTGCCTATCAGTTAACAACTTCAAAAGGGGGTGTACTCGATGAAGCAACCAACAGTATCCATCTGAATAAATTCTACACTTAAGTTGTCCAATGCACGGAAAAAAAATATATATATAAAAAAATAAAAAAATACAAAAAACAAAAAAATAAAAAAAGTGCAATAAAAACAAGTAGTGAAAATCTGGCAACAGGTGCTATTTGTGAGAGAACGGCTCCTCTATCTATCATTGCTCATATCTTTTACATCCATCTAGTCTCAGCTAAAGGCCATCTCCAGAACACTTATTCATGCCGCATTATCCCGGACATACTTAGAGTAGTCACTATCCTTGATTATCCAAAAACGCTTATCCATATCATATCCCACCATGGCTTGGTAATCAATGTGTATATCCATATTGATAGATATATATGACTAGGGGCAGTGTTCCTCTCACTTTAACCATTCTGACAAAAAGCAACAAAGATCACAACATGCTAAGGAAACAATGTCAACAACTGCTCATCGGGCTAGAAAACAAGACCATTATCCAACTGAAAAACTTTAGCTCACACATGATGGATGATTTTCTAAATAATGATTTGTTTACATATAGCATGAGGTTTTGACTATTTTGAATCTTAATTTTTGAAAATTAGATCTGATATTGAGCTAGAGAAGCAATGAAGGAATCTGATATTTTTTTGGTTTTCTGTCTGTGAGGCAATCAGTCGTACGGTGCAAATTTGTCTCGAGACATGATTGGAAACATATCATTGAAGAAATTTTCCACTTTTCACATGAAAATGGTTAACTCTTGTCTGTTTTACACAAGCAACATGCAAGTCATCTTGGTTCAATTATACCTCGATGCTTGTGCTGCCTTGCAATATCAAAATCCATGTAAGTTATACTCAGGTTGTTATGGTTCAATTATACCATGATGCTTGTATAAAATTTCAACATATCAAAAGCTCAATGATGACAAACAAAAACAGAGCACAAACAAATGACTAAAGCAGAAATGACAACGACATAATTAAAGTGATCATTTAGCAGCATATCATTTTGCATTAATCTCACATCATTATTATTATCATACATCTCATTTTCAAGATACATCTCACATCATTATCATTATCATACATCTCATTTTCAATATACATCTCACATCATTATCATTATCATTATCATACATCTCATTTTCAAGATACATCTCACAACATTATCATTATCATACATCTCATTTTCCAGATACATTTCATAAATCACAGTAATCAATACAATATATCATCACAATCTCGTCTCAGCATGAATCATACATCATCATCAAGATCAACAAAATTATTATCTAAGCATCACATCATCATCATAGAATCATCATATCAATGCACATCATCAATAACACATCACATGTGGATCAGAGAAAATCAGTTCCATATATATCTCAAAAATGGTCAAAATGTACAAGGGATATCATGTCTCTCAAAATACAACAAAATGATCAAAATACAACAGAGATAGGTCTCTCAGGTATGACTTTCTCCTGAGTTGGATGGTCTTGCAGTAGATGTCCCATCCCCTAGATCTCCACCAGGTGGATCACGTCAGGAATGCCCTATAACACCTCTTCTCTCTATCCTCGTATGACTACGACTAGATCGACTAGCTGCCACTGTTGCATAGCTAGGAGCTCTGTGACCTCTAGGGACCATCTCCTCGTATAGATGCCTATAATACTCAGCCTCCTTGGCCAAGTATTGTATCTCTCTCAGCGTGTCCCAAACTGGGGCACCAATTGTCGATCTCTCCAACCTGTCAGCAAGATCCTCTACCCGACCCTGATGCTCTCTCTCCATATCCCGCTCTGTAATGATCTGCGTAATTTGGCGCTATTGCACTAACACTTGTGCTTGCAGCTCCTGCATTGTGACATGTAGTGCTCTGATCTATGAATCTTGTCGATGGGTGGGTACCCTAAGCTGAACGGGTACCTGTGTCATGGTCCCAACCATACCTGTCCCTATCTAAGGTGCCAGTGGAGGTAGAACATTAGATCTCCTCTTTTGGGCAGGTCGCCTAACATACTCTATACCACCCACCGCCGCTAGCATTTCACCTACCTTACCAACCCCACCAGCACCAAGAACCAACCCTCGTCCTCTATCTAATCCACAACCTCCTTTATCTCCCCCTCATCCTCTATATACGACACCACCCCCTCTCCTACCTCCTCCGCCACCTCCACCACCACCTCCTCCATCATCTCTACCTCCCTCTCCTACCTCCTATCCCTCCTCATCTCTCTATCTATCTCCCCCTCGCCTCTATGGCTGCTCATCCTCCTCATCATCAAAGGTAGGTAGCATCTCTACCGAATGAGTTATATGTACCATTCCATGTGCCACGAAGTAAGTTGCAAACTCCTCTGTCATCCCAGCATCCACAACCACAGCTCCATAATCCCAGATCTCTCCTACCAGCATCATATACTCCTCCACTACAGCTATGCTATCCAAAGTGGGTCCCCACTCTAGCACATCATGTCTCTGATGAGCATATAAACATACTCCCTATGGCATCCCCTATTGTCTACCATATTGTCATTGAATACAGTTGTGCAAGAATCGCTCAATAATAAAGGGCGTCCACCCGATTAGGTACCTCGACATATACACATAGGGCATCTATAGCCCATCCTCTGCCCACACCTCACAATCCATATATAGTCTCCAAATGACCATATCGATATCATCTAGTGCTCTCCGTCAATTCTCTAGTTTGCCCAGCTTACGTTGGACAACTACACCTGTATACCCATAAGCATAAGCTCTCCCAACTGGCCTATCCCTATCTGCAAGTGGTCTCGACATAGGAATGTGCTCCTAGACCCACACCTGTAACAATGTCACCCCAGCTGATAAACTAGTGTATCCCAGATATACCACCTAATGAAGCTCTCTGTAAAGATGGGCAAACATACAAGACCCCCATGCAAACCTGCGTCCCTGCATCACCATGTCCTCTAGCATCAATCCCCATCCCATAGCTAGTCCCTTCAACCTACGACCGGGACACAAAAATCCACAAATGAACCCTACTAGTACAAATGGCAACAAAGCGTAGCCCAAAATCCAAAAAATCCTTCCATGGGATTTCATACCCGCTAATCTAATCATCCGACTACAGGAATCAGCAGAATCTGATAACAGTCCTCTGGTGTGACTTTTATCTCGCCCATAGCCAAGTGAAAGGTGTCCGTATCACTGTGCCACCTCTCTACCAAAGTTGTCAAAAAACCCCGATTAATGATATATCGAGGAATGTCTATTAAAGAGGACAACCCACATCTCTCAATCACATCTTTGTCGGTCTGTCATAAGTGCAAAATCAATGACCATGGTCTTGGAAATCGCTCTCAAAACTAGAGTACGCCAGGCTCTGCCTGCAAAACAACAAGTGTCCATCATCACTTCCCAAATTTATCTGATATTATCCAATCAAAGCAAAATCAACTTGAAACAATGAAGCATCTCAAGAACACAACATCAATCAAAGACCCATATAAAAAAATCAAGCAAGGAACCATATCGTAACTCAGGACCCATATCAAAAGCAGCATCAAAGATCCATATCTTAAACATCAAATCAGACCTATATCGAGAAATCACAAATATAAACCATATCAAAACTCAGACCCATATTGAAAATCTAACCCATATCGAAAATTTGACCCACATCGAAAATATGAACCATATCGAAACTTAGGACCCATATCGAAAATCTAACCCATATCAAAAATATGACCCATATCAAAAATCTGACCCATATTTAAAATGAAGACTCATATCAAAAATCAATCAAAGATCCATATCACAAGCATCAAATCAGGACTCATAACGCAAACAATCAAATCAAAAATCCATATCGCAAGCATCAAATTAGGAATCATATCGGAAATCAAGAATCGGGACTCATATCAAACATTAACTCAAAAGGCAAACATCAAAGATCCATATCAAACTCAAAATTAGGATCCACATTAAAAAGCAATCAACTTGGCACTCCTTATCAAAAGTAATTCATCTTGACAACAACAGACTCCAATCACCATATCATAAATCGAACATCATCACAAAGCAGGACTCACATTGGCTCAGGAACCATAACAGAACAATCAGCAGACACATATCGACATCTACGACCTCTATCTAATCTATTTGACTCATGACAATTTCTTCATCATCCATTTTTATCAACTTTGGACCCTATGCGCTAAACCAGGGCTCCTAAGTTCTAAGTTGCTACTCATGCGCTATCCTTTTTTATCAATGTGCTAGAAATCACACTCTATGCGCTAAATCCCCCCACCTGCTAACTGGTACTACCATTGCACTACCCTGCTAACCGCATGCGCTAAAATACTCGACGTGCTACCCAATCTACCCCATACGCTTTTATGCGGACCCTATGCGCTATAACTCTCTACGCGCTAACCTATCCTCCTTGCATGCTACCAAATGCTAATCAGATGCTAACCTACCTAGGTTAACCCTATATGTTAAAATGTCTATCGTATGCGGTAGGAAGTTTAACCTATGCGCTAACACGGAAAAATCTAATGCAAAAATAGAAAAAATGTGATCAAAATACACAAAATCAATTAAAGAACGAGGAGAGATTTCGACCACTTACTGGTGAGCCATAGGCGACAAGTCTCCTGTGTCACCTAGCGCGCTCAAACCAGTGTTAGGAGTATGGAATCAACATCGTCGTCGATGCTCCAAATGTCACAGTCGCAAAGAGACAAGTGTGCAAATGATTTTTCAAACTCACTTTTAACCTTTTAATAGGTTAAAATCAATAAGGTTAATTAGTGGGGCATGTATTTTCCTCACTTTTTCATTTTTAACCTTATAAACATCATTTCCAGGAGATGAATCAATAATGTGCATTCAACACAGTCAATATTCTCAAATTACAATTAATCCAAAAACGCTCATCAACTTGACAATTTTTCACTAAAATCTTGATTCATCTCTCAAGGGGGCATCATCAATATCATTCATCAAATCTGGGGCATCATATCGACATTTCGACACGCAAGCATCATATCGATCAAATTTTGACAGCATATCCGACAAATTTTCTTTGAATCAACATGTGCACACACATCACTTGAAAGAGAGGCAAAATGTAGACGTATAAATCTGACCACTTTTCTAAATGAATATTTAATATTTATTTTAACCCTATTCCTCCTATTAATTATATTCTATTTAATTAATTCCTTCACATTCATCTATTTGATTAAATCAATTACTCAATTTATTTAATTAAGTTCACCTAAGCCATTTCTAGCCTTTGATTAAATAAATCACTTTATTTAATTAATTCCCCTTTCTCCCTTTTTAATTAAATTGATCATTGCAAATAAATAAATCTAATTTATTTATTTAAATCCCCCCCACTTGTACTTATGCAAGTTGCATCTATTTGGTTGAAATAAAATAATTTTATTTTAATTAGAATCCTTTTCCCTCCACTTGCATTTTCCTACATCTCCCACTTACCCCCTTAACCCCCTCCTAGATTCTTCTAATCACTTCCAATTTAGCATAATCCATCTCCTAAATATTGTCACAATCCTAAGCAAAGAAAAATCACTTCTCAAAGCCTCCAAATTCTTTGAAAATCATTAAAGGCTTTATGTCCTCAACAAGTTAACCCTCAAAGTCTTCCAAACCATTTAAGGCTCTTACATAACCATTAATGGTTAACTCAACCTTCTTGCATGGTTAGAGACTTTCTCTCTAACTCAACCCTCATCTAACCCAAGGGTCTCATCAAGCATTCATGGCTTTAACCTTGGTTATTTCTTTAACCCTTTCACAAGAGTTTATCATTTGGTTAAAATCTTTATCCATTGGATAACCCTAACCTAACCTTAGCCTTACCTCCTAGGGTAACCTTCATGTCTTCTCAAGAATGTAATGCTTCTTTCATCTCCTCTCAAGCAACCTCTTGTTGACAATTGTCACTATTTTATTGGTGAGAATTGTGAACATGGATTGATTAACTTTCAATCCCGACCCTTGTTAAGATTATTCAATCTTGAGCATCCATTGCCCTATTTTTCCTATAAATAGAGCCCATTCCTTCTTCAAAATATAGAAGTCTTTGTATCAAACTTATAGTCATTTTGCTAATGATATATCCAAGTCTTCATGCATCAAACTTATAGTCTAATTAACTACGCATTTTAGCCTCTCTTTGTTAAATCATCCTAATAGCATTTAGAAGAATTTTAATATCATAGAATATCCATGTTAGACTAGTATATCATTGCTAGGATAATTAGCTAATCTTATCATCATCTTTGTGCTAGCTTAATCATCATAGATTCAATAGCATACATATCTAGGAATGCATTCATGCATAATAATCAAATATCACTCATTCTTGGAGTTGTCATTCCTAAGTCACTTTGCTCAGTGATATGAGAGCAAAGGCATTGACTTTAGGGATCCTCTAAGATAAAGATCAATGGGACACCCCTTGGGAAGTTGAGCTATTGCAGTATAGTTTCTATAACTTGCACCAAGAGTCTCATTGGTGTGTGGGCATTTTTGAATCAGAATTTTACATTTTTGTCACCCTCATTTCCTACACACAACTCCTATAGAGGACATCAAATTGAAACAACAAAGTGTTGAGATCCTCTGTCACTAATCCATAGAATTTAGAAAGGCAAGAAGCTAGAATGTTCTTGAGATTAGCATTATAATGCAAATTAGAAATAGGGAACTCAAATGTTGGGTTCACAGGTGGAGGTGGGTTATCCCCACCATGGGGTGGATTTCCTTCTATTGGTCCTTGAGGAGGAGTTACTGGAGTTACTGAACAAAGTTCCTCTTCAGGAGGTCCAAACAAGAAATGAAGGTTGTTCTCAGAAAGCTCAAATTCAAGTCGGTTCAAATTATCTAGGGCTTGGTAAATTGCAACAAAAGGATTTACATTTGGTGCTTCATATGGATTGAGTCTTATATGATTAGGACGGTTAGGAAGGAATCTACCTTGAGCATCTCTTCTTCGCCTATGCATGCAGATTCGTGAGAATTACTTAAAACAAACTAAGTCATCAAAACAACTATACTGAAAACTTGAAAATTCAGAACTGTAACAGGTTCTTAGTTTGACACCATCCCCAACAATAGCGCCAAAAATGTTTGCCTTTCCAATAGGAACAATAACTAGAGCTAAAGTCTCAACCCAAAGATTGGTCATTCATTATGTGTACTTATTATCTCCATGATTGAAGTTCATTTACTTGTCAACCTAGGGATGTATTACTTGAAATGGGTCTGCACTGTATATACACTAAGTTCCTGTAATAGTTATTTTGCACTACTGTAGAAACTAAATCTATTCAAAATAAATAAGTGAAAACATAACAACTCTATCTACTTTGGTTGCAGGAACAGTCACAAGATCTGGTTCTAGTGGCTGCAGGAACAGTCAATCGCTAGAACATCTACTGCAGCAAAGGGAAAACTTAATCTAACAAATGGACAGGAATACTCACCAAGTGGGCCCCCTTTGATGAGTGTATCCAGACTTTAAAGATGATTTTATATACTCTGAATAACATAACTTTTATTAATTGTTTTAAAAAGTTGATACAACATATAAAATGAAAGAAATGCTTCAAGATCTAAAAACGTTGTCTAATCCTATCTCTAACCCCTGTCTAACCTCTGAGAAGAGGTGCAGACTTTTATTTATAAGAAAATTGTAACAAACTTCCTACAATATAGATCACACCCATGAAATGATGCGGAAAACATTTAGGTCTACTAAGAGAAGAAGTTAATCCATAGAAAACGTGGAACTCAGCTAAACCGCAGCCAAGAATATATCATGGTGGTGTTACAAGATTGATGTTCGCTGAAGACAAACATAAATGAATCTAGCATTGCCTTGCTATTCCTTTGCCGATTCTTATACACACCATCTTCTCTATTGTTTTGAATGTTTAACCACCCTTGAATGTCTCCAACTGCTTTTATGATGTGTTTCACCATCTGGCTTGCAATAACCGCTTCTGTAGCATCTCATTTATTCCTGCATTTAAAAGATAGAACATAAAAGCATACATATATATCTATTTTCGTTAATCATAATACTTATTCATTCACACATGATATTACATATGATAAACTGCATGGCAACAGGAATAATAGGTCAAAACAATACATGATTTAATGGGTTTAGTTATCATCCAGAATGCACATAGTCAAACTTTAATACATCACATGACTCAAACACTATCCCAATATGCAACTTAAAACATGGCAAAAACTTATCAGTTATAGGAATAAAAAAGCTATTATTTCAGCTCATCATTCCTCCTTTCTCTTATTGAAAACCAGAATGTCATCCAAATACACAATAACAAACTTACCCAAGAACTTCTTCAATACCTTAATCATCAATCTCATGAAAGTACTTGGTGCATTAGTCAACCCAAAAGGCATCACCAACCATTCATACAGTCCTTTATTTGTCTTGAACGTTGTCGTACACTCGTCTCCTTCTTTCATTCTAATATGATGATATCCACTCTTCAAGTCTATCTTTGTGTAGTATTTGGCTCCACTCAAGCAATCCATTTTGTTATCCATCCTAGGAAAAGGAAACCAGTACTTCACTATGATCTTGTTTATTGCTCTGGAATTGGTACACATCCTCCATTCTCCATTCTTCTTAGGTGATAACACTATTGGAAATGCATAAGGACTCAAACCCTCACAGATCAATCCCTTCCTCAATAACTCCAGCACTTGCCTATTCAACTCTTCATTCTTTGTCGGTGTCATCTGGTGTGCTGCTTTATTAGGAAAACTAGCTCCATGAATCAAGTCCATGCAATGACTGATACTCCTCATAGGCGGTAATCCATCAGGCACATTATCTGAAATGATGTCTTCATACTCTGTCAACAATTCCTTTATCTTCTCAAGTTGTTCTTCATTCTTTGGGTTCTCAGTCTCCTTAGGAACTAAGGTAAAACACACATTCTCATATCTCATTCCATCCAATAATTTCCTTCCATCAACCAAATAGATTCTAGAATTCATACAGATTTTACTTTCCAGGGGCTCCTCCAAGGGTAATAAGGTTTGTTTCATCCAATTCGCAATAATGGTGTATATGTTCTTTCTCCCATCATGTATTGTCTGTCTATCAAACTGCCAAGGTCTCCCCAACAAGAGGTGACAAATATCCATAGGCATATTTTCACACAAAACTTCATCATGATAATTTTTAATTTTTAATTTCATCACATTTTTCATTTACTAACAACTTATGTTCATCCTGAATCCATGTTATCTAGTAAGGCTTAGGATGTTTCCATCTTTCCAACTTCAACTTATTCAACATCTCTTATGAAACAAGATTATCCGAACTACCACTATCAATAATAACTTTACAACACTTACCAGATACTTTACATCTGGTCTTGAACAAATTTCTCCTCTGCAACAACTCCTCATCCTCTTTGATATCACACAAAGCTCTCCTCATTACCAATAGTTCTCCATCTTCCGATTTTTTAGTTGATATGGTAGGGTCTTCTTCTACCAATGGCATTCTTCTAGTGTTCTTTGCCTTCTTACATTCAAATGCATGGTGTCCTTTTCCTCCACACTTAAAGAAAGTTCCTTTAAACACTCTCTTTTCTTGTCTTTTGTCATCTTTTCCAAAACCCTCATTCTGGTAACCATCGGGTTCTCTTCTCCAGTAGAAAATTTTGTCCTCCTTCTGATACTAACTACATTCCTTGTTTAATTTCTTCTCTTTTTTATGATCTATACAGGTTCCTCTTCCTCTGGAAAACCTTCCACCTCTACCTCTTTATCTCTTCTCATGTCTTTTGTTCAACTTCTCTTCTGCTTTCAGGGCATATTGGTAAGCTTCTTCAACACTCTGCAACTTGATCAAACTAAGTTCATCTTGTATAGACATCCGCAACCCATTGAAATATCTTGCAACTTGTTTAACCTCACCATCGACATGTCTGGATCTGATATGCAACTTGTAGAATGCTTCGGTATACTCCTTCACACTTGATTCTTTTTTCTTCGAGTTCTGTAACTTCCAAAACAAATTTACTTGGTAATCAACTGACATAAACTTTGATTTCAACTTGGAAACCATCCATTCCCAAGATTTTATCTTCTCTTTACCTCTTCTCTATCTATCAACCTCCAAATGTTCCCACCAAAGAGACGCATGACCTTTTAACCTAGTACAAACATATTTCACCTTTCTTTCTTCTGCGGTATTCTCAAAATAAAAATAATTCTCCATCTCCAAGATCTAATCCATTAATTCATCTTAATCCAACTTGCCATCATACTCTGGTGGGGTAAAATGTGGTTTGGTGTTCACCCTATTCAAAACCCTCAAGAACCTTTCTTCATCTGGATCGATCACCGATGGATTTACTACTTGTTCTGCTGGTGCTTCTTCTTCATCATCTCTGCTCAAATCTTCAATATGTCGACCTCTTCTCTAGGCCATTTTGACAGCTTCCAACTGAGCTACAATTCCTCTCAACAATTCCATCACAACAGGGTTTGCATTCCCACGTGCTCCACCATTCTTATTTCCTCTTTGTGCCATCTTTACGCCATTCCTCTGCAATTGCAGGTCAGATCCACAATCTGCCACCCCAAAAAAAAATATTTAGGAAAACGCAATCTTCAGAATGAAATCTCACTCTGATACCACTTGGTGCAGTAATGGTTAAGAGGGTCCTCAAGGAGAACAATCTAGACCATGCAACAAATTAGAAATAACTCAAATAGCACAAAATGATGGAGACAATGCAAAATCAGATGTATTAAATCATAGAAATTGGTTATAATTTGTTGGCAACATGTGGGTTACAACATTCGGCTCACAGACCTGATGACATTATATGCGTGTTGTGCAACATCCAACTCAAGCATGAAAGTGAGCCAACTCCGGAACACCTAATCCTTAGATTTATTTTCTATATTCTTGTTATTGCCTATTACATGTTAGATTAAACTTATTTATATGCTCTAGGATGATCCGCATCGGCCCAAGATGAACAAACACCAATGAATCAAAATGAAAACTTGTAAAACACAAGGTCGTCCTCTCCCAGAGAGATTCCTCTAGAAAATCCAAAGGATGAAGTGCGGATCCAAGGGAAGGTCGGCCACACACCAAGGAACTTTGAAAACAATGAACGGAAGCTCCACAAGCTACAGAAGAGATCCACAAGGTTCACCAATAGCAAAGTAGGTCCAAGTAGTTCCAGTGTTCAAAGCCAGAAAAACTATCTTGAAATTCAAAATTGATAACTTGTCGTAAAAAGGTCCAAACGTTCTGCAGATCAGGAATAAGGTAGATGATTATGTCCTTGATCAAAATCTAGCTACACAAGATCTGGTGAGCAAATGCAAAGAAAATGTAGAAAGGAATGTTGAAACTACAAAACTGAAAACAAATGTTTTTGGTTGATGCAAGATTGATAAGAACTAGGGATGCTTCTGCATCATGTCTAATTTGGCTTCTTCTTCCAAAGAAAAGGAATTTGATAAAGGGAAGGATCACACTTTTGGAGAAGTAAAGGACAAGCTCTTTGTGCTACTACAAGTCATGATCCAAGGAGATGGCTTCTAGATTCATAAGCTTCTCATTATATGGCATCTTCGCAATCTATGTGAACTCTTCATTTGAGCCTTGCAACTTGCTACTAATTTTGATGGGCGATCATACATATACAAATGTGATTGGTAAAGGATCTATTGTCATTGGGGATAACTCCTTCAATGTTGTGTTGTGTGTACTTCATTTGATAAACAATCTTCTATCTAGATTTATCAGATCACTCATGTGGCAACAAGGAAGACTGTAGAGTTCACACTTGATTTCGTTATCATTAGAGGCTTGGAGAGTAGACCTATCATTGTAACTAGGGTGGTTCATCATACATTTAGCTTGTACTCATTTTCATATTTCCTTCATATTGATGAGCTTGATTCTTCACATGATGATCACACTTGTGTGGATTCTGATATCAAGGAGAACTTTGGGTACTTGAACTTGGGTGTTCTCACATGTGACCCAGTTCTTGAGACTATCATTTCATCTCCTCTCATTGATATCACATCTACTATTTCTCATGATGATGTAGATGTTGCTATATTTTGGACTTCTTGTGATTCAATGCAACAGGATATACCTTGTCTTCCAGATTCAATTCCTTGGGATTACTACTTGACAGACGTTACAGGTTTGTTTGTGGAGTCCTACATTCCAGATTTATGAGACATCATTGATGATATTCATCTTCTCTTTAATGGAGATGATATTTCTTCAATTGTTGCGAGGGAGCACTCCAACCCTCTTATTCATTCTCTACATGATCATTCTTTTAAGGTTGGCATGATTGTGGATACTTATATACAACATTTGGAGGAGGTCTCTTTTTCCTTGGAGGAGACATGTGAACCTTTGGATCATGTTCTACATTTATCTTCACTAGATCTTGGATTGTCCTTTTTAGTAGTGTGGACCAGTACACCTAATTTGGAGGGAGAAACTTTCAGCATCAACATGCGGACACTTGAGCAGTTTTCAGAGACTCCATACATCTTGAGTTTTTTTCCTACATCTTCCCTTCATGATTGGGGAGACTTCATGGATACACCTTTGGTTTTTTTTCTTCCTAAGGGGAGGAACATTGTTCAATGATCGTGGAGCAACTTCTTCATTTAGTTTTGAGATTCTACCATTGGTGCTCATTCTACATTGAGTGGGCGCTTCTTGACCATCTC
Organism: Cryptomeria japonica; assembly: GCF_030272615.1. Taxonomy (NCBI): domain Eukaryota; kingdom Viridiplantae; phylum Streptophyta; class Pinopsida; order Cupressales; family Cupressaceae; genus Cryptomeria; species Cryptomeria japonica. The sequence goes on from NC_081408.1 coordinate 262,346,608, forward strand.
TCTTCTTCTCTCTTATGGGGGTGACTTTTTATTCACATGGGGTTTTGTCCTTCTCATACCTCTTCGAGAGTTATTTTGTATTTTAATCTCTCTTTTGGGGGGGAGTTTTTTCCCATTGGATTTTTCTCACTTTCTCCATTTATGAGAGATTGATGTTGTATTTGTAGATGGGTACCTGTTGTGACCAAATAACACATCGCCTCATTACAAATGGAGACCCTCACTTTTTTGCTTTCTAAGTTAGTTTTTTTAGTCTTTTGGTTGTTTGCCTTTCATTTTGAAGAAGTGTAGTTTCTCAAGTGGCTAAGATATAATCGGGACAAGGCTCTCTCTCTCTCTTTAGGGTGAGGTCAAGAACAACATCTACTTTTCCCAACCTCACAACACTGCCAGTGGGTGCCCTAGCCCGATTCCTTCCATTCCCATCTCACACCCTCCAACCTCACCTTTTCCCATTCTCTATCCATCCTACATTTCATACTTTCCTCTCCTTCATTTCTACCTTCCCCCATTTCACCTCTTCCATTTCCCTTTCCTACCCTTCTCCACCTTCACTTATCATTATTATCCCTCTATTTACCCTACCTTCCATTAAGCTCACTTCCTATCTATTCTATATATACCACTCCCTACCTTTGCATCCTACAACCTATACCCTACACCCTTACCTTTCCTTACTCTTTATACCCTATGGCTCTTTCTCACCATATCGCCTATTTCTTACCACAGCACCCCTTTTCACTTTAATACCTTAACTCCCACTCCCTTCTACTACCATGCCACATATTATTGGGCCCCCACACCAAAATTCAAACTTGGAGATTTTAAAAGCCTTTTAAAGGCATTCTAATTTCCTTCACATCCCCCACATAACATGCTTGGGCCCATAAATTTTAATATAAAGAGTTAAAAGTTTTTTTTAAAGGAACTTTTTTTAATGTGCTATGTTGGCCCACAAGGCATTATGAAGCAAATTGAAAATATTTTCTAAGGCATTAATAATGCCACTTCAGCATAGAGTAAGAGTCATTATTAAATCAAAAATCCATAAAAATTAAAAATTAAAAAATTAAAAAATTAAAAAAAATTCAAAAATTCAAAAAATGAAAAATTTGGCGAAGGCATGAGATAAAGTTGAAACGTTCTTGTCAAGAACCTCATCCATTGACCAGATCCTCCATTCTTCGACCAAACACCACATCCTTGCTTCAAGTAGCACGTCCAAACAAGACATTCAAACAATCAAGCTGTTTAAGGTAAGGCATTCTAAGTGGAGATGCCATACGAGACTAAGAACATTAAGTGGTTCCAACACCAACTGATCGACCTTCAGGTGCAAGTTCTAGTTGATATGAAAGGTGGCGAATGGGTGAGAAGAGCACGCACAATGCAAATGCTTGACCAATGGAGATGATGCAGTTTTAGAATGCATTCAATGATCAATTTGAAACCCAAGGAAGATTTCAGAGGCAAATGTGAAGCATTTAATTAATGGTTTGAAGATCAATGTTAAAGTTGCAAATCGATAATTGCAAGACGATCAAATTGGGCAATGTGAACAAAACTCGATGCATCTTGTTAATGATCAGCTAAGAAACATTAAATGATGATGGAAAATATGAGCATCTGATCGGTTGAATTCAAGAGCCACGATATCGAAATTGGACATTAATAAAGGTGGCGATACAACTATGATTGGCAATTCGAATTTAATTAATCAATTTTTAAGACATTAAATAGAGATGCCCTGCGATTTAAAAAATAGTAATGTCATTTAAACTTGGTGAATGGATATTAAATGAAAAGTGGTTGAATGGTTTGATATCACATTTTCAAGATCATTTAATGAAGATTGCCCAAATGTGATGAGTTATAAATTGCTATTTATCTCAGACAATCAATGATTTCAATTCACAGGCTGCGATTTCATTTTGATATCACCAAATTGAGAATAGCAACATTTCCAAATTGATATTGTAAGATTGGTGATCAGTCAGTTTTGATCAACATTGCACTTCAAGTCTCTACAAGTCAGCTGTTAGGATCGTCACTAGCATTCAAGGCAATAACAAGGACTAATGCAAGCAATCAACTTGAGCAAAGTCATCATCACATCGAGCTTGATAATGTTGAGTATCAAGAGATATGACTCATTCATTCACACACTTGCGATGAGTTACAAAGAACAAGCTGAGGTGGTAACTAGTCATTATTTATCCAATCACATCATTTTATGAAAAGGTATCCAAATTCAACGAACCTGACTCATCCATCAAAAGAGGATAACTACCACATGGGCACAAAGTTCAATGTACCTATCGCCATCATCTATTGATTGAATTTTCTAAGGAGGACATGTGTCCCATCAAATGTAATTGTATCATTGTTCAAGCATTAAATGCTTTGCAATAGGGTTTCTATCTTTCAATCTTGGCCATTGATCCCAAATTGATCTAAGCCACTAAATTTTAATGAGAGCACTATATAAGGCCTCACTTCTTCATTTGTAAAGTTAATAGTAGTAGTTGGAGAATAGTGAATAGCGAATAGACATTAGATAATAAGCAATTAGAGTAGAGTAGAAAGAGAAGGCAAAGATTGTTGCCAATACATTGTTGTAAAAGGCATGTAAACTTCATTGAATAAATGGTGAATTCTATGTGTTGATTCAACAATTTGCATGGTCTCTACTTCTCATTTGATTTTTATGTTGTTAGATGAATGGAAGAACCTATGTATGGCTAATGGTAAAATTTGTATATCTATATTACTAACACCTTGCTAATGGTAAAGTGCCTTGCATAGTCAACTGGATCCATCTTAGCCCAGCTTAACTTCAATTGTCGCTTCTAATTCATTGATATGCATCAACTTTATGGTGTTTATGCTTGTGGTGACAATTTGAAGATCATAAAGCTATCCTTAGAAGATCGCACTAGCCTTGTGGAGATGTTCATAGCATGTCAAAACAATACTTGGTTGGAGTTTCATCAAAGATTGCCCATTGCTCTTACATTCCTAGAGTTAGATTAGCTTCCTAAACCCTATCCTTTTTTCCTTTTTTTTTTAATCAAGTGAAATCCCACATTCTAGCATCATTCAAGCATTCAGGCATTCAACATAAGGCCACCTTGTGATACCAGCAAAATCACATCATACACCATTGAAGCTATCCAACTAGTCAAGACCTGACATAAAAGAACCTTGAAGTCATCTCAAGTGATCCTTATGTGAATCTTCAGCATTTGAGAGTCTTTACTCAAGAGAGGATAGAGTATTCAATACTTTATTTTGTGTTCAATAGTGCATTGAAACACCATCAACAACACCTAACATGTCCTAAGTAGAAAGAACCCATCTTGTAGTGTTAGCTTGAGTCTACATTCCCCTAAGTTGCACTTAAGGGGGAGTGTTGGTGTAAATTATGCCTTATAATTACATTGTACTTAAGTTGACTTAGGGTAATGCAATTCATAGCAGTTTGTATATGAGCCACTTAGGGAAGTGTGCACATAGGGAAGTTGCTTGTAGGAGAAATTCCACCTTTTGTGGTCTTATCTTGTTGTTACGTTCTACCATCAATGGGTGATCCACCTCTTGTGGAATACTTTACCATTTCTCCTACCTACCCTCACCTACCCTTGTTTCTCATTGGGTCACATGTCATGTTTGTGTACTCGCATATCCATATGTCCTTGCCTTTATAAGTAGGCTCATCTTTATTGTATGTAATTTTTTATAATCCAGTTGATGGTATTTTGCATCTTGATTAGAATACAATTTATTCTTACCAATATTTTGTCTCTATTATTGTGCTATTCATTGAGCTCTTGATCTTGGCTATTTTGACAAACTCTTACAATTGTATCTTCTTGGTTTGAAGATCTTGGTTCTATTTTATTCTTATATGGGTTGGGTCAAGTATATATTTCTTAAGAAAGGACACATTAAACACATCATGTTTGCAAGAGAGAGATAGGGGAAGAGTAATTCAATAAGCCACATAAGTAGTATTCTATCTAATATCAAATTATTTAATGAATCATGTGAACAGTTTGGAAAACATTCCACAATTTATTGAACTCTTATAAGGTTTAACATGAAGGAACACCTTGTTCCCCATTTCTAATTCTCTTGGAATTCTCTATGCACCTGCATAGCTCTTTTGGTGATATGATGACTCATTTAATATTTTTTTGATAATATTTACCTGTTGATCGTACTCATGAAGCATCTCAATCCCTACTAGACTTGATTATCCAATTAATCCTATACAATTGGCATCTACAATTCCTACCATAAAAGTGCTTCAAAGGGCATTATTTGACTAGAGGCTTGATAAGTGTTATTATAAGGATATTCCACTAATGGTAAATATTATTCCCACTTATCTAGTTAGTCCATTACATACAATCACAATATATCTTCTCTAATTTAATTGACTCTCTTAGTTTGGCCATCTATTTTAGGGTGATAAGCTAAGTTGAAGTTAATTTTAGTGCCTAAAGCTATTATTTGAGTAGTTCAAAATTGAAACCTATGAATAATTTATCCTTGTCAAAGATAATTACCGATGAGACCTCATGCAATCTAACTACCTCAAGGAATTTTATTGCTATGGATTGATCATATTCTTTGACATTTTTAGGTATAAAGTATATCACCTTAGTTAATCAATCCACTACTACTAAGATATTATGACACTTAAATCGCATTTTAGGCAAGCCCACCACAAATTCCATTAATATTACTGACCTTTTGTGTTATGATACCTCATATCAATATAATACCCCCATGATATGGTAATGTTTGGCCTTAGATCATTGGCATAATTTTACCACTTCCCTTTTTATTTCTGACCAAAAGTAGATGACTCATAGATATAAATACATCTTGGTCACCCTTGGATGACCTTTATATGGAACATTGTGGCTTTTCTCTCAAAATTTTATTTGTAATCCTTCTTCATCACTATTATAATTTTCCCTTGGTATCAAAGGATACCATCATCCCCTAGGGAATTTTCTATCTAGTTCATTATGTGCTCAAAATATGATTGTGTTTACTAGAGAATAGGGTTCATTCCTTGCATTTTCTTAATGGTATTTAATATTGTTTATCCTTGTTGATGGAAACCAAACTAGCTTTATGATTTAATGCATCTACTACTTGATTTTCCTTCCTTTATACATGAGAGATGTCAAAATCATAACTACTTAGTAAATTCACTCATCTTCTTTCAAAGTAATTTAGGATAGGGTAGGTGAATAAATATTAAAGTCACTTATGATTTGTATTCAATTTGATAGGTAATCAATTGGTCATTTTGCATCAAAATCCCTCCTAAACCCTCCAAATAGTCATCAATCTAAACTACAAAATACCTTTTGAGGTTGGGTACTTGTAGAATAAGGGTGGTGTTCAAGGCTTTCTTTAACTATTGAAAGGTCATTTTCTACTTCTTTATCCATTCAAACATTTTTACCTATTATTTCAATAAGGTTACGAGATTAGAAACCTTGGAAAAGTCATTCACAAAACTTTTGCAACACTTTTCCAATCCCATAAAACTCCTTGCCTCTACAATTTCAGAGGGCCAAAAAAATCTATTTTGAGGATAGGATGTGCCCCAAGTAATGAATTTTGGATTGAAATAAAGGGCAATTGTTAAGCTTCCTATAAAGCTTATGCTCTAGTAGCCACTATAGCACAACTCTCAAGTATTCTTCATGCTCCAATAAAATCTTGGAATAAATTAGGATGTCATCTACAAATACTAGCATAAGCTTATCCAATAATTAATTGAATACATGATTCATAAGACTTGTAAATGCAAAGAGAGCATTTGTTAATTCAAATTACACCATTAGGAACTCATGGTCATCATACTTAGTCTTGAAGTTCATCTTTGGAATATCTTTTTTCCTTGATTCTTAACTGGTGTTATCTAAACCTCAGATCAATCTTGGATACGATGATAACTCCCTTAATTTGATTTAAGAGGACATCAAACTAGGGAAAGAGGGTATATATTATTAATGGTTATCTTATTGAGCAATCTAGTAATAATACATATTTGCAATGTCCCATATTTCTTCCTGATAAATAATATAAGATCTCCCTATGGGGACACACTAGGCTAGATCAATCCTTTGTCCATCAATTCTTCCAACTATGTTTTTGGTTCTTTCTACTCAATTATATTCATTTGATATGGGGCTTTTGAAATAGGATCAACTCCTAGAACCAATTGAATAGAGAAGTTAAATAGCCATTTAGTGGGAAATTCTAGCAATTCTTCAAGAATACATCTTGTAATTCTTAAACATTAGGTGATAAAAAATTACTGGAATGGGATCTCCATGCCCTTCCTTTATCTTAAATGAGAGGATTTTATAACACTTTCTTATAGCTCATTTTTTTAAAATAGTAGATACTATTTATGTTAATACTAGTCTTTATAGATCTTGAAGCACCACTAATCTCTTAAGCTTACGCCATATGATCCTAGCTTCACAACTAATAAATTTACCTTGGTCCTTGTAACCCCTAGTTTAATATTTTCATCTTTTAGGTAGAAATATATGATCCCTAGAGTCTTACTAGAATGAGAATCTACCTTCATGTCCTCTTGACTCAGACAATTAGGAATAACATTGAATCTACTCAATATACCAAGAGATAATAAGTTATGATTTGATCATAAATAAGGAAAACTAGTGATGAGTTTCGCTTAAAAAGTACTTGGAAGTTCTATCAAATAATCTTGATTGTTGGCCTTATGGTTTGTTTGATGTTCTGATTTTCTCTCATGGGACACACTCTCTTGAAGTGATTAACTCCACATATCTAGCATCCTTCTTTGGATCCCGCTCCTTTCAATTCTTGGTTCTTATATGTGTTTGAGGGAGCCTTAAGCTTAGACAAAATTTTCCAGCTTTTCTCTTCATTCTTGGATGGTGCTACCTTAGAGTTCTTGTCATCTTTATTTTTTAAAAATTTCTTAGGATTAGGTTCACCCATAAACCTTTCTTCTAATTATTTTTTTCAACTTGGGAAAAGGTGGGTGTCTTTTTCTTCTCTTCTGCTTGTCTCTTCCCTTTTCTTCGATAATGGTTTCTACCTCTACAACTTGAATCAACTTATTAAGTCATGTGAGATTAGTGGACTTTATCAAGATTTTTTCAAACTAAGTATGAACTTTTTCACCTTATATTCCTCCTATAAGTATTACACATGTTGTAGCAATCTCATAAATTTAGATTTATACTCACTCACAATCATAGTTCCCTAATGTAACGAGTGAAATTATGTCATCTTTTGGTCATGATGACAAGTGGGTAGGTACTCCTTTTGAAAATGCTTCCCAAAAATTTCATAAGTTAAATTTCTTAGGTCCCTTTAATGACTAGATGATTATACCATTATATGGAAGCTTCCCATTCTAGTTGATATATCACTATCTAAGCCTTAACATCAATGTCACATCAATCATCCTAAAATTCTTATTTATACCCGCTAATTGAGCCTCTATTACGTCTCCTCTACCAATCCCATCATATTTTTTTGGTTGTGTTTTCTTTAGTTACTGATTTCGGTTACTGAATCAAGGGATATTATCTCTCATACCATCATCTTTCAAAGATGACATAGTGTGAATGAATATTTGGGAGTTATTCCCGCAATCAAAATCTAAGGGTTTTTCCTCCATTGTCCACTCCTTGTTATCCAAACCTATATAATGGATTATCCCTTGTTCTCATTACCTTTATAATTCCTCTATTTCTCTTTCTTAAGACTCTTTTTCAACCTCAAAGATATTTAGTATTTCTTGAACCTCTTCTGGAAACATTATTGGTGGAGGTGTTACATCCCTACTAACACACATGATTTCAGCTAGGTTAGAAATCACTCCCTTCCCAATTATCCTCATAGAGTATATGTTCAATATCTTTGGAAAAATGGTAATGAATTGATTTAGTCTCATTTTGAATGGTTAACTCCATAATATTACATTCACTTAAAGGAAGGCCCATTTAAAATAATAAAAATAAGATAAGGTAATTTCAATTATCCCATTAATCATCATCCAATAATAGAAAACTTTTCATTTCTTTATAACATAAACACATAGTAACTTTATTAAATTTATATCATATATATACATACATATAAACACACAAACACTTCTTCTTTTACACACATAAGCAAGATGTTAATTAAATAATATTGTTAAACATTATGATTAGATATCAATATAGTTTACCTCTTTTACAAAATCGAGCTATTCTTTAGTGGGTTATTCCTCCTTAGAGGTTTCCTCAATTATATTAGCCTTTGAGTGCATCCAATCATGTTCCACTATGACCTCCTTGGACATGGGTGGGGTGTAACACCCACATCCAAATGGAAAGTCTTTGATTGTAGAAGGTTTTGACTTGACTAAAAGTTCTTGGATTTGAGATAGGCTTGAACTTCATTCATTTTAGAGTAGATGTCAAAGTCTCCATGTTAAATAATGTTTTGAATTATGTTGTCAAAACAATATTCCTAGGCTCCTCAAGTTTAGATAATTATTTTGGTTTATCTGAGGTTTTTTGGAAGCTCTATGTTATCCTTTCTTCCCATGTCCCATTATTGTAAGATTCATGATACAACCATATCAAAAGTAATAATAAAACCACTAAATTCAAAACTCTTATTTATTTCACAATTACACACTTAGTAATAAAATACTAGGTTGACAACATTATTTATCAAGACCATGAAAACATCCAAAGAAACAATTATACTCATAATCTCACTGTTAGGATTTTGTTTTCATCCAAATTATATGGGGATGTCGAGTGATTAACACAAAATAAAGTACAATATTTGTATGGATGTGATATTTCACCTCTCTAGAATCCAAAAAATTGATTGGTTCTATTCAAATTTTGCTTTAGAAACACACATAAAGCACTTGATAATTGATCATTTGAGATGAATCATAAACCCAATAAAAAAATGAACCACATCTTCTACCATATAGAGTGTAGGAAATAAAACTTCTTTATAAGACAAGTTCGACTAATCTTCTCTGATATGTTTAACCGTCCTATAACTAATGGTGCCACTTAGAAGAATTCTAAATTTAATTAATTTTTTGAGTTCCAACCGTAAAAATACTTCATCTCTAACCTTGAAATGTGTAAAAACTCTTTTCAAATCCATAGAAATCTAATATTTTACTTCTTTAAGCCTTTCCCTAATTATTTAATTCTACATGTTATTCTCCTATAGCACATTGTATCAAAAGAGAACTTTATTCTTTAATATATATCCTAATTGATAGTTGTTTTACATGTCTTACCATATAAAGATTCTAATGGATATGTATTATATGATAAATGAAGTGAATTATTGTTATAAAACTCATTGAAAGATAAGAATTCATCCCTTTTCTTAAGTTTGTCTGTGCAATACATCCCAAAAATATCCTTGATTACTTGGTTCACTCTTTTAGTTTATCTATGTCTCTAGATGATATGATAGATAAAAATTAAATTTAGAACCAAAAACTACCATAAGGGTTCCCATAAACATAGAAGTAAATAATTTATATCACCTTTGGAATGCCATGTAACTTGACAACTTCCTTGATGAATCTTCTTTCTAAGATTCTATCAGACTTTTTAACATTACCAAGGATGAAGTTCACAACCTTGTTCAACTTATCTATGATAGCCAAGATATAATTATGACAACTTCCAATCTTACCTAGTCGTGTAAGAAAACCCATAGATATAATCATATATTTGTGAAAAGGTAAGTCATAGGGTACAAATCTCCCATCATAATGTTTATGCTCTATTTGCACTATCTAATATTCTAAGCTCATATTTACAAAGGTAGCCACACCCTTTGTCATACACATAGAAATTACTTTTTAAAGTTTTCATAAAGCCTAGTGACTCTTGGATGAGCACTATATGGTGCATTACAAAATTCTCCCAAAACCAACTTTCTAAAGCCTACATTTGGAGGAACATAAATTGTTTTTTGATACCTCAAGAGACCATCTCTTTCCATTAAATTTTATGGATACAACCCATCTAGATTTTAATTCCTACTGAATAAACTCTCTCACATCTACTTTAAATAATGGCATAACAACTAATGTAGCTCTCTCACAAAGAGCACACACTTATTTATCCTCTTTTACTTTTACACATGAGATTTTAATCATAGATTATATACCTATGATTTATCTCTAGTTGAGTGAAAAGATACTTCATTCCTTAGTGACCATATTTAGCTAAAAAGTATACCCATAACATAAAACCTTAAGACTTTCAATGCTTGGATCAAATTTGTCAAATCAAGATCATGAGAAGGATAATTATTTTCATGATCTATTCAATTTATGGTTTGATAGGAAAAGACTTTATCATACTACATTAAATCACTCCTCCAAATCCTTCTATAGAAGTAGATGTTTAAACAATGATCTACTTTGAAATATCTAGAAAAAATAAAGATAAGTGCAGTATATAATTCCTCTTTTTAGTTTTTAAAAATAGACCTTGCACTTTTGTATCCAAAAATTCTTACTATTTGTTTTATAAATAAGTGTTAGGATAAGACACTTTATAAAATCTTTCTATGAATCTATGATAATGTAGTGTAGTGGAAATGGGATTCACTAATCTAAACATGCAAACTAGGATTCAAACCTAATCCCACCAATTATATTGGAGAACAACCAATTAGGCACAACTACAAAGGCTGCGAGAGTTAGGCACAATGGTTTGATTATTTTTCTCATATATGTTTGATTGATTGGATAATTTGAATGCAAGAACTAGGCTAAAAGGTGCAAAATTGACAATAAACATCATAAACAGACAAATGCAGAACTGTAAATCAAAGAACAAACCTAAATCTAAAAAGGAGATAAAAAGAGGAACTTGTCATAGAAACTTGAGGTCAAAATGGGTGGACTATAGGGCTAGGTGCTGATGAATAATGATGAACAGTAAATACCCAATAGATACTGAGAGGGGGGGTGAATCAGTATGGACAAAAACTTCTTAAACAATTTAATCTGCAAAGATTGCACTAACTGGCAAACAGTATCACCGATCTAAATCAAGGCACTGCCGGTAAAACACAGTATGACTGTAAAAGACATAAATCGGTTCATCTAGATCATCTCAAGACCTAATATCTCATCTCAACTTCACCCATATTCTTAAGCAAGTAATACATTAGAAATACAATAACCATTGGATCATCTTGCATTACCGCTTAACAGAAAACACTAAAACATCACATGAAAAAGCATCACACATAACACGCTGATTTTTCACGTGGAAACCCAACTGGGAAAAACCACGGTGGGGATTAATACCCACAAGTTGTTCTTGAACTCTTTTGAAGTTTTCTCTGTTAGGAGCCTAGTCCGGTTAAAGACTTTACAACAGGTTCTTCTAGGAACTGATCCTGCTAGGGATCACCCGGTTAAGGGATGGATAAATACCCGGTTAGAGGTTAAAACCCTATTAAAGGTTACCTTGTAAGAGGATTTGAAAAACTCAATGATTTTGAGTCACCCTATTAAAGGATTTACAAAAAGCCTGTTAAAGCTACCCGGTAAAGGGATTTTCCAACTGCTGAAATGGTTAGAAGTCAATAGGTAATACACTGATCTGATAACAACACTTAATGCCAAGGTAGATCTGCTTCAGTTCCTTTACATCTGCAATCACACTCTGTAGATCCCTACTCACTGCTCCGGTCTAGCAAGAATCACTTCACACACATTCATTTGCCAACAACTTCAAAATGAGAGTCATCATCGACCTTATAGACAACAATTAGGTCGGTGGAAAAAACCTAAAACACTAAGCATCTAGGTTAACAATACAGTTGGTCTAATCCTGACCGTTCAAACACATTACATAGAGTAAAACAATCTTGAATAAATCTCAAGACGTTCTTCATCATTCATTCTTCATCGCTTCTGGAAGCTGATAACCAATCACGCGCTCTCCACCGTTTACTAAGATTTTGCACATTCTTGAGGTAGATAGAATCAATATTCTTCATGCAAGATCCTCAAGGAAATTCTTCACGCGCACAAGACTGACATGGCAACACGATCTAATCTTCATTTCAATGCTAACTCATCACAGGATGTCATCGGTCGAATCACACAAACTTGGAATACATCAACCAGAAACCCTGAAGCTGAGACTACCAACCGGTAGTCATATCAAATGAAACCCTGATACAAACTTTGCATATACCAGTTCACACTTCAGCATACCGGTTCACTTCATACCATCATATCGATTCACTTACCAGTTTTCTTACTTCAATATATCGGTTCATACTTCAGCATATTGACATCAATGACAACATACAATCCCATCATGTCATCAAACTCTGCACATATGCCAACAGGTGCCACATTCTTGATAGGAGTCCAAGTGCGGAACAGTGGTCAAACTAAACTCAAGAGCCTCCAAATCTTCTTTCTGGTCAAATTTTAGGTTATCCCACCCGACTATGGCACTAGGCATCCTAATCCCGGTGGACTATGGTGCCAAGCACCCTAGTCCTGGTGGACTATGGTGTTAAGTGCCCTAGTTCTCCTCTTTTTAGCTAGATTTGGTCTCACTATTCATGCCTTTGTCTGCAATGTACTCTTGTGTTCTCTATCTAAACTTGAAACCTATTTCTAAGGTAGGATTTGTACAAAAGGAGGAAAAAAGGTGTTATACTAGATATAGGATATTGCCTTAGTCAAAACCTGGGGTGGACTCAACCCTACAACAATGATGATAAGGAAATAGAAGGTTGTAGTGAAATACTTGATTGAAATGATTATAGGTCTTCAATTGATGATGCAAGTCTCTTAGGATAATTCCTCCATGTGTTGATGCAATATCATGATAAATTATCATAAAATACAACATGAAATTATAATTGAAGATGTCTTGATGTAGCTTTCTTCTCCTTAGACTCAGATCTACTCTCTCTCGAAGAATTATTCTTGGAATGAAACTTGTAGATGATCAAATGATTTAGAGAGTGATGTCTTATATAGGGATCTCGAGATAAAATCACTTTTTGGCTTACCTAAAATAATCGCTTTTTCACATTGAATATAGATCTGTAAATTTCAAGAATGACATATTATCCTCCTAAAATTTTGGCCAAAAAGCATTAGATGTTGTTCAATGGTTGCAGGTGTCCCAGCAAAATAGGCTTGAATTTTATGGTCACAAGATGATAGGGCTTTGATACTAGAATTTTAATTTACATAAAAAATTATAATATTTGAGTGGGGGAAAAAGTGCATCGAACTTTAAATGACATAGGACCCATATAAGCTTGAAAAGAAATAAAAAAAAGTGCACACTTAAAATAAAGGCCCAAATATGAAAGTGTTGATGTAATAAAGTAATATAGGACTAATAATTGCTATAAGAGGTCCTATAATGTATAGAGTGGGAAAATTTTAATGAGTGTTAGGGAGAGTGTGAAATTGGACTCATAATTAAAGGAGTACAATTTATGACACTATATTTAGTCCCCTCTTTAGAAAAGTATGAACTTACACTCATACAATAAAGTATAAGTGAAGAATAAAAAATGTGAGAGAAAGTCAAGCTAGGGATAGGATGACACCAAGTTTGAGCAATGAACAATCCCCCAATTATATTATCCTATTAATCCATGCAAATAACCTTCAAATATACACAAAGTAAACAATTTTAGTACTAAAGTAAACAAAAGTTTTGGATTCAACTAGTTGAAGAGACCTCAACATCAAAATGTCTCAATCGCTAATATTATTTTGGGTATATTGTTGCGAGAGTACAAGTGGACTTATAGAAAGAACAAGGACATACACCGATTAAGGAGATAAGAAATATAGATTTTAGGTATAGAAAGGAGCTACTTACTATGAGCCATATGAGAATAGAGTAACATTAATTACATTGGCCAACAAGTTGCGTTATGTTGGGTGATTCATGTAGTGCAACAAAATGATCACACTAGCAAGCCACACTATACTAGGTAATCAACGTCTGAGAAAACATAAACAAGATAGCCAGCACCTGAGTAGGCATGAGAAATAATGATGATCAACACCTACATAGGTATGAACAACAACAACGATCACACTATCAATCCATGCTATACTAGGTGACCAACAACGTTTGAAAGATTGATAACCACACCTCAAGAGGGAGCACTATTTAACACAACACTGCCACTTCGAGGGTACATCAAATGAATTGTCACAAACAAAGGCCTTATATGCTCCTCCTTGAGATGTCAACAAATCTCCATGTTTATATCTTAAGGTAGAAAGAGAAACACACCTCGGATAAACACCTTCACTATCAAGGAGACATCTTTGTCAAACATGCATGCATTTCAAGCTATGAATAAATATCCTTGGACAAGATATCTTTCTTTACTTAATGAAGAGATAATTGTAAAAGAGATGTCTTGCAACAAGTGTAAAGGGATACATTTGAAGTACAAATGACTATTAGAGAGGAAGAGATCTTTATCCAAATATATCTACCTCTATAAGAGTGGAAATATTTAAAAAAGTCATCTTTGAGAAGGAGATCAAGAATACACACCTTTTGAATTGTTAGAATAGTGGATTCTTAGTGAATGATTGTACACTTTATATCACTAAGGAGATTTCATTCATAAAATACATACAATCTCAAGCAAGGAAGACATCCTAATCAAGGAACACACGTCTAAGAAAAGAGAGCATTCGCACATGAAGGACAAACAATTATATACAAAAAAGGATATCAAATTATCAAAGATACAACTCAATAAAAGGAAAATGGATCTGTAGGAATGAGGAAATTATTTAAAACTATTATTGTCCCCCAATATAGAGACAATAACAAATAACTTATTATGTTGCTACCCATGTATGATTTTACACGACAATGTATCACCATGAATGACAGTGAGGCCCCAATAGGTAAGCTACTAATGTCACATAGTGAGGAGCAACATAATAGGACATAAATGCTACTTAGAAATGAATATTGGGATACAACTCATTGTCACATATTATTTTAATGATACTTGTAGACACCTAAAAATGGTCAATGCTTGCGGGATCATACTTTAACATTTGCGCATTGCCTCATTTTAGGTTTTTGGGTCACATTAACATTTCTCCTATGCCATGCACTTGGTCTTTATCATTTGCGAGCATCGAGTCCTTCTTCTGCATTCTTCATCTATCTCACTTTCGAATTAGGTCTTGTCGACAACAATCTTCAGTCATGATTTTGGTCGATCTTTGTCCTTGTCAATCTTGTCATATTGCGATCGATTCGTCATCGATCCTTGTCCTTTTCAATCATGTCAATTTGGTCAATTTGTCATTGATTTTTGTCAACCAATCTCAATCAAATCATTTATCAACACTGGTCATTTATCAATTCAAAATCATGATCGATATCAATTATCTTCAATCAAGACCTAATTGTCATTCCCACATTGCTAATTCGTCTTCTAGGGTTTCATGATTTAATCATTTAACCTTGTGTGTCATTTCTTCCTTTAGGATTAATAAATTATTTATTTATCCTAAGTCTTCTCATTGCAATTAAATGTTCATTTAATTGGCTAATTATTCCTCTTTGTGAATTAATTAATAAATGACAAATTATTAATTAATTTACCTAATTTCTAATTTCCATCAAATTTTCCTAATTTCAAATTCCTAATTTTCATCAATTTCAATTTTCTTAATTTTCTAATTTCCTAATTTCTTTTCCCTCCTATTTCATCTCCTAATTCTATGGGAATGACATTTCAATTTGTCATAATTTGTCATGATTGACAATCAATCAATTTTGACATAGAATGTGTCATATTTTGTCATAAATTATCAATCAACAAATTGTGCATAGAAAGTGCATAATTTGTCATAATTTGTCATATTGATTTGCAATTTCCATTTGAATTGGATCATGCTAATCTTGTCATTTCTCCAATTTCTCTATAAATTGGATGATTTTCTACAATCAAGTGCGAATTTTTGCGAATCCTTAATCAGACTATTGAATTTACACTTCGAGTATTCTTGTGTCAAAGTCAATCTTGCTTTCACAATTAGGTGTATGCACTTGAAGGTGAGATCTACAACAAACCTATTTGGAGAAGAAAGAAGAACAATGGAGCCGCATGAAGGAGCATTTGAATCCCATCTTTGGTTTGCATGATCTTTGCTTTTGAATGTTTTATTTCATGTCTCTATTGAGTGTGCTTAGGATTAGATCATTGCAATGTGTATTTGTGATTGAGCTAATAATGATTAATATGTCTTTATATATATTGCTTTAATGATTCCTATTTCCTATGCTACATTAATTGGTGAACCCGACGTGAACACTAACCTTCTAATCCCTTTATTGTGTTTTTGAGTGCTTTTGAGTTGATTTGCAGGCCAAAAAACCCAAAAAACAGGGTCGTGCAGGGTTTTCTGGGGACTTCTGCGCCTGTGTGAAGCAACTTGCGCCTGTGTTGAGCATTCTGCGCTTGTGTAGAGGACATTCTGCACTTGTGTCATGGGTTCTACGCCTGTGTCATGAGTTTTGCGCCTGTGTAAAGTCCAGAACAGAGGTTAAAAAATGCAGTGTTTACTTGAAATTTGTTGTGTTTTTGCATTTTGTTTTCTGTGCTTTGGATTTTGGTACTAATTATCTGTGCAGAATCTTGGCATACGCATGACAAAGGCAATAAATGAAACTACTAACATGTTTTGTGTAGGTTCGATAGTCAAAGACTAAGCATATCAAACTTCTGACTGGGGTTTTGCAAGTTGCCTTGGAGAAACAACTAAACTTGTTGTTTGTCATTAATGTTATAGGCACCTAGTGATTTTTAAATAGGTTGGAATGAAAATGTTTTTGCTTTGATTGTTGGGTGTGACATTGGAGTAGGAGAGTATGCTCTCATCCTTCTTAGGGTGATCAGAAATCCATATCTTCGATACCATGCTCGTTGTTTTGATTGTGTGTCACCTTTAGAGGGCCTGCCTTCCCGACCATTTGCTTTTGCAAGCAAGTGATAATCGTGAGAAGGGAACGACCCAAAGTGAGTACGGCTAGAATACCTTGGCATTCTAACTCACTATAAAAAAATACCTGATGAGCGAAAGCTTTGAAGGAAGTGCTACATGGGAATTGCAGTTACTTGGGAAGTGATGACCCTTGGACTCTTTCTCATATCAACATCTAAGTAGGGCCTCTTGGTCTAAATCGTGCTTGCGCGACTACATTTGTTTGGTATCTTGATGGGCTTAATGTATCAATCACGCTTGCGTGACATCAAGGAGTAATGCTTAACAGAAATCCTTACTAAACACCTTGTTTTTAGAGGCCAAAAAAACCCTTCTAGTTGCTTGAGAAGGACAAATTCGGATACTTGGAAGAGATACTAAGTTCGCCATGGGGAGATTTCCATGGGGACTGATGCTTGGCTGCCCTGAGAAGTGAGTGTCGTGGAGGGGAGCCCGTGGGGTCAAGCATCTATGTATTCTCCTTGAATCCCATAATGAGTCTACCTCTCAAGTACCTAATGTCCTTGCCTACCATAAGAAATGTGGGAATGAGCATGATTGTCTTGAGTCTAAGTTGCAATATCTTGTATTCTTTGCTTGTCAAAAGTTGAATTGCATCCCATTTCAAAGAGCAAAACAAATTGATCCAACATAAGATTAAACACAAGAGACATTCATCCAACAAAGGTTCAACAAAGTTTAAAACTCATCTTCAAACATGGTTGTCAAATATTGTTCAAGATCTTGTCTCAAGAAGCATGTCACTTACATTTAGGTTCATCCTAGGTTGCATTTTGCAAAAGTCATTGTCAAGTACCAAGGTTATGTTTCACCTAAGTCATACTCCTTTGCATATCAATAAGGGTCATCCATTTGCATATGTCCTCTTGCATTAAAGTCATACCATTGTCATACATTGCATACCCTAGGTCTCTTCATTAAGCTTAGGTCATTACCATATCATATTAGGGTCACTTGCATGGTAATTGAACCTTTTCCATATAGTCTCAAAACTAGGTTTTGCCATACTTGAGTAATCCAAATCTTTGATAAACCCTAAGTCATTGTTAGGAAGTCTAGACCTTATCAAACCTTTTCTCTTTTTGTCATTATTGTCATTTGGTCAAACCTAGCTTAGTATCCAAGCATATAGGGGAGACTTTGTCATTTGTCCTTTTGTCACTTGGTCCTTTTGTCCTTTGAGGTCTAGACATCATTCCAATTTCCCAAGGGTCCCTGTCTTAGATTTGCATTCATAAGTTTGTCAAAATCTTGAAAAACAACAAAAACATAGATTGCATTTTCGTCTATTTAGTTTGCATTTAGTTGCATATCATATATTGCCCTTGAAAAATTCCAAAAATATTGCATTTGCATAGTGACATGTCTATTGAAACAAGGTTCCAAGCACCAATGATGCAACAAAGTTTGACATATCAACCGACAATGCAATCACAATTCTATCCAACCCAACAACAAGGCAATATTGATCAAACTTTTTATGATGAAACAAGTCTCCAAATACAAAAACTAGAGGAGAAACTAGCTCAAGAAAATGAGATTTTGGAACAAAGAGTGAAAAACATTGCGAAGAATAGATTACAAATGTCTAAAGTGTTTCAAAAATTTCCAGGTCGAAATCAAAATATTGAGCCAATTGATGTAAGATCTCTTATCGAACGATCAGACATACCAGCTCTCCTCTCACAAATAGAGATGATGAAACAATTTCAAGAAAAGAGACAACATCAATTTCAACAGTATGTGCCTCCACAACAAGAACAAGAAGGTGTTTACTATCAATCACATTTTCAACCATCACAACCAATTGTTCAACATTTCCAACATATACAACCAACACAATCAATGGTTCAATTTCAACAATATGTCCAACCAACTATACAATGTCCACAAATAGTTCAACCAATGGTGGAATATCAACAAGTTCAATCAACATATCAATGTCAACAACAACAACCAAACATTCAAAAACAAAGGTTGCAGCACAAACCAAGCCAAGTTTCAAACATGTCGGAACAATTGAACCAAGTCCAATATCAAAACATGACATCAAACCAAAACCAACTCCTTTCCAAACAAGTTCAAATTCCAAGTCCAATCATGTCAAAACCTCAAAAGAAAGGTGGCTTTATTGCAATGCTCTTAAGGAAATTACCAAGTGAGTTTATTGAGGAAGATCAAGATAATACACTTATGTCTAGCAATGCCGCATCCCCCCACAAGAAAATTGACTCTCCAGTGGATTCTATCCCTACACCTCTAGAAGTTTCACAAGAACCTTCCATATTGTCCTCATCAAACAATACACCCAAGGATGCAATTATCCAAGAGCTATCCATAATTGATTTCCACGATAATCCAATTCATGATGCACATCCTTGTCATGTTTCAGAAATACAAGACCCAATGCCACCATGCACTTTATTGCCATTACCCATTTTAGAGGACCCCATTCGAAGTCCCTCTTCCTCATGTTCAAGCATTGATTCCTTACCAGAATCCATCATAAATTTTCAAAGTGCATTTCCTTCATGCCAAACCATTGATCCCTTGTCAGAATCCTCCATGCATATCCAAAGTCCAACCTCATGTCAAGAGGATAATTTAGAGCATAAAGAAACGCGTGTTAAAACAGGTCAAGATCAAGATCCCGAAACCTTATCATCCCATCCAATTGTTGACTAGGATCTCATCTTCCCAGAAACTCATGATGATTCCCCTATTTTTGTCCATCCTATCCAAAGTCCTATTGACACTCCATTCCCTGAGCAAGATCAAGATATCCTAGTCCATCCAATCCCAAATGATCCCCTTCCATTTCATGAAAAAAATGTCCTTTCAAATCCCATTGACATTCCAGATATCCCTTCCATCCTTTCCGATGATCCCATTAAAAGTCAGGAGCAAAGCAATTTTAAAGAGGAATCCAATGATCTTCCTCCTTGTCAAGATCAAAGTATCCTTTCAAATTCATTTCCAACACAAGACCCTATCATTCCTTCAGATCCTCCACAAGATCCACTTGTTCCTTCATCTCCTTGTCATAATGCTCCATATACACTCCAAGATCGCATTTCTTTTGATGATCCCATTATTTCTCCCATTCCATCTCTTGAAGAGCCTATCATTGAACCATGTCCACTACACAATCCTATTCCCCCTCATGATCCTAATCTCCCTCATGATTCTAACATGTCAGTGCAAGATGTTCATGAACCTTCGACATGCATAATGGGTTCTTCCACTTTGGTGCAATCTGATCCACTTCAAGATCTCATTATTTCTCTCATATCGTATCCACCTCATAATGGACTCGCGTCTTCTTCTCAAAGCAAAGAGTATCCTACAAGTCAAGATATTCATAAAGGCAAAGGAGTAGATCTCCATAAGCAAGAATCCCTTCATATCAAAGAAGATCTTAAGGGTCATGTCTACACAACTCATTCTCAAGACGTTGGTATCCCTTCAAAGTCAAAATCCAAATGTCCACCTTCCCCATCATCGCTTCCATCCATTCTAGGTCCCTATATCCCTCCATCTCCTATGCAACATCAGCAAAGGCACACATCTTGGAGAACCTTCCATCCATCCCACATGCCTCCATATCATTCCCATCCACATCGACATTCATTCCCTCTTCCAAGCAATTTGGATTCCAAGTATAAAAGTCATAAGCCTAGCAATCCACATGTATTCAAGGATCAACATGTCCAATATAATCGACATGTCAAAACAAAGAACATTATGATCTATAAAGAAAAAGAAATATCCAAAAGGCCACAAAGGCCCACTGAGTAAAATAAAGCAAAGTCAAAATATATATGGGTTCCTAAATCCCTTGTGCAAGCAATGCACTCCAAGGAACCACAAAAGCATGAAAAATCAAAAACCATGTGGATCCCTAAGCGTCTCCTTGAAGTGAAAAAGCCTAAAGAAACATCCCACTTGGCATCCAAAATTTCTATTCCTCCATCCAAACCTTCCAAGTCTATCCCTTCATCACCTTCTTCATCCATTTTGGGCCCTTATGTCCCAAAATCCCAAGCTATTCCTCCATCCAAATCTCAATATCCAAAATACATCTTTCCTCCATCAATCCATCACCCCTCAAGGTGTGTGTCAATGTCGATCGTGCCTTCATTTCCATCCACTCAAGCCCAATTATTCCAATACCCTACCTATTATCCAATGCATATTTTCCATCCTTCCATCCCTTTAATCCAATCCTTTGCATAAATCCTCGCCTTAGTTTCATCTTATTTTCCATGTCCTTATCCTACCCACGTCTTTGAGCATACTTTTAAAGGTCATGGTCCATCTTCTATTGAAAAAGTCAAAATACAAAAAAAAGTGAAAAAAAAGATAGAAAAAAAAAAAGTAAAGAAAAATAATTCGTCCACTGGTGAAAACCTGGCAAACAAGCGCCTTGGGCAAGTACCATGATGAAAACCTGGCAAACAGGCGTCATGTGTAATCTATGAACTTCTTGCATACCACACTTGGGGGCAGGTTTCCTCCTTCATATCCTATTGCCCTTCATTATCCTATCGAACCCCTATTATTACCCTTCATATCCTATTGTCCCTCATGTCCATTTCCCCTTTCCACATTTGATCTTGACAAGGCTGAGGATCTTCATGAGCATCATGCATCTTGTTTGCAGCTTTTAGTCCATCATAGCTTTTGGTCTTTATCCATTTGCTTATTACAACCTTTCATCCATATTCCCTAGCTTATTGCAACTTTCTGCCACTATCCCTTAGCCTACCCCGACCTTCAGTCCATGTACCTTATCCATTCTTGGTCTTGCTTATCCTGTCCATATTTTATCACTATCCATACACTCTTTTTCATTCCTTGATCTTGATCTGACATAAGGACGCAAAATTTAAACATGGTTTCAAACACCTCTTGACATGTCCCTCATGCCATGTTCCTGCTTTACATTGTCATATCCAGTCTCTTGTCCCATCATGCAATAGCCCTTGAAAATTGCATCCCTATTGTCTCCATAATAAAAGGCCTTTGTCTTCCCTCTATCCACCAACATTTCAGAAAGCCTATTTATTCACCTGTCATATTCCTTTCCTTGCTAGACACTGGGGGCAAAGTCATTAGAAATCATAAAAATTGAAAAATGTCCTGAAAAAATCTCATAAAAATTGAAAAATGTCCTGAAATAATTCAAAAAAAACTGAAAAATGTCCTGAAATAATTCAAAAAAATCAAATAATGTCCTGAAAAAATCTCATAAAAATTGAAAAATGTCTTGAAAAAATCTCATAAAAATTGAAAAATGTCCTAAAATAATTCAAAAAAAAACTGAAAAATGTCTTGAAATAATTCAAAAAAATCAAATAATGTCCTGAAAAAATCTCAAAAAAATTGAAAAATGTCCTGAAATGATTCAAAAAAAAAAATGAAAAATGTCCTGAAATAAAAACAAAAAAAAGTCACATAAAGTCCTGAAAAAAACAAACAAAAACATTTCAAAAACATTAAAATCCAAAAAACAAGCATTTTGCAATAAATGATCCCTTTTGTGCATAAGACAACTCACTGAGCATCCCTCCAATGACACGCAATCACACAATGTGCTTTAATGAAATCACACTTTAACAGATGCATTTTTTCAATCAACTCAGACATTCAAACTGATCAGAATTGTCAAATCAATCAACCTCAACATCGTTCGTCCTTGGCACACTATCATGAGTCTTATACAGGGTGTGGTATACTCGAAACCAGACTGTGTCCTGTCTTAGACAGGGTACCACATGTCCTGAAACCAGACAACATGATCGTCCTATCAGCACTTTCAACTTTTGACAATGAAGATCAAGATGTTTGTTTGATTTGTTGGGATTTGTGCATCTTATCTTTTTATTGATTTATCTTTGGCTTCGGTCATGTTCCTATGTTGCTCGATGATGTCACTGAGTGATTTAGAGTGACCGAGATGGTTCATGGTCCTTTTCTTTTGATTGTGATTGTTGTTTGTCTGTGATGTGTCTGTCTTTTGCAAAAAGGGTTGCATTTTAGCTCTGGCCTTCAATGCCATGATGCTACGCATCCATTTTGCTACATTAAAATAAAGGTTCTCACCTACAAAGTGCATTACAGAAAGCAAGTTTTTCTTCTTCTCTAACTATTCTCTATTTCATTTTCTTCTTACTAACATTTCTTCCATCTGGTCAGCTAGTCAGTTCGGTCTAGTGCTCTGATTTCCAACCATACATACTGCATCCTGCATCCATTTGGTTAGTACATTTGCATTACATTAAGCATCATATCAAGCATTTTATCCATTTCATACTATCAATGCATCAAAAAGCGCATAAACAAAAATATATCCATACATATTCCACAAAGGTACATAAACAGTGCATAAGTCATCCATACATGGAAAATCACATAAATCATTTGCATCTCATCATATCGATGCATATCATATCATCTGCCACAATAAATATCGGAGTACAAAATCGGACTGTCTGTCCTAAGTATGGCCCGCAGGCTGACTACAAAATGTCAAACTACATAATGTCCACTGTCTGTCATAAGGAGTACGTGCCTTTGTCACTGGGTGCTCCCTCTATCCTCCTCATCCCTACCATATCTCAAGTCCTACTACTGTATCTCTCTCTGTACTCCTGAGTCTATGTCGTAGCATGAAGCAGTCTGATTGGTTCTCCCACGTGATCAATGGATACTATCGACTCTGCATCACAATTGGGGCAAATTTTGTCAGTTTTAGGGTTTGCTCCTACGAGTTGCATTTCCTCATTTTCATGTCTAATCAGGGTGTTTTTCATCTACTCTGACCTATCCTACCCTTATCCCCCTTTTCGGATCATTTGCATGCCATTTTTGACCAAAATTGAGTTCCCAATGCACAACTGCGCTTGTGTGATGACTCCTGCACCTGTGTCATGTAACCTGCGCTTGTGTCATGTAACCTACGCTTGTGTCTCCCTGCACAAGTGCAGAAGACCCTGCACAAGCGCAGAAGACACTACACAAGCGCAGAAGTCATTTTCTGCATCCCCTATGGGTCCCACAATGTCCCGCAAGCACTCAAAATTCATGAAATTGAAAATATGGGTTTTTGAGATCCATACCGCTGCTCCTACGTCATCTGGTCATCTCAATGTGTGTACATGTTCCCCGAGGTGATCCGCCATTGGAATGTTCGCCATCTATCTGCAAGTGTCCTTGTCCAGAGCAACAAATCCTCCTTTTTGGCTAGTGCAAATGAGAAAATTGTCACTCTCTTGGTCCCATTTATAGATCTTTGTCAGTGCATAGATGGATGTGCACCCTCTCCATCTCATGCTAGTCATGGTCTTTTGCACCATCAATTGCTTGTCCTTCATGCATCTGATCTCCGATTGTCAATCCGTTTGATCCTATCATTTTTATCGATCAATTGGCCTCTTTGCTACATGTTTCCGACCAATTCCTTGAGGGGGCATGCATATGTCATTGTTATTGTCTGGGGCATTTTCATTATTGTTCTTTGAAACAATGCTTAAAATCGCATTGTCTCAAAGAGGGGCAAAATGTAGACACCTAAAAATGGTCAACGCTTGCGGGATCATACTTTGACATTTGCGCATTGCCTCATTTTAGGTTTTTGTGTCGCATTAACATTTCTCCTATGCCACGCACTTGGTCTTTATCATTTGCGAGCATCGAGTCCTTCTTCTGCATTCTCCATCTGTCTCACTTTCGAATTAGGTCTTGTCGACAACAATCTTCAGTCATGATTTTGGTCGATCTTTGTCCTTGTCAATCTTGTCATATTGCGATCGATTCGTCATCGATCCTTGTCCTTTTCAATCATGTCAATTTGGTCAATTTGTCATTTATTTTTGTCAACCAATCTCAATCAAATCATTTATCAACACTGGTCATTTATCAATTCAAAATCATGATCGATATCAATTATCTTCAATCAAGACCTAATTGTCATTCCCACATTGCTAATTCGTCTTCTAGGGTTTCATGATTTAATCATTTAACCTTGTGTGTCATTTCTTCCTTTAGGATTAATAAATTATTTATTTATCCTAAGTCTTCTCATTGCAATTAAATGTTCATTTAATTGGCTAATTATTCTTCTTTGTGAATTAATTAATAAATGACAAATTATTAATTAATTTACCTAATTTCTAATTTCCATCAAATTTTCCTAATTTCAAATTCCTAATTTTCATCAATTTCAATTTTCTTAATTTTCTAATTTCCTAATTTCTTTTCCCTCCTATTTCATCTCCTAATTCTATGGGAATGACATTTCAATTTGTCATAATTTGTCATGATTGACAATCAATCAATTTTGACATAGAATGTGTCATATTTTGTCATAAATTATCAATCAACAAATTGTGCATAGAAAGTGCATAATTTGTCATAATTTGTCATATTGATTTGCAATTTCCATTTGAATTGGATCATGCTAATCTTGTCATTTCTCCAATTTCTCTATAAATTGGATGATTTTCTACAATCAAGCGCGAATTTTTGCGAATCCTTAATCAGACTATTGAATTTACACTTCGAGTATTCTTGTGTCAAAGTCAATCTTGCTTTCACAATTAGGTGTATGCACTTGAAGGTGAGATCCACAACAAACCTATTTGGAGAAGAAAGAAGAACAATGGAGCCGCATGAAGGAGCATTTGAATCCCATCTTTGGTTTGCATGATCTTTGCTTTTGAATGTTTTATTTCATGTCTCTATTGAGTGTGCTTAGGATTAGATCATTGCAATGTGTGTTTGTGATTGAGCTAATAATGATTAATATGTCTTTATATATATTGCTTTAATGATTCCTATTTCCTATGCTACAATACTAATTATAATAATCAATTGAATTTTAGTTCCCAAGTCATGACATTCATTTGTGGAATGGCCATGGATGTGATGATAATTGCAAAAATAAGGATTGTTTTTATCTTGTTTATAACAAAAAAAAAATTCTAAAGGAAAGTGAGTAAGTTGGCTTCAATAATCTCATAGGTAACTGGTATCCACTACATACATATGGTTGGTGGAGAATTTCATTCACTCAACCCAGTCAGAGTTCCCAATGAGGTAACAAAATGTCTTAAGTGGAGGCTCATCTAATTATCGACCATCATCGTAACTCTAGGATGATGTTGTCACTATATGTATAACAGAGGTTTCTCCAACCTTCTACCATTTCATGAAAGAAATATTAGCTAAAGAAAGTGTAACAATGCAGGAAATGGAAATCATATTATACAATAGATACTACGGGTTACTTGAAGAATGAGTGGTTGCGGGTAACACTATACTATTTTGGTTTCAACCGGGAATATATCTAAATGACAGTATTAATAAAATCCATAAACTAACTAATCATAATTAAGAGAGTAACAATAATATAACTAATTCATGTATAAATAAATTAAGCTAACTGAAAGAAAGAAGAGGAGAGTCACACTCCCTCAAGTGGTTGGCTCGATGAATACAATATCCAAAACCTAACAATACGTTATAACTCAACGTGCAATAATCATTGTCTATTCATATTCATAAGCTCAACAATAACAATGATACTCATAGAGATTTTAAAAATCTAGTTTGCAATATCATAATGATTAGCTATTAACTAATTGAATCAAAACTGTATATTGTAACAACAAAACTAACTTGAACAAAACTCTCCCTTTTAAAACAATCTAAGAGAGGTTGGAGTATTTACACTCTAAAATTAATCATAAAACATGAGTCACTCCTCTCTATTTTTGAGGATGACTTATTCAAACTATAACAATGACTACATCTAACATGAGTCCTATTCAAGAATAGACTCTTTTATTCAGTAGTAACACAAAACCAAGAACGTGCACAAGTACACTAAACTAAATTTTG
This sequence comes from Cryptomeria japonica, assembly GCF_030272615.1. Classification (NCBI taxonomy): domain Eukaryota; kingdom Viridiplantae; phylum Streptophyta; class Pinopsida; order Cupressales; family Cupressaceae; genus Cryptomeria; species Cryptomeria japonica. The sequence goes on from NC_081408.1 coordinate 262,373,636, forward strand.
AGGCACAACCTCATCATTCTCTATGATGCTACAAATTCTCCATGTTTTTGAGGTAGACAAAGTCAACAAAGACTCAGCACAACCACACTTCTCCCTATAATCCTTAATTACTTCTATGCGAACCAACAGGGTGAATCTCCTTTGATTATGGACGAACAATGATCTCTCAAGCCACGAGATAGTTGTAGTTCCTTCAAGCTGCATTTTAATCCTTTAAAAAAGCATTCATCCACATAAATCATCATCTACGACATATTGATAATATATCGATTATGAAAACACATAGCATATTTTCATGTTAACATGTCATGTATAAATCATAAACGAGGTGATAATATCATTCCGAGGATAATTAAAACACATAATAAGTCTAAAAAGTTTGGGAAAAGTAGCAAGAAATAAGTAAAACCAAGACAATCCCAAGACTCGCCAATGTGATAAAGGATATCAACAAAGAAGGTTGGAAACCTAAACCCTCTTTGTAAAAGTGTGATGTATATTTCTCATGAGCCTCAAAAGTTTATTGCACACATCCTAAATAATATAAATTGCATCAATGTTTAAAATCAAATATAGATGTTTAATAATCTATAGGAGAGGTTTCATTTCTTAATTCCAAGTCTAAAGAGCCCCAATCATCATCAAGACATGACTTGGAAGAAGAGGTTGGAATAGACTAGAGGAAGCTTGAACAAATGACACACAAGGCTCCTTCAATGCTTCGTACTTGGAATGAGATACCTTATATCCATTTAATGAAGGTGTAAATAATGGACCCCAATTCTTTTTTTAAAAAGCAACATTGATAAGAGATTGTGTTGTTGAAGAAATTATACTGTTAAAGGGGGATATGTATCTTACTTCATCTCGAACAACATCACAAGGATTAGGATCAAACTTGATTGTGTGGAGTTCATTGTTATGTATGAATTCTATTGTGTGTTGAATAGTAGAAGGGATTTCTTTCATAACATGAAGCCATGGTCTACTTGGAAGAAGATTATAATTTAGAGTGGCAAGCATGACATAGATAGGTTTGGGTAAATTCATGGGTCCTATTGTGATATGTAATATGATTACACCAAGTGAATTTGTACTAACATTATCAAAGCCCTGAATAGAGAGAGAGAGAGAGAGAGAGAGAGAGAATCAAGTTGAATGAAAGAATAATCCTAATTCATCTTATCTAATAAGTCAATGCTATGATGATTAAGACTTGACCCATTATCAATTAACATATGTCTTATCTTATGTTCGTGAATGCAAGGTGTGATCATGAGGGGATCATTTTATTTCCAACCTGTAAAGAAGTCATTAATATTGTGAGAACATAATATCTTTTGGTGTATCACAAGGAGTGAAAACTACCCTTTGTAAGGCTTCTTGGATCAACCCATGGTATGAAGGTGTAGTTTGAGTCAAGTGCCAAAGGAATCTGTTGGACAAAGTAGCATAAATTTTCTCACCAATATTAGTCTCCCTAACAACATGTTGTGGAAGATGAGGAGGGGAAGAAGTAGTAAAAATATTGTTTGTGTAGTTATATGTGTGAGCCACTATGTAATCATATTGTTGTGATAGTTGTTCTAGCATCCTATCTCTTTGAGTGATGCATTTAAAAAATATTATGATTGGTTTCTTAGAAAAAATCACAAGTTGGTTTTGAGGTTGAGGGGTATCTTGAACAATTTTAGGCTCCACGTGACTAGAAAATGAATAACAATGACTTGATTAGGCTCTTTTTTATCCAAGGATTCTATTGAACTCACCTGAGGACTGACAGGGGGTTGGATTAATAGAGACCAAATAACTCTATTTCACAATCCACGGTCAATTTAGTTTTATTCTAATTAACGACAATGAAAGATGAAACAATGAACCAATATGCACAAGAGAACACCATATTTATATAAGAAACCCAAACAAGGAAAACCCACATTGAGAGTCAACTCACAATATATGTGTGTACCACTCTCTGAAGGAGTTGAAGGTAGAGATGCACTATCTCAGGGCAAGATACAAAAGACTTGCAAGCTAAGACACACTAACTAAGGGAAAGAAAAAAATTCGAGAGAAGAATCACTATCTCCAAGCAAGGTACATGAATATATGAATCACAAATGAATAGGCATTCAAAAATACTAACTTCAACTATCTCCAAGTATGGAATTGTCCTTGAATCTCTATATCAAGCTGCCAACTTCACAACCACACACTTTCCTTGTCACAACTCACATCACTGATTTCTTAAAATGATATAATCATGTAAGTGCATCGCACATATTGATCACACACACATCCACACACTCAACATCAATTTGTATGTCTAAATTTAATATTCTTCATTAAAAACATCAATTAGGTCGGTCAAAATAGAGGACAAGCATAGGTCCTATTAAGACAACCACCAAAACATGATTGTGGTGAAAGTGGTCCAATCCAAGAGATAGAGAGGACCTAAAATCATCATATCACTTTTTTCTAAGAAGTTTAAAACAATTCACACGCTATCACACATCCTCCAAGGTTAGCAACAAGGTAACATGTTAATATATCAAGCAACACATCACTAGTTGGCCCAAAACATAGCTTCCAAATAATCAAGCCCATTGTGGATCCCCACACACCAAGTTAGGACCCAAAATCAATGCAACACAATCTTCAAAGTAATCAGAAACATCCAAGGATTCACTGCAAGTAGAAGAACACCTTCTATTGGTCAAATCATAGCAGTTACCTTAAACCATAAATTCCAATTATAATGCACCATCAAATAGATATTTCAGCACCATGTGGAGCACATAAGAACATTCCTTTAACATCAAAAAAATCCTCAAAACATTCTTTCATATTTCCATTTCAATATCATAATGGCACAACACAACTGACACTAAACACTTTATTTCGAAGAGCCAATTAAATACAAAACATAACTATCATTGTTTGTAGATAACACTAGCTTCTAACAATTGGACTAAGACACAACATAGATGTTATAAACATGTCCTCCAAGCTGTAGCACTTGAAACATCAATAGAAATAAATGTGGTGCATTTTTTGAACCAATTATGATAAACAATCAGACTGTTATCCATTTGCAACCATCAACCATATTAGCTAAAAAACCAAGGACCTAAAACGATAGGAGTGCAATATCCACAAAGCATAAACATTATATCCAAGCCTACAAGACCAAATCAACAAATGTAGCGGAACGTTAAGCATTCTTTCGAGCACATATCAATACATACTTCTACACCAACTTGCTTTATCAAACTTCCAAGGACCAAAAAGTCTTGAAAATATCACCTTATCACTCAATATGATATATTCATTTTTTTTTCATGCATCTAATCCTCATCTTAATATCTCAATTTATTAGAGTCATCGTGGTATCATTTCCATCAATCACATTGTCAACATTATCAATTGTATCGGCATAGCATACTTAGTGTAGACATCAGACACCAAAAATGTGGAAATCTATAGACCATTTGTAACCAATAACTATATGTTCTTCACATCAATCTCTCCATATAATTAATTAAAAATAAAATGACAACAATTATCAAGGATGACATATTATCAAACATTTGGTTCACATCAATGAAAACGCATATTACAAACAATCTCCCCCTTTATTATTGATGATAACCCTTATTGATGTATAGACATGCAATGTTCTCTCCTTCCATATCTGCATTTTATTCCCCTTTCAATAGTATCTCTTCCATAATATCTCTTTCTCTTTGACATCAATGATAATGACCGCATATCTTCACCTCATTTTGTATTCAGATCCATTTGTATTTTCTCTAATTTACATTCTTCTCTTTCAACAGAAACAAACTAACCATTTTCCCCCCTAAGATCAACAATCAACATCAATCCAAGACAAAGAATATGTCTTGAAATTCTTCCCTCGATGGATTGATTAATATATGCATCTTTGCTGGAAGGAGGGGTAATAACCCCTATCTCCTAGATGAGATACTAACAATATCTTGTAAGAGTACCTGAATATGTTTGCAATATAATCCTCAGTAGGTGCATACTCCAATCTGACATCCTTCTCTACAAATTTCTCCTTTAAGAAATGATGGATAGAAATTTCTTTGTCCTTAAATGAATCACCAGACTCTTTGAAATGTTTATGACACTAGTATTATCACAAATGATAGGAATGGGCTCATCATAAATCACTTTAACATATTTTATTGTTTGCTTCATCTACATTACCTGAGTGCAATAAGATGTTGCAACAATGTATTATGCTTCTATAGTGGATAGGGAAACCAAGTCTTGCTTCTTATTGAACCAAAAGACCAGTCTCTCTCCTAAGAAAATGCACTTCCACTGGTACTTCTTTTCATCAACGTAATTGGCCTAATTAACATCTATATAAGTTTTAGCGAAATTACTATCCTTTTTGTACCATAGACCATAATCCAAATTTTGTTTCAAGTATCTGAATATCCTTTTGATAACCTTATCATGAGATTGCTTAGGATTGGTTTGATATTTGGCAAACATAGATTCTGCTTGCATAATATCAAATCTACAAGTAGTCAAGTATAACAATCCACCAATCATAGACCTATAGTGAGTTTGATCAACTTATGAGATTCATTAGCCTTGCTCAAGTGACAACCAATAGCCATGGGGGTACTTACTAGTTTAGTATTCTCTATACCAAAAAATTTCAACATCTCCTTAACATATTTTGATTGAGAGATAAAGATTCCATCATCTAACTGAGCATCTTGAAGACCAAGAAAGAAAGACAACTCATCAATCATTGACATCTCAAATTCCTTTTGCATTCCTTTTGCAAACCTCTTACATACCTCATCATCTCCTCCAAAGATAATATCATCAACACATACAACAACAATAAACTATTTGTTATCCTCACTATTGAAATAAAGATTACTATCTATAATACCTTTGTTGAAATTTTGTTGTAATAGATACCTATCCGATCTTGCATACCAAGCCCTAGGGCTTGCTTGAGACCATATAATGCATTTTTCAATCTACATACCATGACCAAATCTTCTGCCAACTAAAAACCATCAGGTTGTTCTATATAAACTTCTTCTTCTAGTTCTCCATTTATAAAATCTAACTTGACATCCATCTAATACATCTTGAAATCCTTGTGAGAAATAAATGCTGAAAATATTTTGGTTGCCTCCATTCTAGCCATCAGAGAAAAAGTCTCTCCAAAATCACTACCTTCTACTTGAGAATATCCTTTACATACCAATCTGACTTTGTTCCTTGTCACTTCTCCTTCTTCATTCAATTCGTTTTGAAATACCCATTTGGTTCTAATAATAATTTTTTCAGCAAGTCTGGGAATGAGATCCCATGTCTGATTCTTCTCAATCTAATCAAGTTCTTCTTCCATTTCCTTTATCCATCCTTCATCTTTGCTTGCATCATAAAAGGTCTTGGGTTCAACTTTTGATAAGAGACAAATGTTCACTAGTTCACTTGCCTTGGAAAGTATTCTCTTGGTTTGTAATCCATTCTTATCACCAATAATCTACTCTTTACAGTGATTCTTTTGAACATATCTTGTCAGAGTATTAGGGGTCTTGTCTGATTCCTTTTCCTCTATTTATTTTCTTCCTTTTCTTCCTCTTCTTCTTCTACAATGCAGTGAACACTTTCTATTCCATAATCCTCAGGTTGTTTAGTGGCCTGATTCTAATTTTCATCCACTTTGATATTTATGCTCTCAACTACACTCTTAAGTCTCTTGTTGCAACATTGGTAGGCCTTGCTTCTTGTTAAATACCCTAAGAAGATTCCTTCATCAATTCAAATTGAATCAAACTTTCCAAGATCCTCTTCATCTCTTCTAATATAGCACTTACTCCCAAAGATTTTGAAGTAATTAATAATGTGAGCCCTTCCATACCATAGCTCAGAAGGAGTCTTTGGATTGCCTTTTCTAGCCTGTATTCTATAAAGAATATAAGTTGTAGTTTGCACGAACTCTTTGCAATAAACATCAAGCAAGTTAGCATCTTTTAACATTGTGTTGGCCA